>NC_056727.1:226423740-226773740 GCF_019279795.1 Protopterus annectens
AATCCTGCCCAATTTAAATCTTATTGTTGATTCATATCACATTTCAACTAATTTTTATATTACAAAAGTAATAATCGATCAATGTTTTAATTATTTTCTTATTATTATTAATGTTGCTAACTTTTTGAAAACTATCTTCACACCAACCTGCACCCACAAGTTATCTTATCTCCCTCCCCTACCTCCTTCTAGCATTTCAACTATGAATAAATATTTATTTAAATTGGATTTTATTTTATTTAAAAAGAAACATCATGTGATATAATAATTAAAGCAACACGTTACTCTGTGTTAACAAAATTGGTTTCTACTTTACTGGCATAGCCCTCTCTCCAATCCTGTATTTGGTAATAATCATTTAAATCAACATATTATAGGTTCATAGGTGTGTACTATGCTAATGGCATTGGAACCTTTACAAGCCTAGCCCATAGGAATACCCTGGCATCGTGCCATCTGACCTTAGTTCCTACTGCCTCTGTCGAGTTGAGCCACTGGAGTGATCCCCGGGGTGAATGTTCTATTTCCCATCCACTTATCAATATCTCTTGAAGAGGGCCAGTGAGGTGCTCTGCTTGACATGTATGAGAAGTCTATTCCATAGCATGGGCAGTCTCTGGATTATGAACCTGTCCCTCCAGCATGTTCTGTTGATTGTGGTAATGAAGTTGAGGTCTCTGGAGTGTGTGGTATGGAGGGATTGGGATTTCTTTAGATGTAGCATTTCTAACAGAGCTGCGTCAGACATGGCTTTGTAAGTCAAGCAGAGATCGCCTCTAAGTAGGTGATATGAGACAGAGAACAGTTGGAGTTTTTTTAGTCTATCCATATAGGACAAGTATTTAAGGCCTAGTATCCTCTTTGTGATGTACTTTTGCAGCCTTTCCAATTGTTGGAGGTGTCTAGTGAGGTACATGCCAAATGGGGCATTGTACTCGATGATTGGCCTAATGAGGAAAGAGTAGAGGGAGACAATGATCTCTTTCTTCCTGGATGCAAAACCCTTGGTAATGAGATGTGCCACAAAGAAAGTTGACTAAGTTGAGCAGGTATGATCTACCTTTCACAAAGCCAAACTGTGTAGGATCCAGAGTTTGGAGATTCCCTGTATCCTTGTTTATTAAGTCCATGATAATGCATTCCATAGCTTTGATTATCAGACTCGTCAGGCTAATAGGGCGATATTTCCTGGGGTCTGTAGTTGCTCCTCCTTTGTGGAGAGGGATGACAGTGCACCATTCAGAAGGGACAAAGTCTGAGGTGAGGCTGTCATTGAACAGGGCACACAGGTGAGATGCCAGTTCAATCTGTAGTTCATGTAAAACACAGCCAGGGATATTGTCAGGTCCCATAGAAACTGTATTCTTGGCCTTGGACAGCGCTGTTTTAACCTGTGCAGCAGTAATACTGGGTGCCTGGCAATCTACTGGTATTGTGATTAGTCTTTTGGGGGGGGGGAGTAAATTTAGCAGTGAATCTGTCGGCCAGTATATTGGCAATATCTGTTGGCTCAGTATAGAAGGTACCATTGTGCAGTAGCTCAGAGAAAATCTGGGTATTGCCATGGAGATTATTTACATAACTATAGAAGGCCTTGTGGTTGTCTTTACTATCTGCAGCAAATCTGTTTTCATAGCTAGCTTTAGTGGATTTGATGAGGGATTGTAACCTTTTGTTGAGGCTGATAAGGGAGGTTTTCCATTCTTGGGACTTTGCCTTATTCCGCATCAGTTTCCTCCTTCTGTTGTAGAGTTTGTTTATGGCAGAGGACCACCAGATTGGCTTCCTTTTTTAAGGAGCACGTCTTGGTTCTATTGGGTATGGTGAGATCCATGCATTTGTGTACATGTTTGTACATTGCATTGGTGTATGATTTGGTGGTCATGCAGGTAGTTCACACAGCCTATCTTGACCTTGCCAAGGCTTTTGACACCATCCCCCATTCTGGAATTATAGCTAAACTCACTAAACTACATATAAATCCCTACGTCACAAGATGGGTTGCCAACTGGCTCACTGACAGAATCCACACTGTAAAAGTTGCAGACTCCAAAGCTGACCTCAAGGCAGTGACAAGTGGACTGCCACAGGGTTCCGTCCTGGGTCCTCTCCTGTTTGGTATCTACTTCTCTGAAGTTCAGGCTAGCACAGTAGGCCTCTGGCTGATGAAGTTCACAGATGGCTGCAAACTAGGAGTCATAGTCAAGTCCCCAAATGATGTGGACATCCTACAGAAGGGTCTCACTGAGACAGATGCCTGGTGTCAGAGCCATGGCCTCAAGCTCAATGCCAAAAAGTGCAGTGTCATCCCCTTTGGTAAAAACTCTGTACCCATAAACTACCACATAGGCAGCAATCTACTTAACACTGAATGCTTGATAAGAGACCTTGGGACCCAGGTGGACAGTAGTCTCTCCTTTGATAGTCACATCGCCACAGTAGTCAGGAAGTCCTTCTACGTGGCACACCTCATCATAAAAGAGTTCTCATCCAGGAAAAAAGAGGTCATTGTTCCCCTCTACTTGTCACTCATTAGACCCATTATAGAGTACAATGCCCCTTTTGGAATGTACCTCACAAGACATCTGCAGCAGCTGGAAAGGCCACAGAAGTACCTCACAAAGAGGATTACTGGCCTCAAACAAATGCCCTACACTGACCGCCTCAAAAAACTCCAGCTTTACTCCATAACATATCACCTACTCTGAGGTGATCTCTGCCTAACATATAAAGCTATGTCAGACCCAGAGCTGTTGGACATGCTACACCTAAAGAAATCCCAATCCCTCCAAGCTACACGCTCTAGGGACCTAAACCTTGTCACCACAATAAGCAGGACACGCCGGAGGGATAGATTCCTGTCCCAGAGACTTCCTATACTCTGAAACAAGCTACCCATCTATGTCAAGCAAAGTTCTTCATTAGCACTCTTTAAGAAAAATCTTGATGAGTGGATGGGAAATAGGAAATACACCCTGGGGATCACTTCTGTGTCTCTGCTGGACAGTGGCACAGGAAAATAACTTTCTTGGGTGGTGTAAGCTATGGTACCTTGCTGGCTAGACTTACGTAGGCCTTGGGCTGATAGCCTAGTACCTACCTATGAACCTATGAACCTATTTGCATGGGTGCCATGAAGTTAGCCACATCTGCCACATCTATTTTTAGGAACCCAAAGTTAGCTTTGGAGAAGTTTTTTATGGTGGTTACCTTTGTGTGGGGAGGTGGGGGTGGGAGGGATATGGATTTCCAAAGTGATTAGTTTGTGGTCAGATCTAACCCAGGAGGAGTTGACTATTGATGTAGAGCAATAGTCGCGCATGTTAGTAATGACCAGGTCAAGGATGTTGCTACCTCTAGTGGGGATAAGAACAAGCTGTTCCAGAGCATTGGAATTAATGAATTCCAGAAAGCATTGGGCAAGTTTATTGGTACATGAGTAGTTTACCCAGTTAATGGAGGGGTAGTTGAATTTACCCAGTATGAGAGTGTTAGGTTGGACCCTAATATCCTCCAGTGTGCTTAGGAACATGGAGTGTGAATCTTGGGACATGGTTGGGGACCTATAGCAGGCTACGACCTGAATCGCTGTCTTACCCAATGTTAGCTGCACCTGAAGTATCTCAGATGCGTTATGTTGGGCTACCATTCTAGAGGTGTGCTCATCCTTTATGAATATGGAAACACCACAGCCTTTGGAGTGTGGTCCAAGTTCTGGGGCCAAAAGTTGTGGAATGAGTTATAACTTGGTAGTGCAGGGGTGCTTTCTACTGCCTTGAATCAAGTCTCTGTTACAGCACAAATGTTGATGTTCTCCATTTTAAGGAGTGCTTCGAGTGAGTGCATTTTGAAATTTAGATTTCTAGCATTGAGCAGCATGACTCTCAGATTGCATTTGTTTGCAGCTGTTATGGTGGTAATTTGGTCTTTGGAACACCACCTAAAAAGGCACTATAGGGGTGGCAAGAGCCTTGACCAGTATCCAGAAGCCCAGGGGTGACAGCTCCATCTCTGGAAAAGCATCTGGGTCTGTCAATCATGTCATCCCAGGCAGAGAGATACTGGATCCCCTTAGAATGACACCAGAAACATAGCCAATTGTTGAAATCAATCATTTGCTGCTTGTACTGTGGTATTATTCTGGGTAATGGTAGAGCTAGGGTCATACCCACCTGGGCTATATAATCCAAGAGCTCCTCCATGTCTCCTTTCATGTAGTCCAGGGAGGTACATCTCAGGTCATTCACACCCACATGTACAAAGACAGAGTCATATTTGTACCTGTTGTTGAGGGACCTGAGTGTGTGCGTTATGTGGCAGATCCTGGCACCTGACAGGCAGCTGACTGTTACTTTCTCCTTATTCATCCTAGTGAGTGGGACATCAGTGTGCCTCACTATCGAGTCACCTATGACTAGTGTGTTGAGCATGCTGCTTCACCTTAGGGGCTTTGGTTAAGTGGAAAACCAAAAAGGTCCAGCACAAAGAGGATGATAACTCAAAAATACTTTATTGTGATAGCTCAAAAGACAAACAGCATACCGGTTTCGACAACAGCCTTCTTCAGTGCTTAATAACAACCAAAAAATTACCAAACCCTAAAATAAGAAGCATCATTAGCATTCAAGAATATTACTGGATGGTTGGAAAACTAAGACAACTCATTAAGGCCAGGTTTGAACAAACCCCCCAGCCAAATAATCCAACCTGATTCTTTATTATTTAATAAAGTGTGCCAACCAACTTTAGAAAAACATTGACCCTGGACCTTGTCAATAACTATGAATGTAAACTTGGCCATTTTATGAATTAAGGTGTGCTTATACAAAACATATGTGGCGCTCCTGTTCCTGATCTCACTAAGGTGTTCGGAAATCCGAAGCCTCAATGTTCTAGACGTTTGTCCTACATTGAACGCCAAACAAGAGCAGGTAGCTAAATACACAATCCATTCAGTACTACAATTCCCAAAACATAAGATATCATAAACCTTGGGGGTATTAGAGCTGGTAAAAGTCTTGGTTTTAAATATGTGGGGACATGCAGAACAATGTCCACAGGGTACACAGCCCCTAACCTTATTTCCAAATATATTGGATTGTTGGAGTGAAGGCGGGACCTGACATTTATAATGACTAAAACGAGACTCCAAAGTGGGTCCCCTATGGAAAGAGAAAGAGCATGTAGAGGGAAGAATTTCATTGAGCTTAGCATTGGCTTTTAGAATGTCCCAATGGTGGTTAATGATGTGTTTGAAGGTTTGAATATTTTATGTAACCAGTCAGATGGGCTGTTGTATATCTTTGTTGACACCAGACTGTTTATATTGCAACAAGTCAGATCTGGATTGTTGCCTAGAAAAATCCCTAGCCTGACAAATGTTATCATCACTGTATCCCCTCTGAATAAATCGGGTGTATAGATTCTGTTCATAGCGGGCATAAGTGTCATGTGAGGAACAGATGCGACTCATTCTAAGAAAATGTGACTTGGGTATATTACGGATGATGTGTCGAGGGTGATGACTGTGGGCATGCAGGAGAGTGTTGTACTGAGGATATTTGTGAAAAAACTCAGTTTTTAATGTATGGTCTATATCCCTAGTGATAGTAACATCTAGGAAAGTGATGGAATTCTTATGAACACTCAAAGTAAATTGAATGCCCCATTTATTTTGATTTATGTATTCCACAAATTGGTCCGTGCACATCCGTATGTGCGGGTGCTTGTGTTTGCTGCTTTGGCTGAGTGGCACACTGTTTAGGAGAGTTATGTGTCTCGTGATTAGTGTTGCGATGTGGTGGTTGAGTGCGTTTCTGCCTTTGAGGTCTTTGCTGTTTAGGTAGATTTTTATTGAGAGCCTCCGTGAAGGTGGGTGTGTGGTTTGTGTTTTTATGTGAAGGTAGTGCTGGTGTGTGTTCTGGAGGGCTATGTGTTCCATGTGGTGTGGTGCAAGTGTTGACCTTCTCCTCTTGATCAGCTATTCCAGTCTTGGCTGGAAAGTGCGTAGCTTCCAATTTGGATATATAAGTGCATCTCTCACAAGTCTGAGTGTTGGGAAGTAAGAGGAGAGGGTTGTCAGTGTACATGAGGCAGTTGCTACATTGTCTCAGGATGCCCAAGTTCACCAGGTTAATAGGAGAAAGCACAGGGAACTGATCTTTAGACATGCCTGGTGGGGTGGGCATTAATAAATACTGGAGCTGTTTCCTTATAGAACGTTTAGTGCTGGTAGCACTTTTGTGTGCTCCAATAACCAACTACATTGGTTAACATCATGTATATAAACAACATATCTAAAAAATACATATTTAAGTATATCTAGATTTTTAGGTTATTTAGAATGTTGTAGATTTTTAATAGTTTTTATGCATCTTGTTTATATATATATTTTTTATGAAGAATGATTTTTACTGTGGTTGTCTTTTTAAATAATTCTCTTTTTGAGCACATTCATTACTGTTTTACATATCACATAACTAATTATTATTAATTGATGGAGTATTTAAACCTGTGTTTTTTTGGTCTTTTTGTGATCTGAAGAAGCAATTGTTTGAATTGTGAAAGCACTCATCTTTTTCATTAAACTTTTTGACTACACTGGATTTGGAATTTTGTCTTTTATCAGCCATGAAACTGCACTTTTCTTGTTTTTTTACCTGAAATCTATACTTTATTAACCTTGATATTTCATGTTTTGGAGATGTATACACTTTTAAGTGAGGATCTTAATCTTTCTTTTAACAAGACAACGGCCCGGATTCACGAAGGCTAACACGGAGTCTAAGAGTAGTGTAAGACTCCATGTAGCCTTCGCGATCCAGGAACAGCCCAAAGTCCGTGTAAGAGTCAGTCTAACACGGCTCTTACACTGAGTGGGCGTGGCTAAGCTAATCAGCCCACTTGCAGCCGAATAGCATGCAAATGAGGCTGATTAGCGATCCAGGAAGCCCAGAACAGCCCGTGTAAGAGCCGTGTTAGCTGCAGAAATGTACTCAGTTGACAACTGAGTACGTTTCTGCAAACACGGCAATGGAGCCATGTCAGCTCCAAATAAAGGGTGCATATGTTATAGGCAGCATGCCAATGGCCAAATATGTGGCCATTGGCAATGCAACCCCATGCAAAAATATTAAAAATATATATATTTTTTTTTCGGCAATTGCCGATGTGTAAACCCAGCGCAGCCCCACGCAAACGGGCTGCGCTGCATAAAACATAAAAACGAAGGTTTTAAACCTACAAATGTAGGTTTTATGCAATACATGGAATGTCAACGGAGGGACCAGCATAGGAAAACCAACATGGCCACCGTGTAGTGGTTGCCAAGGGGGGAAGCCATGTCTAAGAGATGTAACTAAGCATTAGTAGGCAATCTGATGCAAATTAGGGTAAGGATACTGAATTCCACTGTCACATAGCAAATGAGCACAGTCTGAGTAGTGTAAGAGTTACAGAAGGGGGAGGAACAGAGTAGGAGATAGGTGACATCACAGGGGGGAATGGCAGAAAGGGATAAAAGTCATTGGAAGGTAGAGTTACATGACAGATGTCAGAGAGGTATCAAGGAAGGAGGTGTGCCTCCAAGTAAACATGAGAAAGCCAAGAAATGGAAGGTGTACACTGTTGCCTACACCAAAGTTTCTTGCTGGACGTGTATCTTGCGCATGCGCCGTGAAACGCGAATAAGACGGTGTGCGCGTGTGTAAGGCAGTGTGCGCGCGTGTAAGGCAGTGTGCGCGCGTGTAGGGCAGTGGGAGCGTGTTGGGTGATGTTTAACACCGTTTGCTGGCGTGCAGCGTTTAAACCGAATAAGCAGATTCTGAACTGTGTAAGTATGTGTGCGTGTAAGCCACTGTGAGCGTGTTTCTGCTGGTTTGAACACGGCTCCACCCTGAGGAAACAGAGGAAAAAGGAAGCAACAGATGTACTAGGAAGTTAACAGGGAATACTGCTGGAGCTAGCAGGTGAAAACAATTAGATGCAGGCAATTACACAGGCAGAATACTAGGCCAGCCAAGCACTTAAAACTCTGCAAACAGCAGTGCAGAATGTTTCTCTCAAGAGACACTGCAAGACAGGAGTTAAGTTATCAGAAGTGAAAACTGAAAAACTGAACTCAGAGCAGAAATGTTAGGGGCTGCCATAGCTGTCATAATGAGACATAGGCGACTTGCTGAGGGTGGTGACAATGCAGATGGTGCCAGACAACCCGCAGTGAGGAGACGGAGAAGAGTGTACAGGCCCAGGGTCACCTACCACGGGTTACATGAGCTGGAGATAGTAGAGCTATAGAGTGGACAGAGACCTCCTGCAGCAAATAGTGGAGCTGTGCAGGCCACGCCTCACACACAGAACCAACAGAGGGGAACCCATCCCAGTGGAAACCAAGGTATGTGTTGGCCTAAGAATACTAGCAACAGGTACCTTCCAGAGACCAACTGGCGATATGATGGGGATATCACAGGCATCAGCTTCCAGGGTACTGCACCAGTTCCTGGATGCCATGTCAGCACATGTCGGTGATCATGTATACTTCCCCAATGCCCGTGAGGTATTGGCCAGCAGCATGCGTCTCTACCAGCAAATAGCGGAATACCCTGAGGTACTGGGTGCCATAGACTGCACGCGCATACACATCAAAGCACCAGCAGGAGAGCGGGGTAGGGCCTACATAAACCGCAAGGGCTTCCCCTCCATCAACTGCCAGGTCGTGTGTGATGCCCAGGGCATAATAATGAATGTGTGTGCCGGCTGTCCTGGGAGCTACCATGATTCCCACATCTGGCATTTGACACAGCTGTACCAGACATTTGCCAATGGGGACATCCCACACAGACACCTAGTGGGGGATGCAGGATATGCACTGGAGCCGTGGCTGATGACACCCATCAGAAACGCACACACACCTGAACAGGAACGCCATAATGAGGCACACGCACAAACACGTAATGTAATAGAGCATGTGTTTGGGCTGCTCAAGTCACGGTTCCGGTGTCTGGACACATCTGGTGGAGCCTTGCAGTACACACCAACTACATGTACCCAAATTGTCATGGTATGTGCTATGCTACATAATATGATCATGCGAAAACAGCTGCAGCAGGACCAGCATAGGGCTGGGCCAAACAGCCCCCCACCATTGCCAAGGCCACCACAGGCACAGCGTGACTCGGAGGAGGAACAACCTGAGCCTGCCCCAGTAGGCAGAAGGAGGCGTGCCCAGTATGCCCTGGCCTTGGCAAAGAGGCAATGCATAGCACATACATTGGCTCAGTAGGAACCTTGGGAATGATACCCCTCTCTGACTCACCATATAGTAACAGGGATGCCTAATGTGACACAACCTGCTCACAAACATGTACAGGGAAGTGTAATATGTGCATCCAACAGAGGCAGCCCTGCAGCACCACCTGAGGCATGAATGCTATGTGTCAAGTAATGTAACACCAAGTACCATATGCACACCTGAGGACCCGTCTAACATCCTACCCTCAACAAGCAGCATGCCACAACAGGACAACGAGATGATGAAGTGCAACAATTGAAGTAATGCAGTTAGGCAAAGGGGACCCACTGTGTGCCAGTCTGGGATGACATGCTGAGCATGACATGATGCACCACCTGCCAGGACTGGCGTGCACCTATCAGTGCAGGCCGTATGGATACTGGCAAAGGCTGTTGTCATGCACAGTGTGCCCTGAATAGGAAGGCGCAAAACACAAACCTATCTCCATAGGTACCAGAAGGGATAAGAATCAGATAAGGGATAAGGTCAAACAGCAAGATGCATGCGGACTAAGCCCACCCAGTATGGAGAATGTTGATAACTGTGCTGTAACAGAATACTGAGGCAAGGCTCACAACAGCACCCTAACACTACCAGGTTACACCTCATACTGTGCTGTACATCCTCAACACTTGGAACAAGCTACAAAAGGAGGGTGACCAGCAAAAATTGTCAAGGATAACCACAACCCCATGTTGGTACCACAACAAAAAGCAGCATGGACTAGCCATGCTCAAGTAACAGTGGCTAAAACTGCCCCCCTGTGTATAGCCTGCTACAGAGTACTGGCCCAACACCAGGAACTGCATCGGGCCCATGCTGGAATACATGAATATATCAAGTCCTCCAAACCACATGATATTGGGCGACTGCAAATACCCAGACACATAGACTGGGAGCATTATACCAGCTGCAACAGTGTAGGACAAAAGGTCATTGAATCCACAAACCAAAAGGCCCAGGAACAACGTAGCACACCCACAAGAGGGGCAAGCATACTGGATGTGATAATCAGCAACATGGGTACAGGATGTCAAGATGATAAGTGTATTGCTCACTGGTAACACCAGACCATATAGTAATCACACTGGATATACAAATCCTGACCACAGTCCCTGTCCGGGAAATCACAGTGGAAAACATGTGCTAAGCATTATTTGCACACCTCCAAACTGATGTGGAATCTATGAAAGGTCCCGTGCAGGTGCAAAATATGGGCCACGCCTCAGAACCTGTAAGACAGCCATTCCATGAACACTGCCAGGAATGCTTGGATTATGCAGTCCCAAATTAAAACAAGACACAGTGCCTAAATCTGGCATGGTGGACACCAGCCATAACCAAAACATGCAAGAGAATGAGGAAGCTACTACATGATAGAGCAAGCATGAACAATGACGTAATTACTGATCAGTAGTATGGCAATATAATCTGTCCACACATGCAATCCAGTAAGGCCAGGCACAACAAGTGGAATCTGTGAATCCTGAGGCAATGTTACACCTGCCCCAAGTACACAGACAACCACCAACTCCACACAAGAAATACAAATATATGTGAGAGATGCAACCATCCATCCAAACCGGAGGCAGAGCTCCCCCAACTCAGTACACCCAAAACAAGTCAGTAGGAGAAGGTAACCACACACACCACAAACACATACCCACGTAGACCTATCACAACTGCAAACCAAACACATAAACACAGAAATACATTCCCGGAGGCAGAAATCACACACACAGCACACCAACAGAGGCCACTAAAGCAGACACCCAATGAAACAGCCTCCAAACATAGCACATGCAACACATAGCACACAAAGCTGGTGTGCCAAACAGTCACAGGCCAGAAGGAGAAACAACATGCCCGATACAGTTGTAATAGGTGACTCCATAGTCAGACACACTGCTGTCCCGCACAGCAGACTGAACAAAGGAAAGGGTACAGTAAGCTGCCTGTAGGCCGCCACAATATGCCACATAACAGAAATATGAAGGTCACTCCAAAGCAAATAGAAATATGATGCAGTCATAGTCCATGCTGGTGTGAATGACCCGATATGTACTGCCCTAGACTACATGTAAAGTGACACAGATGAGCTATCTGATTATGTAGTCCAGGCTGGTGTGACACTCACCGTTTGCAGCAACCTACCCTTACCAAGAATAATGCCACAGTAGAAACATGGAATGATCAGTCATAGCAAGTAGCACACTTACTGGTGTCATTCCAAGGGGATCCAATGTCTGTCTGCTTGGGATGTCATGCTTGACAAGCCATGCAGCTGCCCATGGGATGGCCTGCACCTGTTACCCCTGGGCGTCTGAATAGTGGATAAGGCCTTGGCCACCTCCACACAGCCTTTTGTAGGCAAGGCTGAAAGACTGACCCACCACCCGAGAAAACATAAGTAGGAAGAAACATAAGGGAAATGCTGACCAATGCCAGATGTGTACACCCCAATATGCATGCTCCCGAGGCCATCCCCAGAATAGAGAACATCGATGTCTGTGCAGTGACAGAAACCTGCTGCAAGGCTCCTGACAGCACACCAGCACTACCAGGTTATACCATGTACCATGTGTCATGGCCCCAAAACCTGGAACACTACATAAAAGGAGGTGAGTAACCATAGGCAGCACAGACACCCATACGTCCAGGTAACTGACAATGCACAAGGCAGTGGAGTTCACCCACGTGCAACTAACTGTAGGCAAGACTGCTGTGCAGTCTGTAGCATGCTACAGACCGCACTCTCACACACAAAGACCCCCAACCGTCCTGAAGACACTGGACAGTATGAATGTCCCACCAAATACCAAACAAGGTACCATGAAATACCACATAGGTGGTAAACCATTATGTATGGAAGGAGTAACCAGGGACCAAGGGACACAAGTGAACAGTAACCTGTTATGTGACACCCACATTGCCAATGTGGCTAGGAAGACTGTCTACATGTGACACTGTATCAGGAAAGGAGTCACATCTATGGCAACAGAGGTCACTGTGCCCCTATACTTTATCCCAATCACACCCATAATCCAGTACAATGCCTCATATGGGATCTACCTTACCTGACACCTGCAGCAGTTAGAAAAACCGCAAAGGTACCTCACCAAGAGGATAAAGTGTCACACATATATGTCATATGCTGCTAGGCTGTAGATACCCCAGCTGACTCCAGTCACAGACTGCCCACACAGAGGCATTGCATGCCTGTTGTAGGAGGCCATGCCCAACACAGGAGTAATGGACATGCTCCACCCCAGACAACACATATCCATTGGAGCTGCGAGAGTGAGAGATGTCAACCTCAACAAATAATGAAATAGGATGTGCCGGTGGGACAGATACATAATCCAGAGGCTCCACACACCCTGGACCAGAATCCCACCCCATGTTAGGCAGAGCCCTCACTGACACTGTTCAACAGGAATCTTGCCAAGTGGATGGATGATTGTAGAGTTACAGTGGGGGTCTTCACTGTGTCATGTCCAGACAGAGGCACAGTTAAGCAAATAATACATGGCCATAATATCCACATAGCAAGGGGTCTCAAAAGCCACACACACTCTGGCTAGCCTAACAAATGCCCAGGGTGGATAGCCTAGTATGAACCTATGAACCTATGTAGATACAAATTGTACAGGACACAAAGGATAATCCCAAGGCTTACACAACTGATGGTAGGAGCCATGTTGTGAATTCACAGATATGCCCTGAATCACACAAATACCACAAACACACACACATATTGCCAACATACATCCCGACAGGTGCAGTGCAAACCCCCCCACCGGGACGAATGCAGAATAGCTATCCCAGCAGACTGCTGGCGCCCTGACATAGCAGATGCTGAGGTAACAGACAACATCTCCAAAGCAAAACACACAGCAGCAATGGTATGAGATGGTGACCTGGGCTTAGTGCAACATGGAGTCTAAGATGAATGGAATGCCAAACCACACTACTGCTCAATGTCAGCCGTACCACAGAATATGTACCCAAAGAGCAGTGTACAACAACAGTGGTCCTTCTCAACAAAGGTGTTGCCTGAATGGATACTGAACAGTACTACCCCAGAATCCTGAGAAGCCCAGATTGCACAGCTATGGAAAGGAGCAGCATGTACCACAGACATATGGATGTTGGGGACCTACTGACACTGGACCCAATCCAGTGTGGCCTCCTCAAGTGCAGATCCTGCCCCTAACCATGTTGGACTCAATTGAAACAGTCATTAAGGTCATTGATGAGGGCAATGTGCTCCACACAGTGTATCTGGACCTTGCAAAGGCTTCTATACAATACCCTACATGTTCAGTATAGATAGGCTCACCAGCGTAAATATAAACCCACATGTCAGTAGAGGGGTTGCAAACCAGACCAAGGACAGAACAGACATGGTCAGACATGCTTCAGCCATGTCAGACTACAAACCAGATATAACTGGCATCCCACAAGGCTCTATCCTGGTATCTCCCTCGTCTGGTATATATGTCCCATAGGTACAGGCAAAATGGAAGGACTGTGTCCTAACATGTCTGCAGTGGCCTACAAACTGCTCACCACATATGATCCACCAGCTGACACATGCATCCCACAAAGGGCCACATAGAAACAGACAACTGGTGCCATAGCTATGTCAGCAAGCTAAGTGCAGAAACGTGTATAGTCAACCCCGTGGATATACAGTAAGTGCCCACCAATCACCACATAGGTGTTAACCCATTATGTAGTTAACATGTAATGAGAGACCTGGGGACACAGGGTGATAGATATCCTGCATTGGACAAACATGTGCTGTAGTGTTTACAGAAACATACCATATACCCACCTAATCATGAAGGCTGTCAGATCTACATAAGGGGAGGTCATTGTGGCTCTGCAGTCCTCCTGCATCAGTGGTACAATCAACTACAATAGCCCCTGTGGGATGTACCTCAGCAGACACCTCCATCAACTGTAAAGTCCCCAACAGTACCTCATCAGGAGTATCAATCAGCCTACACAGATGCCATGTGTTGCCTGTGTTGCTGGCATCAATAAAAATGCTGCACATAGTACAATCTGAATGGCAGTGAGCTATGCACATGACAGACCTGAACCCCAGCACTGACTTACATAGGACAAGCTGTACTGTGTGATCCATAACACAGAAGCCACTCCCACTCATGAGTGAACCCTCAGCACAGGCTACCCATAGAGTCACTTATCAATTTTCCTCAATAGGAATCCTGATGGGTGGACGGGAGATGGTAGGTTTATCCTGGGTATCACTGTCATGTCACAGGTAGACAGAGGCACAGTATACTAACCATGACAGATGTCATGGCAAACTCCCCTTACAATGTGTGTTGAAGGACAAACACACTCTCCAACTTGCATTAGCCATGGACTAGGGCACATCGCTAGTGTTTGCAATTGTACACCTATGTTGTGGAATACACTAACAATGTTGGACAAGCCTGGTGTTAAGTAGTTCATATCTGAACAGAATGCAACATGGTCAGATGTACACAACTGGCCCCAACCAGGCTGTTGTGCCCACTATCGAAATGTAAAGCAGTGATAGCAGTAAAGCCCAGGTTACTGTCCACCACAGTCAAAGTACTGCCAGTACACTATACAGTACTACAGTGTTAGGTCAGTGTGAAAGGATGTTGACAACTGTATGCAAAGTATCCCATGCAAACACTGCAGGCACAGTATAATCCTGTTGTGTTCACACACAAAGCAGTTGTACAGTAACTACACAACATGACACACAACCCACAACCATGAACGGGTGATAGTTTGTGAAGTTCACACACATCCACAAATGTGGTGGGCTGCAGAGTCCAACATATGGAATGCTCACACTGGGCATGCTCACACACTTTGACAACATGCCATGGGAAGGCTGAACTGGGCATGCTCACACACTTAGTCCAAATCTTGGTTTAGCAGTGGGACACACATATCTGGTATTGTTATGTGTTATGCCAGGAACCAACCACATTACAGCAGTCTGCCCAGTGCACACAGTTAAATGACTACAGAGACATACGTGATATAGTGGATCCCTCCCATATGCAAACAGTTTCCACAGATGCAGAGGTTGTTCATACCAACAGGGAATGCTATGGCAATAAAGATATGCAAACAGTCTATCAGCAACAAATAATGTGCATTTGACAATTAAACATAATGGTGTAGAGGTCAACACTAGGCTGTTTGCCCTAGGGAATGACAGCTTAGCCATAGTGTGCTTGGTGTTTGCTTCCCCACAGGATGCACATTCCCCTTTCCAAACACAGATGATGTCAGCACCCTATAAGTACAACAGGAGAAATGAAACTTCCCAGTAATCCGAATAGTGCGCTCCGCTAATGCGTCCGTCTCAAGTGTCATTACATAGTTAGGTAGGGGTTCAAATCCTGCAAGTGCTCAGTGTGTGTGTGTGTGTGTGTCTGTGTGTGAGGTTGGTGTGTGTGTAAATCTGTATGAGGGAAATGTCCCTTTTGGCAAATAGGAAAAGACACTACAGGATGCACATTCCCTTTCTAAACACTGATGATGTCAGCACCCTATAAGTATAGCAGGAGAAAGGAAACCTCCCAGTAATGCGAATAGCGCGCTCTGCTAATGCGTCCGACTCAAGTGTCATAACATAGCTAGGTAGGGGTTTGATTCCTGTGAATGGCAAGTGTGTGTGTTTGTCTGAGGGGGATTAGTGTGTGAGGGAAATGTCCCTTTTGGAAACTAGGGGAACACACTACAGGATGCCCATCCCCTTTGCTAAACACCGATGATGTCAGCACCCTATAAGTACAGCAGGAGAAAGGAAACCTCCCAGTAATGCGAATAGCGCGCTCTGCTAATGCGTCCGTCTCAAGTGTCATAACATAGCTAGGTAGGGGTTTGATTCCTGTGAATGGCAAGTGTGTGTTTGTCTGAGGGGGGTTAGTGTGTGAGGGAAATGTCCCTTTTGGAAACTAGGGGAACACACTACAGGATGCCCATCCCCTTTGCTAAACACCGATGATGTCAGCACCCTATAAGTACAGCAGGAGAAAGGAAACCTCCCAGTAATGCGAATAGCGCACTCTGCTAATGCGTCTGTCTCAAGTGTCATAACATAGCTAGGTAGGGGTTTGGTTTCTGTAAATGGCAAGTGTGTGTGTTTGTCTGAGGGGGGTTAGTGTGTGAGAGAAATGTCCCTTTTGGAAACTAGGGGAACACACTACAGGATGCCCATCCCCTTTGCTAAACACCGATGATGTCAGCACCCTATAAGTACAGCAGGAGAAAGGAAACCTCCCAGTAATGCGAATAGCGCGCTCTGCTAATGCGTCCGTCTCAAGTGTCATAACAGAGCTAGGTAGGGGTTTGATTTCTGTGAATGGCAAGTGTGTGTGTTTGCCTGAGGGGGGTTAGTGTGTGAGGGAAGTGTCCCTTTTGGCAAATAGGATAAGACACTACAGGATGCCCATTCCCTTTTCTAAACACTGATGATGTCAGCACTCTATAAGTATAGCAGGGGAAGAGAAAACCCCCAGTAATGCAAATAGCGTGTTCTGCTAATGCGCCCGTCTCACGTGTCATAACAGTCAGATAGGGGTTTGAATCCTACAATTGGCAAGTGTGTGTTTTTGGCTGAGGGGGGTTAGTGTGTGTGAGGACAATGTCCCTTTTGGTAACTAGGTGAACAGACTACAGGATGCACATTCCCCTTCTACACACTGTTCAGCAGACGGCCATGGCTCTGGCACAAGTTGTCTGTTGCTATGATGCCCCTTTGGAAGATGCTTGTGTCAGCTGGGGAGTCGATTATGGTGTCCAGTTTGCAGTCATCTGCATATTTGGACAGCCACAGTTCATCCATGTTGGCCTGTACCTCCAATAAATATGTACCAAACAAGAGGGTCCCAGGACTGAGCCTTCTGGGACACAACCTGTAACTGTTATGGGGTCTGGCATGGCTCCAGCAATGCTAACCATGTGGGTTCTGTTCTTGAGCCACTGTGCAATCCATCTAGTGACATAGGGGTGTATATTTAAGCTGGTGAGCTTCCTTAGAATGCCCAAGTGGGGTATTGTTGCGAAGGCGTTTGCAAGGTCCAGGTAGGCTGTGTGAACCACCTTCCCCTCGGCAATGGCCTTGGTGACTGTAGCAAAGAAATCAACGGGTTACACCCGGTAGTGCTGGTGTGCTCTCAGTAGCCCTGAACCAGGCATCTGTTACTGCACACATATCGATGTTTCCCATGCCAAGGAGTGTTTTGGGTGCATGCATCTGGAGGTTTAGACATCTGGCGTTGGGTAGCATTGCTCTTAGTGTCTTATCCCTTGTGATACCTATGAAGGTGGGTTTGTCATGTGAGCCCTGCCTAACATAGGCACTATGGGGTAGCAAGAGGCTTTGCCAATATCTGATAGGCCAGGGATGACAGGTGCAGGCTGTCCCTAGCAAAGCAGGTAGTTCAACAGGAGATGGATGTGTGAAGGTGTAGTGCCTGTGACTACTTAGCAGTAGCATATATGACTGCTCACATGGACACATGCCAGGCAGGTCATATGCACTGTGTCACAGGCAATGTACATGTGAACAGGTCAAACAGTGGCAACCTGTCAAGTGGGACATGGCCATACATATAGTAGGCTATGCAGATGGCACTAGGAGTCCACAGAAGCTCTATAACTATGCATTGCAGGTGTGATCGGTATTCCAGGGTAATTGCAAGCAAACATGCATGCAAACAAAGGTACAGTGAACAGGGCTCCATGTAGTCCATTGTACAACAAACAAGCTGTACCAGTTCCATAAGGTAACACTGCAAATATGCAGGCGCTATGCACATGTACATGGAAATACACTGGTCAGATGGCTAGGGTCCAGTCTCAGTGCACACAAGTGTACGGAACATGCATGTACTGTCAGGATGTACAATAACTGGATAGAAACCCATGTGCCACTGGATAGAAACCCATGTGCCCATACCTGCAGTAATACACATGTCAAATAACAGACACCGAGCCTTCTCTCAGTGGTGCCATACTTAGTAGGATGTATGCTCCCTGGCCTGCCACCACAGTATCCCTGACATATATGGGGACTCTCCCTCCTGTGACAGTTCGTTATGTGTGTTGGTGCTGTCTAGCATAGTATGAGATGTGTGCATGCAGTGCTAGTGTGCTCCTGTGTGTCCTGTACCAGTTGTGTAGTTCTGCACACATATCAACATCCTCACACATCTGCATTGCAGAGTCTAGTGTGGGCAACATGCCACTTGCAATTTACATGTCCATCATTGTGTATTACTACATTCATTACCCATCCCCTGTGCTACCTATGTATGTAGCCTGCCGTTGACATCATTACCACCAGTATGCCAACATGTACAGATGATACACTATGGTACTTACCATGGGTGTAGACAACAGAACATGACAATCACACAAATACTGCATCAGGCATGCTGTGATATACCCACAATTAATTCAGCACACAGAACTGTTAACAACATGATACTATTACTACACATCTATGTGGTCACCCTGTGCATCAGCAACATGTTAACCTGTACCTGCACAGTTGTTACAGACTGCAGGAGGTGGCACAGTTTCATCATATGCACAGGGTGTGAACTTGGTATGCCTGGGTCAGCCACCCATACCACCAATTGACATGTATGTGTATGTGTGTTGGTGAGGGACAGCAGTACAAGGTGGGGCAGTGTTGATGCAGTGTGTGCGTGTATGCGGTAGCCCTAGGTGTTGTTATTTTGCATGTGTGTATGGATGCACACAGTTCCACCTCATGGCTGCCATATACTGGTGTTTGTGGACAGCCACAGACTGTACCTGCCAGGTCATACAGATCAGTGTCTCTGGCCACGGACACGGTACCTGTGCCTTGCAGGGGTGCTACGGACCGTATCCGGTACCAACCCAGACTGGGTACTGTCATCAGAAGCAGGTGTTCGTTGACTGGACACAGAGCCCTGTCGGGCCTGGCCAGAGCCACGTGCACGTGGTCTCCTGGGGCGGTCTGCTTTTTCTGCCATGCGAGTGGTGAATACTTTCCGGACTCCATAGTTACCATTGCATGTGTTACACCTTTCTGCCTACTGTTTGTACATTTCACATGGGGTCTGTGGGGCATCCCTGTAAGACATTCACTGTTGCTATGTCTAGGTTCTTAACTATTCAAATATGGTGGTGTTGGACCCGTCATGTGTACAGATATTTGCAGGCTGTCCACATTTCTGCCTCATAATTTGGTCATTATCTCATGCACACCTTTATCTGGCAAGTCAGTCTGGGCTCAAGTTCGACTATGGTGACAAACATTCAAGTTCCAGACTGCATACCCTTCCAAACATCCCACAAGGTGTAGACGCTGTTACTTTCTGAACTGTCTGCATTTGTTGTAACTTTATTTGTAATGTGTCCCTGGTTTTGGGCCTTTGCTCCACATATTTTATTACTTGGTCCGGATGTTTTCCTGTAAGAGGTTGTGGGGTATGGGCAGTGCTTATCCTGCTGTGAGTATGTGTGTGTCTTGCAAGGTGCTATGGTGACATTATTGCCTACTAGCTTCCAACTAGCATGGCTGTTTCTGTTCACACACTACTATTATAGAAATCCACCAGTTTTGTTTGTGATTCTAAATGTCATGCTTTGTGTACTACACATCTATATTCCCTTTACATTCATTCCTACTGTTAAATGATATATTTACTTTAGCACAGTGTTTCTATATAAGAGTCATGGCTTAGTGGTAAGTCATGCAGACTATAGTTGCCAAGGTCCTGGGTTCGGGACTCACAGTGGGATTTTATTTTTCTTTTGAACTGAGTACGGGACCTGTCAATCAAAGTGACTAAGGCACTTTTAAGCAGTTGTAACCGGGTTAGCTGGTTTTGCGGAGCTCACGCATGCGCACTGGCGGTTAGCTCAGCACAAGCGCACACCGTTACAACCGCTTAAACGTGCTTACTCTTGCACACCACGCTATTTTCTTTGAAAGAAAAGAACGGGGAGACAGGAAAGTGGTGAAAAAGGGGTCACAAAGAGGGTAAGACAGTAGGGAAACAAGCTTGGGATGTGCAGAAGGGATGTAGGTAAGGCCCATAGCTGCCCATTTCTTCAGCAGCAACAGCTGTGCATATGTATGTAATTTGGTGTGACATTTGAAACCTTCCACCCTGAGAGAGGTGTCAGGACAACAATAATACCTGTTGTACAGCCAATTGGAATTGATGGGTTCCATGTCCAGTAGACATGTGTGCGGAATGGGCAGCTATGTATGGGGCGTAATTTTTTTGTGGGTACAGAGTGCCCTTTTTTTTTTTTTTTTTTCAGGTGAGAGTGGTATGTCAGGTGAAAGTAGTCGGTACAGCTGGGGAGGTAGGTTGGGTAGGTTAACAGACAAGACAAACAAGACGCATACAGGGGCGGTGTATGACACGTGTGGGGGGGTTACACAATTGACGGGGACGGAGGTTGGGATGTCCAGAGCCCATGAGCCCACAGATGGCAACAGTGGAACTGATATCCCCACCCATAGGCAGTTGCCACTGTTCCTTCACTGCCCAGGACGGGGCTGTGCTGGGGGCTGTGTAGGCGGGGCAACGGGCAAGCCCATTAGTTGCGCCACCCGTGCCTCGAGCTGGCGTAGGGGCTCAAGGACAGAGTCCCGAATCTCCCTACGCACCACAGTCCGGACGCTATGGAGGGTGAGTGGTGGATCTCCTCCGGCCACACTTGCAGAGGGGGGGTGAGCCCCGTCCCCTGCAGCGCTTCCACCCGCAGGTGGCACAGGGCCACCGGAGGAGGGTCCGGACTCGGCACTAGTGCCAGGTGCACTCGCCAGCTGAGGTGGGAGAGGTGGGTCCGCCGGAACCTGCCTTCCCTGTCGTTCTATGTTTTGCATTATGTCATGACAGTTTGGGTTAGTGACATATAAATACCATTCACAGTTAGTTGTAACAGCATGCATTAGTATTCCCATTAACCACACACCCAGTTATTCACACCATTGAACAGCATGCATAGCACATGCATAATTTGAACAGTAATACACAGTCCAACAACATGCAGGGTTGATTGATGGCAACTGGCCATCAGGTGTGGATGTATGAACGGGGCGGATGCATCAACAGACATGCAAATATATATGACCCAACAGGACAGATGTCCAGGGTTGGTAATTGTGATTGCACATACCATTTTCCCATGGAATGGATTATAGATGGTTAGAGGGTGGGGTAAATCAGACATATTATTAACACCTTCGAATACAACCACATATGCTGTACATTTCTAATAGCTACAGTTATATACACACTACTGTTCTGACTACAGTGTCCTATATGTTAACTACTTAACCTTGCAGATGGGACTGTTACTGCAACATAACTCTACATTTTATTGCTGTTCATACACGATTCATATCGAAGTTTGTGCAGATACATCTCCTGTTAACTGTTCTTTCTATAACTGTAGACAGGTGTGGATGTTTGGCATATCAGACAGTCATCCTATCTGCATATTTCAGACTGGGAGCAGCATATCCAGATTTTGGTGTACACATTCCACATGCAGCAACACTCTGAACAGATGTTTCTGTTTGGTTTTGGGTCTCACATGCATTTAATTATGTCCTGACTGCAGTATAGTTTATTCAGGGGTTATTACTACTGTAGTGCTGTATTCCTGACACTTTCTCACACTCTCTCACTTGCTTTCATGTTACTATTCAGACTGGTACTTCTAGGCTTTATTGACATGTTTTAACAGAAATTATTACAGTTCTTTCCAGCACTCTCACTTCTGTCATGTTTCAGTATTTCCACAGGAATATATCTCACACAGGTGAATTCATCCTCTTCTGCAGCTATACTTTACCTGCTGCTGCAGTTTGTGTACTATTTTCTTACAGGCAGGGCAGTTTTATTTAAAAATATGTGTTGGACAGTCTCATGATTAGTTTCAACTTACAGGCTGGGAACTGTTGTAATCAGGCAATACTTGCATACACTTTCACACTCTGTGAGTTGCAGATTTAATTCCTTCCTGGCTACACTGCACTCTTATGCTAACTGTCATACATTTATATATCTTTACAGTTACTAGTAGTGGATTACTGACCTGCCTGGTGGCGCAACCGCACCAGCCTATCGGCATAGGCTCTGCGGTTCGCAGAACGGACACCTGCAGCTGTAATATAAATGAAGTAATATTGGAATACACATCTCCATGATTTCAGGTAGTTTAACTTTCTACAAACATAATTAATTTATACTTACTCAGTGGTGGGGCGTTGGGTGATTGCCGGGCCTCCTGGATCCAACAGTTCAGTTGGTCCTGCTTACGTCTCTTCAGGTCCGCATGGTGGTGACGGACCTGCTCACCTGTCCTAGGAATTCCTGTGGCACTGGTGAGTTCATGAGCCAACTGGTCCCACGCCTCAGCCTTGAACTCTCCCCAAAGGACCTGGCCCTGCATGAGTTGGGCCTCATGGTTGTGGACTAGGAGCCAGGCCATGTACCTGGACTCCTCAACACCCCACCTCTGCGCTCGGAAGCGACTACCCTCACCTACACCTGACATTCTAACTGCAGGTCTGTTCTACAATCGTTTATGCTGTGTATTCCCGCCTATGGGGCTTATATAGTCCGTTTTTCCCGCACATATCTGTGATTGGCCAGTTTGGAATTGTATCAACTTCAGTAAACCTGCATTGTCATGCTGTAGTTTGTATTCATTCCTATATATGAGCTACTATTGCATTTCTAAGAACGGCTGTCATGGCTTAGTGGTTCTGTACCTTGACTATGGTGTATAGTATCCTGGGTTCGAACCTGGCCACTGCTTTTTATTTTTCAGGACTGTCTAGACATGTTGAGGGGTGTGTCTGTGTAAAGGCATTTTGGATACAGCTTGCTCACCGTTGCCCGTCGGTTAGCTCGTTTGTGCGGTGCGCAGCTCCGCGCAAACGGGATACGCCGGTTTAACACTGATTTGGCTATTGGCACGCATATGCCGCTTAGCGCAATTAGGGGCACATATATTTAGCGTGGTAAACCACTGCTCGGCTACAGGCACTCATTTTGCACCAGTTAAACCTATGCTCATCTACGGGCACATAACCTCACTCTGTTGAACTGTAGCTCAGCTATGGGCATATCTGGCAGTTTGTATTAATTTCTTAGCTCACATTTATTCAATATAAATAGGCTGTTACATTGCATTCTACATATATTCTGGTTTTATGTGTACATATATGTGTCAGAGACTTGTTTCATGCTTATTTTGAGAAAAAAAAAAATTTGTGTTGTGGGGGCTCGAACCATGAATGCCTGCTCTGCAGCCGGCATCTCTACCGCTTCGCTATTGCTTCCTGGATTATTTTGCATATGTAGTTCTTATATGCTTTCCCACTGACTGCTAACTGTAGCTGCGCTTCACGGCACGCATGTAAACGAGCACACGGTTAAACATCTTTACAATTTTAAAAAAATATGACATGTACATTTATATTTCTTTTATGTTTAATAGTCTGTAGGGGCATGTGTTGTGTTGTGTTTATTCACATTTCCGTGGACTCTGTTGTGGGTGTGTACTTTGGGCACTTTTAGACTTCTGGGGGCGTGTCCGCTTGCAGGGCTCAGCCTACAGACACGCCCCCTACTGTCTTACACGGCCGTGTTCGACTTAGGTGTGATTCAGCATGCTCTCATGAATATGCAGAGCATGCTGACATCACTCAGTTTAACTGCAGCCTCCGTGTAAGAGTTATAACTCTTACACGGAGGCTTCGTGAATCCTGGGGAACATATTCACAATTACTGAAATCACTAAACAAAAGGCAGGGAAAGAAAACTTCACTGCCTCTTGAGAACATATCAGACAGTTTCCACTTGGTATGTCTTAGTTAATTGTTTTCTTGTTTGACATATTTAAAAATCTTCTAAACTAGTTAGGTAATAAAGAAATATTAATTCTATCTTGAATTAAACAATGATAATTGAAGTTACAGTAAAACTCCTCATCCCATTAACCTATACATTTTTATAATTTTAACAATGTAATCTAATTGTTCTTCTTTGTTCTTTTTTCAGCTTTTCCAGGTTAGAGGTCGCCACAGCAGAACTCCAGTCCGCTAATGATTGGCAGTAGATTTTTACGGTGCCAAGGTGCCAGCTCAACGCCCAACCTTCAACAAAGGTATGCCCATTCACGCATGTCTTTCGAACGCCACTCAACCTCGGAGAGGACATGCAGACTCCACACAGAAGGCGCTCCAGCCGAGAATTGAATGGGAGAACCTCTTGCTGTGAGGCGACAATGCTACTGCTGCACCACTGCAGCTAACAATGTAATCTAACTAATACTAACCTATGAACCTATGAACCTAATTAAACAATTAAAAATATGTGATAAAATAAGTAAATGAAATATTACAATCTATAATTACTGGCTTTACATCATTATTTGTACCTGTAATATATTTTTAATTGTGTAACAATGTAATCTAATTAAACAGTTAAAAAAACAGGTGCAAATAATTATGTAAAGCCAGTAATTATAGATTGTAATATTTCATTTATTTATTTTATCACATATTTAAAAAGTTCAGCCTTACACATTAACCTTTGTTTTATCAGTAAGAACAATGCAGTCTGTATTTTCCTTCTACAGGCAGTGTTTCTTACCTTTATGTTACACTAATCATGCAAGAAACAAAGCATAAGATTCTCACAGGCTTTTTGCAAGGATTTTAATCTTTGTAATCTCTAAAGCAACAATGGAATGTTATCTGTATTTAATATTTTAGGAAAGAACATAAATTAAATCTTTACTAGCAGTTGGACAAATATAATTTATTTAGTATGATTTTTCTTATTATTTTTTGTCCGTTTTGCAGATTTATTTATTTGACATTTGTTGGCCAGGATAGTCTGACTGAGCTTGTGCCCTTTTTCAGCAGTGGCCTGGAGAGAAAAGCTCCACAATACAAATTATACAAGTACAATAAATTCAGAGTAAAAAATGTTGATACGTACAAAAATGCAGAGTACAATATATGCAAGCGAATAAATTCAGTGTACCAGTTGTCCAAATATTAGGGAATTCACAGGAGTTTACGAAAAAAAACAGTAAAAGTTAAACACAAGAAGATAAGGAAAGATGTCAGGATGCAAAACATAGAGATCTTGGAAGAAGATGCTATTCAGATAAGTAGTAAGAGTTGAGGAGGTGTGAAAAAGCAAGCTGTCAAAGAAGTGTAGAAAAACAGATTATAATAGAACTATACAGGCTGATAGAAGACATAGATAGTGGGAAACAGGAAGAAGAAGGAAAGAAAGTTAGGGAGGAGAAAAGGAAGGGAAGAGTTCAGGTGGGATAGTTGCAGATGTTGTAGTGGATGAGAGCATTTTTTTGTTGTTTATTAGTTGCATCACTCCAAGTATTTTTTTTCTGTAGATCTCTTGGTAGTAACAGAGTAGTCCATGACTTCTTGAGAAAAAAGTAAGACATCATTTTTAATGAAGCCCCTTGACTCTTCCACAGTATTAAATATTATTTCTTCTGTTGTGTGGTATATTTTAGCCTTGTGAGATAAAGCAGATGCACCTTAAAGTTATTTGATTTTAGTGATTTAATCAATGGCCAAAATTCATAGGTTCATAGATTAGTACTAGGCTAATTGCCCTTGCAAGCCATTTTAAGCCTAGCCAATTATCCCCTGTGAGACTCAAACCCTGTACCTTGTGTTTGTAAGGCAAACACCTTAACCATTAGGCCACCCTCCCAATTCCTTCCATTTTCTAAGGTTTTGGATGCATAGTCATGTTCAAATCTTATATTGGCAGTGCCCATTTTTAGAGAAGACATAGACCACTCTGTTTTTAACTCAAGTTCTTTATCCAAGAAGGACAACACTTTTACCACAGTAGATCCTGGGGAGAAGCTGGGTTGGTAGGCATTGCTTTACTATTACTTTCTCAATACCATTAAAAAAAAATCTAAATTCAGAAACTGAGTGATCCAGGTTGATAAAAAAGATGCCATGGGGCAGATTCTGCAAACTGCTCTCATTGTAAGTCTACCCTGATTCCAAAAGACTTGCTGTCAGTATAATTGACTTACTTTTATATAAGGCCTATGTTTAAGCATGTTTACCCCAAGGACTAAATTCCAAAAGACTTGTTCTGAGCCTACTCACAGTGTAAGTGTCACTTACATCGACAGCAAGTATTTTGGAATTGGGCCCCATGTCATCTCCTTCAGCTTTTTCAGGGACCCCAAAAATTCCCAAATTTCATTCTTCTTGTTATTCTAACCACGTAGACATGGACATCTTCATATCATGTTTCATCTAGCCTGATGTGAGCATTCAGGTCCTCCATTATTAAGGCCAATTTATTTTGCTCCACTTTATCAAGGAGGTGTTGCAATGGCTGCCTAAATGTCTTCTTTTCCTTACCATCACAGCCCTGCTGTGGAGCATCAGCTGAGATCATGGACATTGGTCTATCTTTACACTGTAGTCTGCTTGTCATGTGCCTGTCACTGATTCTGATTATATCACTCATGATCCTCAGAAGATTCTCTCCCATCACAATTCGCCTTAGCATTTCTAGTCTATCCTCCCAGAGGATTCCAGGCCAAGAAACTTGTTGCACAGCCCTTCCATTTTGTGTCCTGGATACATAAATAATATCCACTCTCTTCCTTACTATCATGTCATTCACTTCCAAGTAGCGCCTCATCAGTGTAGCATTCCTCAGCTCATTTTTGGCAGGTCAGTTAGTTTTACATCCAACTTCACTCAACAGAGCTATCCAAGGTAACCCAATCTGAGCAACTGGTACTGGCTGGTAGTAGCTTACAGACCTAAGCTTCTGAATATTTTTGGCAGACATACGCTGGCCAACAGGGGCATGTAGATCTCTCCCACTATTATCATGGGTCCCTTGTGAAGATTGAGTCCTCAACCTACTTATCAATGACAAGTACCCATGTCTTTTTGGTGACATTAGTCAACATGACCAAACCATATTGAGCCAGATTTTACACCACTGAGTGGCTAGTCCTGATTTAGCACACAGTCTGTGCCCTATGTTGTCCAATGTAGAGGATGCTGTGTACTATGGTTGACGCCTAAAATTATTGGTTTACACAACTCTTTTCCTCATATGCACCACCTGCATTGCTGCTGTGACTCCATTCATTTTCCAGTGCAGTCTGTTGGTCAGTCTGTCAAGTTCAACTAGGACAGAAGGGTTTTAACTCACTACTTTCATCCCTGAAGCAGAAATGCCCAGTATATTTTGAGAGGTATGACACACAGTCATGGTGAGAACAATCAGACTCCACACAGAGAGTGATCACAGGTCTAAATCAAACCCTGAACATTGTATCTATTAGGCAAAGATTTTAACCATTATTTCACTGTGCATTGAACTCCTGTGATCATTATTTGTGTTAACACATTAATATGCATTTGTTATTATTTAAGGTGAGATTCTATTGTGCTATCATGTTTTACATCTAATGTTTAACAGGCTGTGTTTTAATCTTAATAAATGTCAGGATTGATGCATGCTATTGAATACATTAAAGTCCAACTATGAACTAAATATGATTTGGAGGGTCATCCTAACTTACATACGCTCTGGATGCAGATTTTGCTGTCGATGACAGGGGCAGCAGGATGAATGAGCACACACGTCAGTGAGTGTAAAATCTTTGGGACACAGATTAGGCAGTGGTTGTTTGCTGAATGGGGAACACATCTTGTAGCATCTTGCAGCTGATGATAGCACATGTAAAGCACATGTTGTTAAATGATAAAGAAAGTATAAAGAGATTTTTCTGATTTATTTATTTTATTTATCCTTTGATTATGACTTTTATACATAGTAAAGAAGATGATGCACCACTTAGAAAGTGTTGCTACAGTCTATCCTGACCATTTGACTGAATGCATTAAAAAGTACTTGCACGTTCCTACTAGATTACTGTACAATGAGTGTCCTTCAATATCATAATATATGGTGAGCTGTAAGCTAGCCATCATGAAGATGCACAGTTATGCTACAAGCAAATAGTTTGCTGAATACTTACATTGTTTGACCGTATAATGCATGTAGGTACTGTTACATGCTGGCATCAGAGGGTATGAATAAAAATTATTTATTTAAAAAAGGCCTCAACCAGTCTCTTCAATACTTCCACTCCTCATCTTTTATCAACATGTATTCATCAGCAAAAAGATTCAAACACAAACTACCCCTTCTTCTCCTTTCCTCCCTGAGCACTTTCATAACCTTTCTCAGTAACACCTTCACCAATAAGATAAGCTGTAATGCCAACAAAGCGAAACTCTGGCAAGCCCCCTACTTAAGCTGAACATCTCGGATATGTAGCCATTAACCATAACTTTGGACTCTAACTCCTTAAAAATTATCTAAACCCTTTTCAGGAAATTTGAGTTACCAACTTCAAATGTAACAATATTAAACATTCCTACTCCACAGTATTAAAGACCTTCTGTACACTAATCCGTACTCTCTGTCCTTAACCATGGGACACTTCACGCTCCTCCATTCTTCTTCCACTCCTCACCTATTATTTTTAAATAATTTGTTTGCTGATTAATGGGGCTGATGGACTGGTAAAAGACCATTTTATCCACAACCAGGGTGAAGGGCACAATAAGAAAGACAAAAGTACAGTAGTACAAGTAAACTTACCAGTAGATGTTTGAATAATCACTGCTGCAGTAGCCTTAGCTATAGTGGTTATTTCCTGACAAGTTTATAACAGCTGACCAGATTCCAAAGTTTCAGGGCATCTTTCATGTGCACAAACTCTCAGGCAACTCAAGTTGAGCTGATAAAAAGACATGTTTGAGCGCCAAGCCCTTCAGATCTTTCCTACCAAAAGAGAGGAGGAGGCTGAGCCCTGAAAGGACAATGTCAGGAAGAACAAAAAATAAATAACTACACCCTGGTAAAAGCAACACACCAAAAAAGGATGGATAGAGGGAGAGAGGGAGCAGCTACTGCAGCAGTGATTATTTGAACATCTACTGTTATAGTAAGTTTACTTACACAACTGTACTATATTCATCATACTGATCATTGCTACAGTAACCTTGGCTATATGAGTAAATTTCATAGGTTCATAGGTGTTTACTAGGCTAACGACCACAAGGGCTTTTGTAAGCCTAGCCATGCATCCCAAATCTCTGACAAGTTCTGGTCTCCTTGATAAGTGTAAGCAGGGGCTTGGGAGATGAACCATTTACAGGCTACCTCTATTAGAGACATAGGTGCCAAATCAGGGATGAATTTCTGGTTTCCCATCCAATTGTCCAAGTTGCACTTGAATTGTGTTAGAGAGGAACTCTGCTTCACATGGATGGGGAGCCTGTTCCATAGATAGGGTAGTCTCTGGGATACATACCTATCTCTCCAGCAGGTCCTATTTATATTACAGGATATGTTTAAGTCTTTAGAACAGGTAATTCTGGTGTTTGTTTTGTGGATATGCAGGAGGTCCATCAGAGTGGGGTCTAATAATGCCCTGTATGCCAGGCATAGATCTCCCCTCAAAAGCCTGTAGGAGACAGAATACAGGGATAGAACCTTGAGGCATTCTGCATAGAACATATTACTTACACCCTGTATTCTTTTAGTGAGAAACCTTGTGGACTTTCCAATTGTTGGATATGCCTGGTTAGGTACATACCAAAGGGGGCATTGTACTCAATGATAGGTCTGATGAATGCTGACTACAGTGGAACAACAGCTTCCTTGGACTTAGATGCCATACCTTTGTTTATAAGTTGCACAACATAGAATGATTTCCACACCACTGTAGACACGTGATGATCAAAGGCTAGATTACTATCTATGTATGTCCCTAAGTCCCTGACTACTGGGTCAACTCTAAGGCTTATGTTGTCAATACGATAGTTACCAGGGATGGATGACTTCCCAAAGGATACTCTTATGCATTTCTTGGTATTTAGTTTTAGTCCATGGCTACGACACCAGTTGTTTGTCTGTGTCAGCCCTTCCTGGAGAACATTTGTGTCAGTGTGAAATTCAATGGAAGCTCCTAATTTGCAATCATCTGCAAATTTAGTCAGCCAGAGAACACTGACATTGGCCTTGACTTCTGAGAAGTAAATGCCAAAATGGAGTGGCCCAATGACTGATCCCTGAGGAACTCCACTTGTGACTGGCCTCTTTGTAGAGGTGGACTCCCCAATTCTAACTTCCTGGGTCCTGTCTGTGAGCCAGTTGGCTATCTACTGGGTGACATATGGGTTTGTACCTAACCTCTTGAGTTTGTCAACAATGCCAGAGTGGAGTATTGTGTCAAATGCCTTGGCCAGGTCAAGGTAGGCAGTGTGAATGACTTTGCCCTCATCCATGGCTTTGGTAACCTTCTCGAAGAAGTCCACCAAGTTGAGTAGGCATGATCTGCCCTTGATGAAGCCAAACTGGGTTGGGTCCAGTGTCTGGAGGTTTACTATATCTCTGTTGATCATCTTCATGATAATTCTTTCCATGGCTTTACATATAAGACTAGTGAGACTTATGGGTCTGTAGTTTCCAGGGTCTGTAGATGGCCCACCTTTGTGCAGAGGGATGAGTGTTGCCCTTCTCAATTCATGAGGCATGAAGCCTGTTTGGAGCCTATAGTTAAATAGTAATTCCAGAAGCCCTGATAGGTCATATATCATGCTATTTAGAAGGCACCCTGGGATATTGTCTGGGCCCATTGATGCAGTGTTCTTGGTCTTAGAGAGAGCATTAAGGACCTGTTCCCTAGTGATAGTAGGAGGAGTTATAGTTGATATTTCCTGAGGGAATGTTGAGGGTGAGAGAGGGGTAAAGTTGGAGCTGAATTTATCAGCCAGGAGGTTTGCTATATCTTCTGGCTCAGTATAGGTGACTCCATTTACAATGAACTCTGCACACAATTGTGTATTGCCTTTGAGGTTGCAGACATAGCTAAAGAATGCTTTCTACACGTGGAATGGAAAAGGAAGAGTCTAGGAGCCCCAGGATAATGGTCCTAGCAATGCCTGATCTAGACTTAGAGAAGGCATCAAGCTTACAGTGCATTGTAAAAATATGTACAGAGGACTAAGAGCAGCTTCTGGAATCCAATCCTTTCCAGAAAGCCACAGGTGAAGCCAAGGTGGATGGCGTGCGTCTTGACTCTGCCTGGAAAATGTTTTTGTAATAAGTATAACAAAATGCAACAGCCTTAGACAATCTTTTGGAAATTGTCTGTTTTGACACAGGTTGCCCCTTTTTCTTACCTTCACAAGACATGAATGATTGAACTGAAGAGCTTAAAGATTTAGTTCTGTCAAGATGAAAGAAAACAGGGAGATGGATAATTTTGCTTAATGTAAACTCAGATACCACTCTAGCCATAAAAGAAGAATTTGTTCTCAAAGAAACCCTGTCACTGAGGAAAATGAGATAGGGCTGACTTGCCATAAGAGTTTGCAAATCAGACACCCTTCTTGCAGAGGTCAGAGCAATCAGTAAAACTGCTTTCCATGTTAAGAACCTCAAGTCATCCGGGTTAGCTGGTTCGAATAGAGCATTTGTTAGTTACTTTAGTAAAAAATTAAGATCCCAAGGAAGAGCCCCTGTTTTTCTTGGAGGCCTCTTATGCAAAACCCCTTTCAAAAACATTTTGACATGAGAATGTATTATAAGAGGAGGATCAATGGGCAGACCCACTGAAATGACTGATAAATGAACCTTGATAACGACCATATGATCGAAACTTTCACAAATGTTGTAAAACCAAAGGACAACTAGCTCTGAAAGGGTGCTGGTTATGTTGTTACCACCAACAAGAAAACCTTTTCCATTTGCTAATAGATGTCTTTCTAGTAGCAGACTTTCTTGCCTCCATTATTACCTTCCGCACGTGCTCAGTAAACAAGTGCCTAAAAGGAATTAAGACCCTATCATCCAGGTTAACTAATTCTGGGGATTCTGGGACAAATTAAACACTTCTGTTATTGTGTGAGTAGATCCAGGCTGTGAGGAAGCTTGTGTTATTTGCCCCTGGATATTTCCAAAAGAAGGGAGAGCCATGGTTGTCTGAGCCAGAAAGACCCTGGATATTGGTGGAAAGGGTGGAAAAGCATACAGGAACATACAAGGAACAACAACATACTGTGCAAGGAAAACAAAATGCATCTGCCTTCCAGGCCTTCTTCCATGGAGCCCTGAAGCAGAATCTTGCCAGCTGATTATTCAGAGAGGATGCAAATAGGTCTACTTGAGGAACTCACCACAGATGGACCAAATCTTGCAAGACTTTCTGATCTAGCTTCCATTTATGAGGGTCTGCCCTTGTTCTGCTCAGATTGTCTGCCATACAGTTCTGCTCTGGGAGAATGTTGAATATCTGTAGAGTGAGATTGTGTTGTAATGCTATATCCCAAGCTAACATGGATAGTCTGCAGACAGGATATGACCTGGTTCCCCTTTTCTTGTTGATGTACCGCATAACTGTTTTATTGTCTGTAACAACTTGATGAGGTCCCGGAAACCAAGGATGGTTCAGAGAGTTGACTGCCTTGATCAGGGCAAGCATCCCTTTTATATTTATGAGCTTATGTATGTTCTTGGTGCCCCATACACCTTGCACTTTATCACTGTTGAAGCTGATCCCTTAGTAAAATCAGAAGCAACTGTAGTGACTGACTGCTTTGGAACATGGAGGGAGAAGGGGACCTGGATTTAAGGACATCTGTTGTCTCCACCAAGTGATTTATCTTCTGGAAAACCCAAGTACTGGGATCTGAAAAGCCAGAGGGTTTTGGTGCTGGGACCAAAGAGACTTCACATATCACTGTATCTCTCTGATGTGGAATTTTGACAGGGGTATCATGAAAATCATAGAAGCCATGAGACCCAAAATCTTGAGGTATTCCCTTTCAGTGGTCAAAATCTGAATGGAAAACCCCAAAAACAGATGTAGATATAGATAAAGCTTTCCTACGGAAGAAAAGTTCTTTGAACTCTGGTGTCTAGTTGACATCCCAGAAACATAATCCTGTAAGAAGGAATCAATAAAGATTTTTGAATGTTCACTTGGAATCCCAGCCTGTGTAAGAAATCTTTCACCCATGAGATAGATTCCTGACACTTTGAACTGTGCAAAGATAAGCAATTCATCAGAATATGGAAAACATGTGGATACCCTGTATCCTGCAATGAGCTATTACTACAGCTAGATGCTTTGTGAATACTCTTGGTGCAGCGGATAGTCCAAACGTTAAGACAAAAAACTAATAATGTGATCCAAACACACAAAACCTTAAGACAAACCTAAAGTCCGGATGAATAGGAATGTGATGATAAGCATCTAGAAATCTAGTGTTATCAGGAAACTTAAATGAGGAAGATGAGGTGACAGGTTGTGAAGTGACATTATTTTGAATGCTGCTACTATCACAAACAGGTTTAGGACAGAAAACTTCAGAACTAGTTTCTAAGCATAGCATTTTCTTTCTTTGACAATAAAAACATGCTTGAATAAAACCCCACCCCATTCCCACCTGGGAAAGGGGGAACTGGTTCTATCACTCCCTGGGAGAGTGTGTGATAAAGGACAGGTTAGTCTTCAGGATGAGGAATTATCCCATGGAAAAGAGGAATTTCCTCCCATTGTCGTCTGTAACACTGATGAAGGATCTTCAGAACCCATTTGTCTGAACCTATCTGTTGCCAAACATAAAAGTGGAGAGTCAGACTTTCTGGAAGAAAACATGAGATACAATGGTGGGCTGGGGGATCTGTTAAATAGCCATTCTGACTTATTGACTGTCCTTGGTTTTGGAAGTTTCCAGATTATTTCTTGGCATGTCTTCTTAAATGTCTGCTTATCTGCATTTTGTTGAGACTGTTTATTTTGTTTCTTAACAAAACTGGATGAGGAGTTAGAGAATCCCTTGGGCAATTTAAAAGAGGAGGGCTGAAACATTTTAGAGATTCTCTGAATCAGCTTACACCTTTCATCACACTTTTTTATCATCTCTGCAGCAAAGGGGGCAAAAATTAAATGTCTATTCAAAGAAGAATTTAAAGTCTCGCTTTTAACATCATCTGGGAGCTTCTGAGAATGCAGCCATGCAAACCTCCTCTAAACAGTAGCAGTGGCCATAGCCCTTGAAGATGTGTCAACAGAGTCATACACAGACTGTATACAAGTAGTAACTTGACTTGTTGTCAATACGATAGTTACCAGTTAAACCATATTCTCCCTCACAAGAAGAAACTGCAGAGAAAACATTCCTCATACTTTCACAATTAGTCAGGATAAATCTTAACATGTGAACTTGACAATTAAAAATTCTGAAAATTAAAGTCACAGCAGCTATAGCTGCTGCACCAGGTCTGGAAGAGTGTACAAAAACTTAAAAGACTGAGGAACTCCATATATCCTATCTACTTATTTAAGGGCAGCTGACTGTCAGAAAAATTGCAGGCAGTAACACACACATCCTGCAAAGTTGACAGAACTGTAGGAATCGGTATAGGTTCTCTAAATTCCTTCTGTAACAGCTCATAATACTTTCTTCAGGACTGAGAAACCTTGGTGTTCTTCCACTGAAAATACTGGCACATTCTAGAAATAGTCTTAGAGAAAGAGAGGCCCCCACAGGGAGAGTCAGAACCTGAGCTCTCCTCTGAATCTGAATCAGAAATATGAGGAGAAAACCCTGTATCAGTCCCTTCATCCTTCTGTGCAGTTTCTGAATTTTGAATCTCATTAGGAAAAGAGGGATACTCCTTTTGCCCAAAACTACTTTACAAGAAGGATCAATAGCCTGAATTAAACGCTGAACCACACCCAGTAAACTACTCCTGTCTAAAGAAATTTAAGGAGGAGTAAATGCCTGTTTAGTTTTTTATTTCTTTTTGACAGGAAACAATGGGATCATCTGTGTTATTAATGGCTGCATCAGTTTCCCCAGGGTTGGGCACATCATTCTGACAAAGAAGGGAAGCATTCCCTGTTCCCTCTTCTAGAATTGACAAAAGTGGCTCTCCCTTGCCCACTGAAGAGACCCCAACAGCCTCTGAGGACATGGCTAACCCCTGTGTCTGTAGGTGGTACACCACAGGGATCTGGGGTATGAGTGGTCTGAGGTTCAACTAATGGCCGCAACAGAGCCACCCATCTATGACTGAGGCAAATTGCTAGCTTGCTGTGATGGTAAAGGCTGAGTGCTTAACTTTTTCTTTTTGTGGCTGGCAGAAAGGCCCACTGTTAGACCGACAGATTATTTTATGGTGAAGCCAAAAAAGGTGCCTCATTCCCAGGGAAAGCAAGCAGCAAATGCCAGTAAAAACAAGCAGTCTTTAAAAGTTATTTTTTTCACAGAAAAATACAGTAAAAAGCACTTTAAAACACTTTGCCAGTCCCACAAATTGAAATAAACACAATGTCTCTACATAAAAAGTGTTTTTTGGTTACATTAGGCAACTTTTAAAATGACAGGAAAAATGAGCATTCCTGTCTAAAGGTACAATACAGTTTTAGTGACAGTCCATTAAAAGATAAACTCCTAGCTTTAAAATAACTTTAACCAAAATCACAAAATGTCAGGTGTTATTCAAAAAGACCAGTAACCAAAACTATAATAACACTGAAAGGAAGTTTACATGATAGGATTCACTTGAGTACAACGCCCCTTTTGGTATGTACCTCACAAGACATCTACAACAACTGGAAAGGCCACAGAAATACCTCACAAAGAGGATTACTGGCCTCAAACAGATGCCCTACGCAGACCGTCTCAAAATACTCCAGCTTTACTCTGTCGCATATTGCCTACTCAGAGGCAATTTCTGCCTAACATACAAAGCTATGTCAAACCCAGAGCTGTTGGACATGCTCCACGTAAAGAAATCCCAATCCCTCCGAGCTACATGCTCTAGGGACCTAAACCTTGTCACCACAATAAACAGAACATGCCGGAGGGATAGATTCCTGTCTCAGAGACTTCCCATACTCTGGAACAAACTGCCTATCTATATCAAACAAAGCTCCTCATTAGCACTCTTCAGGAAAAATCTTGATGATTGGATGGGAGATAGGAAATTCACCGAAGGGATCACTTCTGTGGCTCTGCTTGACAGAGGCACAGGAAAATAATTTTCTTGGGTAGCAAAAGCCAGGGTACCGTTTGGCTAGACTTATATAGGCCCTAGGGCCAATAGCCTAGTACCTACCTATGAACCTATGATATAATGAATTTAAGTACTTTCATCCCTCCAAAGGAGACTTCCTCAGAATAGTAATACAAACAAACAAGGCATATATACATAGCCGGCATTAGATGCCCGCTGAACCCGCGGCTGCAGGGAGCCCGCGATTATCTCCCCACATACAAGGGCCCCCACATGAAGCCACTTTGGGGTTCTCCACCTCCACCTTGTCTTGTTGAGTACCTCCTAGAGACGTTCGCACAACTGTGTAACATCACCGCGCGAGTCCACTTTTTTTTTTTTTTTTTTTTTTTTTTTACTTTTACCTGTAAGCTGCACTCAGTCAGGTCCATTTCAGGAAAACAAGGGACCCAATTGGCTGCAGCAGGCAGACAGCCAGGGAAATAAGTTGTATTTTTTTTTTTTATTTAAATTTATTTTATTTACTTTTACTTACCTGGATAGTCCCACTGGGCGAGAATCTGTTTTCAGTAGAGGCCCAAGGAGAAAAGTTCCAGAATTACCTATGTAGCTATCAACTTCTTAGCAGAAAAGGTCTGGACAAAGCCTCAAAGATAGGGACACATTTTAAATATTTTTTATAACCTTAGAAAGTTGCTAGAATAAACAGTCTTGTGTTACCATGCATTTTTTGAAGAATATGACGTCTGAAACTCAAATTAATATTATCAAGTCATTATTTAGTGAATTTAGTCCTTATTAATTTGCCACAACAATTTATTTTAGTTATTTGACATTTGTTTGCCGTGAAAGTCTGACTGGGCTGAACAGGTCCATTTTCAGCAGAGCAGAGGTCTGGGGAGAAAAGCTCCACTACAGTTTTAAAACATTACAAGAAATATAGTAAGAAAAAACCTTTTTTTACAACCAATATTACAACAGATAAGAGGTCGCGCATAAATAATAACAAAGAAAGTTTGTCATATTAGGGAGAGCGAGGAATTTGTTAGAGGAGGCAGGAAGAATAGATAGAAGATGTAGGAAGAAAAAAATAAGATAAAATATTGGTAGTGGGCAGGGGGAAGTAAAACTGGGTTATTTAGTTTGGGCTGGAACATGCACAAATCCATGAACTTGCTAAGTGTGTTTTGAGAAGGTTTTTAAAGGTTATTTTGTTGGCCATGGCTTCATAGCCAGTGTTTTGCACCCACTGAACCTGGAGAGCCCCCGATTATCTCCCTGCATATGAAGGCACCTACACAAATCAGCTGTGGCTTTCTCTACCTCCTCCATGCCTTGTTCAGCACCTCCTAGATGACTGCATGGTTTGTAACGTCACCACGCAAGTCTGCTTTTTTTTTTAAACTGTTGCCTGTAAGCTGCACTCAGTCAGGTCCATTTCAGTAAAGCAAGGAACCTGATTGGCTGCAGCACCTAAACAGAAAGGGAAATAAGTTGTATTTTTTTTTTTATTTCATTTTATTTACTTTTGTTTACCAGGATAGACTGACTGGGCAAGAATCCATTTTCAGAGGAGGCCCTGGGAGAAAAGCTCCAAAGTTACCTACGTAGCTCTCAACCTCTTAGTGCAAAAAATCTTGACAAAGTCTCAAAAATAGGGACACATTTTAAATATTGTTATTATAACCTTCGAAAGTTACTGGGATAAATGGACTTGCATTACCATGCATTTTCTGAAGGATATGACATCTGAAACTCAAATGACTGTCATTATTTACTGAATTCAGTCCTCACTAATTTACCACAACAAATTATTTTATTTATTTAACATTTGTTTACTGGGAAAGTTCGACTGGGCTGAACAGGACCATTTTCAGTGGAGCAGAAAAGCTCCACTGCAGTTTTAAAACATTACAAGAAATATAATAAAACAATATTTTTACAAGCAATATTACAAAAGATAACTTGTCATGCATAAAGAATAACAAATAAGTTTATCATATTAGAGAGAGTGAGGAACTTGTTAGAGAAGGTAGGAAAAATAAAAATAAGATAAAATATCGGTAGTGGGTAGGGGGAATTAAAAGTGGGTTGTTTAGTTGGGATGGAACATGGAGAAATCCATGAACTTGCTAAGTGTGTTTTGAGAAGGTTTTTAAAGGTTATTTTGTTGGCTGTGGTTATAATGTTAAGGGGCAAATTGTTCCAGGTTTTAGCAATGAAGTTGGAATATAGAGAGTCTCCAGCACTGTTTTTACCTCTGGTTATGTTGATTAGTAATTTAGTACTGGATCTTACCGTGCGTTTGTTTGAGTACTAGATTAATATGTCTTGAAGGGCTGGTGTTGTTTCAGTTTGAATTATTTGATGGGCCATTGTGAGCTGGTTGAGGGTGAGCAGATTTGGTAGTTCTAACCAGGGTAGTTGTTTAAGGGATCTCTATACAACTGTGAATGGCTGCTAGAGGCTGCTGTACCTAACAGAAATAAAACCAAAACAAGCACTAAAAGCAAACCTCACTACTGGAATCATCACTTAAACGGGGTATATAATAAAAGAAAGAGCACAAGAGCAACTTCCTTAATGACAAGTCCTCTCTTATACTAAACAAATAATGAAGAGGTCTAATTAAGTCCAACATGGCCAACTATGAGGTCAAGAGAGCCTCACATGCTAAGGACAATCACAAAGCCTTCTTGAGCTATGTCCAGAACCTTAAAGGCAACACACAGCAATGCGCTGAATTGGTGGCGAATAATGTTACCTTTATTAGTCAGGGTGACATAGCAAATCTATTCGCTAACAAATTGAGCTCAAACTTCACCTGCCACTCCCCTCAGCTCCATCAGGTGAAATTCCCTCCAACATACTTCCCCCGCTTATTAGCAGGGACTAGGTGTTGGTGGCACTCGCTAAAGTTAAGAACTCTACCTCTATGGGTCCTGACAATAACCCTGGTTGTCTCCTGAACAGTCTAAAACACAACCTATCAGGACAACTTGAGGCACCCTTCAATTATAGCCTTGCAACAGGCTGTGTTCCAAATGAATGGAGGACCACAACAGTTATTGCCCTCCAAAAAGTGGACCATCAACCAACCCAGGGAACTACAGATCCATCAGTTTGACATGTCAGACATGCAAAGCCACGGAACAAGTTATAATGGCAATGATAAACAAGAACATTTGAAACCTGCAGACAGTTTGTTTTGCTTTGCTAAGGGAAGGTCATGTCTACTAACCTGGTTTGCTTCTTTGAGAGGGTCACCACAACAATGGATGAGGATAAAACAGTGCATACTGATTATCTTGTCCTGGTCAAAGCATTTGATACAATACCCACTCAGGCACTGTTGACAAGCTCTCTGAGCCGGACATTAATCCCTGCATAACTCGATTGCCAGCTAGCTCACAGACAGCACCCAAGAAGTCAGGATCGGTGAGACAACCACCACCAAAAGACTGGTCACCAGCAGACTACCCCAGGGCTCTGTGTTGGGCCTGCTCCTATCTGGCATCTGCTTCTCAGAAGTCAAGACTAACTTTCAAGGCCTCTGGCTCACTAAGTTCGCAGATGACTGTAAATTGGGAACTATTATAGACTCCCTTTGACACAAACATCTTGCAAGAGAGTTTAACACAAATAACTAGTGCCAACAACACCATGGCCTAAAACTCAAAGCTAAAAAAATGCATTATAGTGTCCTTTGTGAAATTGTCAGCTGAGTTAATTACTGCATCTATAAAACACCCCTAATAGTCGACACAGCTGCAAGGGATTTGGAAACATGTAGTCTGCAATCTGGCATTTGATCAACACATAGCTAAGATAACAAGAAAATCATTTTATGTTGCCCAACTTCTAGATAAGGGTATGGCATCCAGGTCCAAGGACGTTATAGTACCACTCTACTCAGCCCTTATCTGATCTATCATTGAATACAATAACCCCTTTGGCATGTATCTAACCAGATACTTGCAATGGGTCTATATTAGATCATCAAAACGGCAGAATTTTGAATGATCTAATATCGAACCCAATATCACAAATGCTGAAAACAGCGAAGCTGCACAAAACTGAATTCTTTCCTAGGGAAAGAATTCAGTTGGCCGCGGTTGTGGCTTCGCTGTTTTCAGCGATGAGGTGGAATGTTACGGGTTGGATTAAGGTAAGTGTGTGATTGTGCGGACGTTTGGGTTAGGGTGCGGGTTGGGTGAGTTAGGGTTAGGGCGTGGGTCAGGTAAATGTGTGATTGTGACAGAATTTGGGGTTAGGGACGGGTTAAGTGAATTAGGGTTAGGGCATGGGTGAGTTGAGTGTGCAATAGTGACGAACCTTAGGGTTAGGGTCTGGGTTAAGGTAAGTGGATAGATAGTAGTGTATGTGCAGTGTAGTGTAGGGTTAGATGTAACTTTTAAATGTATGTGTGTGGATTGCTGATTTTTAGTGTGCTTGTGGTGTTTGTGTGTTACTCTGAACATTGTTAGGGTCTGGGTTTTGCAGTTCGTCATTATGGCATTCGATAATGTGCCATTTCGATGATCTGATATAGACCCACTTGCAACAGTAGGAACATTCACAAAGGTTTCTCACCAGGAGAACTCAGGGCAGAAATACCCTGTCCTACAAAGATCACCTAAAGGCTCTGCCACTGCATTCAGTCTCCTACAGGCTGCGGAGAGGAGGATTTTTGCCTGTCTTATGGGGCTTCCTCTGACCCAGCTCTGATGGATCTGTTGCACATGTGCAAAACAAATAGCACCAGAAACACTAGACGCAGGGACATGAACTTTGCTTGTCATAAACAGAATGCACTGGAGGGACAGATATGTGTCCCAAAGGATCCACACACTATGGAATGGGCTCCCCATCCATGTAAAACAGAGTTCATCCCTGACCCTATTCAAACAAAACATTGACAACTGGATAGAGAGTCATAAATTTATCCCCATCTGGCTCTCATATCCCTAATGGACAGAGGCCAGCAATAGAAATTTTTTATCCTGACTAACACCCCCTTACAAATCCTTAGTTACCTCCCCATGATATTCGGGGACCCAAATGGTTTAAGGTGTGCATCTAGGTTTATAAGGGCCCTAGTAGTCATTAGCCTCATAACAACCTATGAATCTGTATACCAGGCCCTACATATTTAGGGGCAGGGAAGGTTTGCATAGGTTTTGTTTACTTATTTCCTAAGGTATTTTAGCAAATAACCCATGACTGGGTGTGGGTATCACAGGATTTAACCACGGTTGGCATGATTTGATCACAACAGCAAAGCCAGAGTAATGAAATGAACCCAACCATGGGTAAATCCTGTGATACCCACATCCAGGAGTGGGTTATTGCTATTATACAATGACATTATTTAAGAAAGGAATTGCTTATCTTTCTTAAATAATGTCTTTGTATAATGGCGCTGTAGCATTCCTCCACGTTCTTCCTTGTTTGCTGAAGCATCGCACATGCATATGGGATTTACATTCCCTCGCTTGCACAGTACATTACTGCTGTTCAAGAGGAGCGACCGAGAAAAGAAAATCTCCTTGGTGGTATTTTTTTTATTTTTTTGCCTGTGTTTATAAACTCTTCACGCAAGAAACCTGGATAAAGTCCAACATAATGGGTGCAAAGTTCTAAAAATAGGGACAGATTTTAAATATTGCTCTGATAAACCTAGAAAGTTGCTGGAATAAGAGGTATTGTATTAGTATGCATCTTCTGAAGGATATGAAGCCTGAACCTCAGATGTCTGTCATTATTTAATTACTTCAATCCACAGTGGCTTGGCAGAAAACTGCAATTTTATGAGGAATAGACCAAAACTATGAGGCAAAATTCTGGACATTCTGTGAAAATCGGGATGGTTGAGCGGTACTAAAGTCTACCAAGATTTTAGGAGGGACAGCAGAAAAATACATGGAAATCAAGTACATTTCTGTTTCCTTAGTTTTGCAGAATGGACCTGATTTTTCTTGTATTTTGCTCTGTCCTGTAAGCATATTCCAACACAAAAGTCTGACCACTCAATGTGACTTCAGTGGCCAGACTTTTTTCTGATGGTATATGTTGAATTTACAATGGGCATGCTGACTGGGTTGTCTAATCAGTGTGCACTTTTTTGAATGGCAATGAACCATTATTGTATAAATGCTCATAAATAGGTCAGAATTTATAAGGAACACCAGTAAAAGTAGGATGAAGAAGGGTAAACTTAAGGATCAAAATCATAGTGCTATGCCTCAATCATAGCAGTTGAGAGATATGATAGAAATAGCTTAACAGACATATCTCTAGGAAGACTTCAGTTATGTTGCCACTACATATATCCCTAGTTTGTCCACCAACTGAGTAGAAAGCGTTTTTTTTTTTTTTTTTTTTTAATTTTTATTTATATAAAATTTTAAAATATCTGGAAAGCATTTAAAGGTAGCATATGAAACTTGCTTCAGTATCTGCTGAACATATGTGAATTATCAGTAACATGTAGAATCTAGCACATTATAGCTTCAGTTTAATTAAGCACTTAGTAAATTAAGAAAACTTAGCGGACTCCTCAAAATTACAATAAGCTGATATCTTAACCAAGAAAACCATTTATCAGTGTCAGGTTGTTAAGGCATGGATATTCCATCTATGGTGATTAAACACCATGAGCCCCTTGGGAACTTAATGAACATCTTAATAATCTGGTCAGCAGCCTGTAGTGTGGGCCCAGATTAGTGCAATGCAAGCTCCCCAATAGCCTCCAAGGGGGGTCTGAGACTGTAAACTTCTTGGTGTGAAATAGTATGCGTTGCACCTCCAAGTAAGTGAAATAAGTCCTTCAAAGCAATAAATGACTTTCCCTGTATAAAAATACAGTTTTCACAACCATGGTCATAGAAATAATATTTACTTAAAAAAACTTCTGATTAATACAGTCTGCACTGGAGACAATATTTCATGTGAGTTAAAGATGTAGGTTGTTGAACAGCAGTGGTGTAGCAAATGGGGCACTGAATGTTAAAAAAGCTTAACAGTTTATAGGTGATAGGGATCATGTCATACTCATTGTGTACCCTGTCTTCATGTCAGTCTGACCTGTTTGTTTTTAAAGATAAACTATTTTAAAAACAGCACAGTCAGACAGTTTATAAGATGTCTATAAGTGACTGCAGTTGTGTTTGATTAATTGACAATACGTAAGGTTTCAAAAATGTTTTTTTAAAGTTTGACAGAAGGATCCAAATGGGTGTCCTGTCAAGGAGCCAGATTTCATCACTGCAGCTCTTTTGAATAATAAGTAATAATGAATGAACATTAACAAATGACTTTCACTTATCACATGACTTTTTACACCCCTTCAAGCTTGAATGATCTGTTATGTTAGAAATGGCATGTTTTTGTTCACTTTCTACTTTCTTTATGTTTTCTTGTTGTAGGAGCTCAGATAGAGTCTGATAATGTATTCCAAGAAGAGACCGGGCACATTGAATAATTCTAATATGTAGAAACGTATGTAGCAGGGCTTACACAAGCCAACCATGTTTCTCCAGAAATGATAATTGTTACATTTTATACAAAAACCTGGAAACATGACCCCTCAAGTGGTATAGAGGGATAAAGCCCTAACTATGACCCAGCTGACCTGGGTTTGACTAGCGGTTCAGGTGACTGACAGAGCATCAGGGAGGAATAGATGTGCCTGCACAGGGGGGAGGTCATTCATCAATGATGTTTCCTTAGGGGAGGTGTGGTTCAATAAGGGGAATTGCCCCCTAATGATAAGTGTGGGAGGTAGAGCAGGGAATGGATAAGATGTATAACAATCCTCCCAGGACAGAAGTGGAGACAGCCAAGCCCCCTGGATGCCCTTATGATTCATGACTGGCCCTAGCAATATCAGAATAAGTCCAGGGGAGCTGGAGTCAAGCTGGTAGACTCATTGTGGATGTAGGACACTGGGGCAAGGCTGGTGTAATGATGTCCCAAAGGAGACCAGAAAAAAAAACATGGATAGATGGGATTTAGGACAATTGAAAGATTTGGCAAAAGCCATAGAAAAACTGCATACTAAATGTGGGATGGGCTTTGGGGAATAAAATGAAATTAGTATAACTAGTATGTAATATGAAATTAAAAATATTGGATAGGTGGTACATGGTGCCACAGAGAATAAGAGGAAGAATGGTGAGAAATCGTAGTTTGATGGAAATGTGGAGAGAAAGAGGATGTTAACCTACATATGTGGTGATGTGATAGTATGATGAGAGGTCTGTGGAAGGATATGGAGTAGATATAATGCCCATACTAGGGACCTAAATGTACTCCACCAAATAAACAAGACTCTCCGGAAGAATAAGCTTCTGAATCAACATATTCAGAGTCTATGGAATAAGTTACCAATACAGGCCATACCTCTCAATTGCACAGATTTTCGCAGAATGTCCAGATTTTTGCCTCATACTTTTGGTCCATTTTTCATAAAATTGTGGTTTTCTGGCAAATTAGTAGCAAATCATTAAAGATTGAAGGAAATAATGGCAGACATTTGACATTCAGACTTCATACCCTTCAGAAAATGCATGCTAATGCAAAATCTGTTATTCTATCAACTTTGTAAGTACATAGGAGCGATATTTAAAAATTTCCCCTATTTTTGGGCCTCTGTCCAACTTTTATTTATGGCTTTATACAGATTTCTTGCTCTAAGAGGTTGAGAGGTATGCTACAGGCCAGGCAAAATACTACTTTGTCTGCCTTTAAGGCTAGTCTTTATGATTAGATGGGCAGACACAAATTTACACCAGGGTATCATGTATGACCCTTCTTGATATGGGTGGTAAGTACTATTAATCATTGATAAAGGATGGCAAGAACTTAAGTGTGTCTACTCAAAGGTGTAAAGGTGTATATGGCCAGGTATCTTACTGTCCTTGTGATCACTTGCCTTGTATTGTTCCTGTCTTCCTGTGTTGTATATGCTGGAGTTTTTCCTCCTTTCTCTCTAGGCAACCACTGAAAATGGGCCACAACTCAGCCGGACAGCCCAAAACATGTACACATCCATATATACATGCATACCCACATAAAGAAATAATTAAATAAAGTTAATACTGTGATATGTTATGTTGTGAGGGTGTAGAAAGGGAATTACACAATAGTTCAGAAAATGCAATGTAATTACAGGAAACCACAATTACAGGTACAGTTTCTTTATAAGTGGCCTTTCAATTTTACTTTTTTTTTTTTTTTTTTCACCTTTTTGAGTTTTAAAAACAACAGTCCCAAAGGATGGAGCAGCAAAACGGGCACAAAAAAATAAATCCAGCACACTGGTTGAACAATAAAGGAAAGGAGGAAACCACCAGTATTAGCGAATACCACAGTTTATTATCACTTTTGTCTTGAAGAGACTTCATCAGACTAAATTAACCACACAGTTACAACACCTTATATATCATTCCCTTAATTCAATCAATAATTCAATTAAAAACAAACTATTTAAGGCACATATAAGCAAACATTTACAAAAATACTTAATAAAAATAATTTTTAAATTTTTAACCTTCTATTCTTTAAAAAGCACTTTATATTAACAGAATCATTCATACCAGGTTGGGGCGGCCACGGTGGTGCAGTGGTTAGCATTGTCGCCTCACAGCAAGAGGTTCTCTGGTTCAATCCTCTGCTAGGGTGCCTTCTGTGCAGAGTCTGCATGTCCTCCCTGTGGTCGTGTGGGTTTCCTCCGGGTGCTCCAGTTTCATTCCAAAGACATGCTGCAGATGGATTGGACACTCTAAATTGGCCCTAGGTGTGAGTGCGTGTGTGTGTGTGCCTTCTGGGGAAGGTTGGGCGTCGGGCTGGCAACTCAACACTATAAAACTCCACTGTCAGTCATGAGCAGACAGGTGATCCATTGTGGCAACCCCTAACCGGGAAAAGCTGAAAGAAGAATTCATACCAGGTTGCTTATCACCCCCTAGCCTTAGCTGCCACATGGTTTCTTTTTGTTCAATGCAATCCTTAAAAGAACCACCCCTAATATTCTCAGCTACCTGTTCCAAGACAGAAAACAGGATTTATTTGTACCCCAAACATTTAAGGATTGTGTTGAACTAAAAGAAACCATGTGGCAGCTAAAGCTAGGGTCTGATAAGCAACCCAATATGAATGATTTTATTAATGTAAAGTGCTCTTTAAAGAATAGAAGGTTAAAATTAAAAAAAAAAAAATTTAATGATTTTTATTATGTATTTCTGTTGATTTTTGCTTATATGTGTCTTTAAATGGTTTAATTGTTTTTTAATTGAATTATTGATTGAATTAAGGGAATTATATATAAGGTGTTGTAACTGTGTGGTTAATTTATTCTGATGAAGTCTCTTCGAGACAAAAGCGATAATAAACTGTAGTGTTTGCTAATACCGGTGGTTTCCTTTTTGAGTTTTACTTCAGTAGTACATCTTATTCTGTCTGAGACTTGATTCCATTGTATATGAATAAGTGTAGGAAAACTTGAGTCACCAAATACATTTGTAGAATTAGGTTTATTGACTCATTGCTTTAATGATTCCCTGAGTTCTTGATGGGAGTGACTCCTTGAAATGGTGTCAAAGAGAGGCAGACAATTAGAAGTATACAAGAGTTGGTGAACAAAAAATAACTGAACAACAGCAAGGTGATGACAAAATTCTTGCCACCACTGATTTTTATGTGACAAGCAATAGAGTGTTTCTCCATGGTGGGCATAAGCAAATTTTGAGATCCTACTGTAAGCTTACTCAAGCTTGTGTTGTAGAGTGGGTAAGATCTTTCCTGGAAGATGAAATGAGAAAATAAGAGCTGGCAATAGTAATTATTCCACTGTTAATCAAAAATGTTTTGAAATGATAGCATTTATCCAATTTTATATTATTATTTTTTAGGAGAGTTTTCATATATATGCCAAACTTTTGTTGACTGCATGGGATGAATCTAAAAAATTTTATGGAGGTAACCTTTTCAATGGCAGTAGAATCAGTAATGACAACCTGAGACCTATCTTATTTGGGTGTGAATATAGCAAAAGGAGGGATACTGGTATTAGATGATTTTGGGGAGAGCAGTCTTCCATGCATTTAGACATAATCCTATATCACTTAACCAGTCCTGCAATGAGAAGAAAGACTTTTAGCACTTAGAGCTGATATGTCTGTTTATTTGTTTAGTTAGCTCCTTGTGTGTTTGTTTGTTTGCTTGCTTGCTTGCTTGCAAAACAGGGCAGAACGCTGACCCAGATGGATAATTTTCAGTTTCAACTCAGGAGACAAAGAAATGATAAAGAAACTGATTAAAATATTTTTTTACAGCAATATATAAAATAAGTAACATACAAGTAATTACTGTAAGCCATTTTAATCATGTGAAAACAGAAGGCATATCAAACAAGCTATGATGACGTCATATTAGAGACACGTTAAAGCTGATGACAGCAGGCTCTTTTATGCAATATTTACAAAGTATGTTGCCATAAGGAATGTAAAGGAAAAGCAAAAGGGAAGTTTGGAGATTGCAGAGATACAGAAAGATGGCTATTAGAAGAAGATTTAAGTAGTGGGAATATGCAAATGGAGAATAAAAGTATGAGAGAAGGATTTGTGGGCATGAGGAGAAAGTGAATTTGAACTGTAGGTATGGGAGACCTTTTTAATTGGAGTGTATGGAGAATAACTTGTGTACGATCATTATGCTAGGCCTTAAGAACGGCGAATACTGTGCATTGTTAGACTGGAATGAGATTAAGTGATGGAACCCTTTAAGTATCCTTTGCAATATGTTTGGTTGAGATAATTTTTTAAGATTTTATTTTCTTTAACTCATGATGGGATTTCAGGTAAAATATATGGATTTTATTTTTGTAGGAAAGGATTCCCATATTTTGTGGCCAAGAACAGAGAAGAAGCAGTCAGTGCATTTAAGTTTAGTTTGTGGTGTTTAGAGGCTAGGGTTTGCATATGGAAAAAATCTAAAGGGGGTCGCTTAGATAGTCTACATGCAGAGTATAGAAAAGATTAAAGCGTAATGAGTTTAGTTACTGGGCATTGGTCTGTGAGAGATGAATAACCACTTCTCTCTTGTAAGGATGTCACAGTGAGTGATGCTTTCTTTTTGGTGATAGGGTTCTGAATCTACATACGGATTTTGACATAGTTTGTGGTGATTTAAGCTTCTTTTTAGATTAAATCAATTATTGGTAATCCATATTTGTGCTGGCAGAAAAAGTTTATTTTTCTTATGGCTGTACTTCCCACTGGAGAAAGAAAAAAAGTGGAACATGTTTTTGGTTCAGAAAAGGGGCTTGCTAACATTGGTTCTGGTGATTTGGACATAATAGTGAAAGCTGAGTGAGGGATCTAACCAGTTGCTCAGGTATCTGTATAGTTGGACTGTTTCTATAAGTTCATTGTTGTTATAGATAATGAACCAGGACTGTGATTTTAGCTAATGCACATGGTGTACTGAATTGCATTTAAACAGGATGGGAAGATATTTTTCCAATCTTTATTGATGAATGTTTGTGCATAAAGAATGACTTGTAAGGAAAGATAGGTCCCAGGCAGTTTGTTTTCAAAGAAAACAGAAGGGAGATAACACAGATCCTCAGGGAAGTACCCTGGATAAAGTGCTCATTGGTGATGAGGTAATACATGCCTCAACGTTTCATTGTCTGTTAGATAGGAAGTGTTTTAAACATTCTATCGCCTATGATTTTATTTATTTATTTAATGAAATGGTTTACTGAGAAAGAGATATTAACATTCTAAATTTAAGGCTTTTCTGTGGATAATAAATTTGAGCTTTATAGAAGGCTGGTATTTGTGTTTCAGGGTATGTCATCAGTTAGGGTATCTTGAGCAGTCATATATGTTCCTTTCAGACCAGAAACTGTGTTGATGAGGGAGGAGAGAATCTTGTAGAACAGTATGTATTGCGCTATCAGGCAGTGAATTAATTTTTCAAACAGTTTGCCTTAGGTAGGTAAGACACAGATAGGCCTCGAGTCTTTACTTTTGTTAGGGTTAGGCATTTTATGTAGTGGTTTTATTTGAGCTATTTTCTATTCACTGGGCATAATGTTTTCAGTAAGACACAGGTTGAAAAAGTATTTGAATCTGAGAAGGATGCAATCCTTAGTTTTAATAAACCATTGGTGAACACCAGAGGCATCTGTAAGGGCATCTGTTGGGATTTATTTTTCTAAAGACTGGGAATATCATGTTTTGATTGTTTTAAAGTAAAATGTGGAGAGTCTGTGGATATATCACTTATTATGACAGGAAGAATTTGTCCATTTGGGCTGGTGGAAAATACTGAGGAGAACTCTTCTAGAAAAAACATTTGGCGTTACAAAATCCACATGTGTATTAATATAGTCGTGTAAGGGTTCTTTAGTTGTAGTGTGGCAAGTTATTACTAACCTTTCACTAGAATTTCTTTTTGGTTGTTTTAAAAGGAGGATTTGGAAACGCTTGAGAAATTTGTCTTGTTTTGTTTAGCAACTCTGTTAGATTCCTTAGCAAAATAAATGTATGCCCATTTTTTTTTTTTTGGGGGGGGGGCTTTCCATTTCCTCCATGCATGCTTCATCTCTTATTTTCACAGTGACTTCAGTTCCTTAGTCAGTCATTTGTTGTATCAGGGTTCTAAGAGTCTTGACACGTTTGAGAAGTATTTATTTTGTAAACTGAATAATATCTCTGTGAGGGTGTTGACTAATGTTACTGGGCATTGTTTGACTGCCAGGAGTTCCCATTTAATTCTGGTAAGCCCATTTTGCAGGGTTTTGATGTTTTGTTTTTTTTTTTTGTGCTTTAGGTCTGATAGTTCTTAACAAGGGGGAATTTATCTCTCTAGTGTGTCCCACAGGGATCTGTCCTGGGCTTCCGGATATTGGCTAAGGCCCTTGCCACCCTCATAGTGCCTTTTTTAGGCAAGACTCGAAAGACAAACCCACCTCCTTAGAAAACAAAAATGGAAAAAAATTAAGGGTAATGCTGCTCAACGCCAGAAGTCTAAATCTCAAGATGCAGGCACTCAATGCACTCCTCAGTATGGGGAACATTGACGTCTGTGCAGTAACTGAAACCTGGATCAAGGCTCCTGAGAGCACCCCAGTGCTACCAGGCTATACCTCGTATCATGCTTTTCGGCCCCAAAACCCAGGCCGAACCACAAAGTGAGGGGGAGTGTCCATATTCATCAAGGACACCCACACCTCCAGGTTAGTAGCAACACATGAAGCATCAGAGACCATACAGGTGCAACTAACCATAGGCAAAACTGCTATACAACTGGTAGCATGTTACAGACCACCATCCCAATCTCAGGAACCCCACTCAGCCTTCCTGAAGACATTGGAGGATATGAATGTATCACAAAATGCCATCATACTGGGAGACTTCAACTACCCAAACATAGATTGGGTACATTATTCTAGCCCTAACACCCTAGCCCAAAGGTTCCTGGAATTCATAAATTGAAATGCACTGGAACAACTAGTCACCTCTCCCACTAGGGGAGATAATATACTAGACCTGATCATCACAAACATGGGGACAAAATGCTCCACACCGGAGGTATACCCCTCACTAGTGAGATCTGACCACAAACTAATCACCCTGGATATACATATCCCATCTCCACCCCCAGCACAAAAGACCACAGTGAAAAACTTCTCAAAAGCAGACTTCACTCTTCTTAAGACTGAGATGGTATCCTTTAAGCCCACTGGGCCAGTGGATACCACATCCCACAATGCCGAATCCTTCACAAATACTTTCTATGGACATCTCCAAGAATGCATGGATCATGCAATCCCAAATAAATCCAAGTCCCTCTCCACCAAAGGCAAGCGTCCTGTCTGGTGGACCTCAGCCATTAACAAATTGTATAACAAAGGAAGGAAGCTACTGCACGACAGAGCAAAATCCCATAAAGGGAAGACATCTCTGATCAACATTAGCAGAAAACTACATTCTCTCATAAAAACATCCAAGGCCAACTTTGAGAGAAAAATCGCTAAGGACACTAAAGACAACCACAAAGCCTTCTTCAGCTATGTTAGAAACCTGGGCGGAAACCCTCAGATATGCTCAGAGTTAGTTCACAACAACAAAAAATACACTGAACCCACAGATATTGCCAACATTCTGGCTGACAGGTTCAGTGCAAATTTCTCCCCTCCCTCACCCCCAAAAAGAAATACTTATCCCAGCTGAATGTAATCTCCTGTCATCTCAGATGTCCAAGTGAGAACCGCCCTCAACAAAGCTAAAAACACAGCATCAATGGGACCTGACGGTATCCTGGGTTGCGTGCTACGTGAACTCCAAGAGGAGCTAAACCCGCACATAAAAATGCTATTTAACCTTAGCCTTACTACAGGATATGTACCTGAACACTGGCGTACAGCAACAGTGGTCCCACTCCACAAAGGGGGTACCTCTACAGACCCTGGGAACTACCGCCCCATAAGCTTAACCAGCCTGGTCTGCAAAGCTATGGAAAGAATCATTATGGAACTCATAAACAGAGACATAGGGGACCTACAGACACTTGACCCCACCCAGTTTGGCTTTGTAAAGGGCAGATCCTGCCTTTTGAACCTGGTTGACTTTTTCGAAACAGTCACTAGAGCCATTGATGAGGGCAAAGCAGTCCATACAGCCTACCTGGACTTGGCTAAGGCCTTCGACACAACACCCCACTCAGGCATCATAGATAAGTTCAACAGCTTAAACGTAAACCCTTATGTCACTAGATCGGTTGCAAACTGGCTAAAGGACAGAACCCATAAAGTTAAAATCGCTGGAGCAATGTCACAATCAAAGCCAGTCACAAGTGGTGTCCCACAGGGATCTGTCCTGGGACCCCTCTTGTTCGGCATTTATTTCTCAGATGTTAAAGCAAACATGGGAGGGTTGTGGCTGACAAAGTTCGCAGGTGACTGCAAACTAGGCGCCATAGTCGATACACCAGCGGACACATACATCCTACAAAAAGGCCTCACAGAAACGGACAACTGGTGCCGGAGTCATGGCCTTAAACTAAATGCCAAAAAATGTATAGTCATCCCCTTTGGGAAAAACAAAGTACCCACAAATTATCACATAGACAGCAACCCACTGAGTATGGAAAAAGTAATCAGAGACCTAGGGACCCAAGTCGACAGCGACCTCTCATTTGACACCCACGTTGCCAAAGTGGTTAGAAAAACATTCTACCTTGCACACCTTATCATGAAGGGATTCACATCCAGATCCAAGGATGTCATTGTACCCCTATACTCCTCCCTCATCAGACCCATGGTTGAGTACAATGCCCCATTTGGTATGTACCTCACCCGGCATTTGCAACAGCTGGAGAGACCACAAAAGTACCTCTCCAAGAGGATCAATGGTCTCCAACATATGTCTTATTCTGCCAGACTAAAGAAACTCTAGCTCTATTCAGTAGCATACCGCCTGCTCAGAGGTGATCTCTGCCTGACATACAAGGCCATGTCCAATCAGGAACTGATGGACATGCTCTACCTCAAAAAATCCAAATCCATCAGGACCACGAGAGCTAAAGACTTAAACCTCAGCACAAGTATGAATAGGACATGCTGGAGGGATAGATTCATAACCCAGAGGCTTCCCATGCTTTGGAACAAGATCCCAGTTCCTGTTAGGCAGAGCCCCTCACTGACTCTCTTCAAGAGAAATCTTGATGAGGGGATGGGAGATCGTAAGTTTACCCCAGGGGTCACATCTGTGTCACTACTAGACAGGGGCACAGTAAACTAATTCTATTATATAAGGGGACCTTCATTGTGTCACTACTAGACAGAGGCGCAGTATTCTAAATCTATTCTGTGCATTTTTGTACCATTTCATGGGGTGGCAAAAGCCACATCACTATGGCTAGGCTTACAAATGCCCCAGGGCAGATAGCCTAGTACTAAACTATGAAACTATGAAACTATATATTTACAGTGGAACTAACTGGGTTGTGGTCACATATGGGGCTGGTAGAATGGATATTTCTATAACCGGGTTTTAATAGTTGGTAATAAGAGGATCTAGGAAGAAGCAGCTGTCTGTGTTAAAGTTAGGTCTGGAAATCTCCTTCACCAGCTGAACTGGTCTTGGGTTATGTAGAAAGTCTTCAATGTCTATGTTATTCGGGTTAAGTGAGTTAATGTTAAAACTTCCTAGGATGATTAAGTCTTCGTAAGGTGTATTTTCTTCTAAAATTTCAACACGAAGAGATTCAAATCTGCTTTGATTTGCTGGCAGTAGGAAATATAGTACTGTGATGGTAAACATAGCACTGTTATTTTGATTTCAATTGCCTACCAGTTTGGCTCATGATTTTTTGGGAAGAGCTTTGGATTTTACTAGTTATTTTTAAATGATCATTAATGGGCAGTAGGTTTCCTTCCTGCTCTTTTACCCAGTTGAGAACTGAATACGCAAACTACAACTGTAGTTGGGAAAGTGAGTACTTTAATTAGGACTTATCGAGCATACTTTCTGCTTTTATGAAGGCCAGGTTTAGGTATCTTTATGGAAGAAGCTTGAGGCCAGAATTTGATTCAATGCAGCTCTGAAGATGGAGGGTTTGAATTAGTGGTGCAAGGTATAGGAGCAAACTGAGGACTTTGTTGCTTTAGATGGCATTTGGTTAGATAGGTGGAAAAGTGCAAAAGAGTTGATGGTACAATGGAATTTGTATTTTTTTTTTTGCTTTGTTATTCAATGTATAGATAGAGAGGTTTGGGGAAGGGGTATTGTATGAGAAGTTGTGAGGGAAGAAATAGAGTTTTTCATTATGAGGGAAATCATCTGCCAGTGCAGGAGTAGAGTCAACTGCATATTTAATTAATCAGGCATCTCCACACATGGATCAACCATTTCATTCACATATATTGTTTGTGATGAAAACAGGGCCAAGGACTGAACATTGTGATAAAACTCTGCATGGTTGAATAAAAGAATATCTGCAACTGTTGCATTTTTTTACATATATACATCTGTTATCTTTGTAAACTCACTAGTTAAGGTGTCCTTTTTCAGGAATAACCCAAGAGCACTGTCTGGTCAAGTGACTTGCTATGAGTCACACAGTAGGCAAACGGAGAATGACTCAAACTGTGTACCCTTGACTACAGGAATCAACCATAATTGTCTGAGGTACCTGCCAGACACCTTGCAGCCTGTTTTTTGACAGGTAGAACCATTTTCACATATATGTAAAACTCAGGTAATAAAGTACATTCAATAGCCTTACTATGTTGAAAGCTTTAGAAAAATCAAAGGATACATCAACCAGGTTACCTTTGTCTAGGTGGCTTTGGATATATTCCACCAAGTATAAGAAGGAAGTGTCAGTACCATGGCAAAATCTGAAAAAGGTGCTGTAAATGTGCTGTGCATTTAATAGCATACTGAAGTGGATTAGTTAGTCTACTAACTGCTTGGGTATACATTTTCTGAATTTTTGAGGAATGGGGAGAGAAGTGCTATGGATCTAAAATGTACTATTATGGGCTAATTCCTTGTGAATGCCAGTACAATGAATGGTTGCTAGAGTTTTATTGATAAGCACTTAACAGGTTGGAAGATAGCATGAGCAGTGATTTCAAGATATTCAGGAAGACGTTTGTCTATATATCTGGGTCACGCTTTAACATCTTGAAAAACTTTAGTATCTTTTGTTGGAGCACACTTTTAAGGGTAAAAGACATCAGACTGGGATGGGGAATGAATCTAAGATTTTCATAGGAGTTATTGCCAGTGAGATTATGTACACAATCTTAACACTGGTGGACAGAATGGTCAGCCATCATACTGTCATCAAGATGGAGGAAAGGAGGGGGGGCAGAGCCAAGATGGCCAACTGATATCAGCAGTTTTTCAGAGCTCCATGAAACTAACATAAAAACAGGAAATAGCTTATTTTATTTTAGCAAAAATACTTAGAATTGATAGATGAAAGGATAAACTATATTGTTAGTAACTTTGGTGAACTTAGGAAAGTTTTTTCCTGTCAAATTATAAAGGAGAATATATCATTTGTGGAGATGAGCACTTCGAAGACTTCTCATTCTGACATGGCTTTAAAAAAGGAAATGTAGCTCGTGACACCTGCTCTACAAGAACTCTCACTAAAAATGCATGATTTTAAGGAGAATTTACAAAACCTTAAGGAAAATTGTCAGAAACAAACAGATCCTCTCGAGGAACTTATACAGCAGCATCAATCCAAAATAACACACTTACAAGCATCCCTGAATGATCTTGATGGAAGACTGAAGGAAGAAGAAAGCCAGAAAGATTTTCTCATCAAACAAAACATTTGGCTTCTCAATAAAGTGGATGACCTGGAAAACAGCGAGAGAAGGTTAAATATAAGGATTTTTGGCATCCCTGAGAGAGCTGAAGGAGAAGATATCATTTCTTTCCCGAATACCTGGATTCCAGAGATTTTAGATTTAAAGGAGGGTCTGTCCTTTGGTATTGAAAGGGCTCATAAAGCTTTAGAAAACCCAGTGCTGCTATCCTCCTCTACTCCTCCCAGATCAATAGTCATAAAGTTTCTATCTTAGTTGGACAAGGAGTATGGCCTAAAATCTGCCTGGAGGAAAAGTCCATTAAAATTTAATCAAAACCCAATTAGGTTTGATAATTGTTCTACCAGGATTTTGGAACAGCGGAAAAAAATCTCGGCCATTATCGTTGGAAGTTCTAGCTTGGTTGGAGTTTTCATTTAGTTTTTACTGATTGTTTTTTTCAGTGTAACCTTCTCACTCTTTGTTTTAATTTGTTAGTTGGGATATTTTGCAGTCACCCTAATGATAATGGACATCAGCTAGGTATAACAACCCTGTGTTTCTTATGCTTAGTCAAACACTCTGCTTGTGCTATGCTGATGAGGACATAACAAGGCTGAAATATGCATATTCATAGCTAGTGGGATTTGGCTTTATTGGCCTGAAATTGTCCATTAAAATGACTTCAAACATAAAAGTCATGGGCAATCAGAATCGCCATATAGCGGAAACACCTGATGTCCATAAGGGTCATTTGCATATATCCATGTGCCTCTGTCACAGGAGGTTTGTGAGGTCACCCATTGGAAGTTCTAGCTTAGCTGGAGTTTTCATTTAGTTTTTACCTGAAGATATGAAATGGGTATCTGCATCTCTGAAGAGAGTTACTGATAAGTCTTCTTGGACTGATGTTAAAAAGAAAAAACAAAAAACTGAGTCAAAGATTGCTGTTCCCACTAAATCTCTCAAAGCATCTACTGCAACTGGACTTTAATTTGTTTTATACTTGCTAAATCTTCAAGTAAGGTATGTCATGACAATATTCTTCTTATTGCTTTTCTTTCTCTTTTTGCTTTTTCATTTCTATACTTTTTTGTTGATATACAAATTAAATAACTGTTTATGCTTTTAGTATATTAGTATAATATCACTGGTTTATTGAGTGATATAATTGAACAGTAAGTTATTTTTGCTTTTATGACCTTAAGATGACATGCTTTATTTCAAATAATATATAGCCCTTTGTTCTGCTAAATGTTCTTCTATGTTATTACACAGGGATAGTCACTGCTTAGATTAATTTATCAAAACTGTTTTGGATACATGGGATAACAGGGCATATCTATAATTTAGTATATATTAACTAGTTTTTTTAATATTTATAACTTCTGATTGTTTCAGAATATATATTGGTACTTGTGTGAACAAAAAGCTGTTTGCTGGCGTTTGACATAAATTGGGTCTCTCTGACAGTTGTATGCTTGTATGTTTTATTGCACAAGGTTTTTAAATGGTTACAAGTTATGTTTCCTGTAGAGTTTAATGTTAAAGTGCTGTTTTCTCTCTCATTGTCATTGAATGTTATTTTACTGTTTGGAAGTATGTGACAGTTAAACTTTGCATTTGTTACTGTAAATAAGCAGACTTTGTGACACAGTTAAAGTGAGGTCAGGAAACTGTACTGTGTAGTGTGCTGGGTGGGAAAATGTCAGTTTGAAATCTAAGAAAAATAAGTCATGTCTTACCATAACGTTCCATCTGTGTTGTAGATCTTTGTTCATTCATTACCATTAGGACTTCGGTTCCATCCTCGGAATCAATACAGCCATTTTCAAGCTTGCGCCAGCCAAAAACTCTCAGCTAAGACCTACCCACAATGCCCCTCTCCTAGTTACCCCAGATCAAGTTTGCCTAATAGAAAAATAGTAGAAAGCTCTGTCTGAACAAATACCCTAACCAGGAGTTCCTAAAGTCCACCAGGAGTCCAGGCAGGGGGGAAGGAGGGTGAGAAGTAATGAATGAACAAAGATCTATAACACAGATAGAACATTATGGTAAGACATAACTAGTTTATCTGATGTTGTAAATCTTTGTTTATTCATTACCATTAGGAGCAAGTCCCCAGCTACTTGATTCCTGGGTGGTCCTAAGGAAGGATATTCCTGAGCACCATAGAACCAAAAGATGCTCATCCCCTGGAGGCCAAATCTAATTTGTAATGAGATATAAAGGTATGAGGTTTTGCCCAAGTGGCTGCTGCGCAGATATCATCCATAGAGGTTCTGGAATGAAATGCTACAGAAGTTTCCATAGATCTGGTAGAATGAGCCTTTATTCTGGAAGGTAAGGATAGCTTATTCTGTTGGTAGATAAAGGTAATGACGTTTCTGAGCCAGGAGGATAAAGTCACTTTGGAAACAGGTTTACCCAATGTGGTCCTGCAAAGGCCACAAACAATTGATCCGTCTTCCTGAAAGATTTAATCCTGTCCAAATAACAATGAAGCTGCCGATGCACATCAAGGGTGTGCAAAAGGTATTCCCCTCTATTAGAATGCTGAGGGAAGAAAACCAGCAGGTCAATAGATTGGTTAATTGAAAATCCAGAAATGACATAGGGCAAGAAAGAAGGGTCGGTACGAAGGGACACCCTATCCGCATTGAAGATCTAGTAAGGTCTCTTGACACTCAAGGCCTGCAGCTCAGATACTCTTCTCGCTGAGGCAAGTGCTATTAGAAGTAAGGTTTTCCATAACAAAAACTTTAAATCACATGAATCAAAGGGCTTGAAAGGAGGACCTGTGAGAGATTGAAGCACCAAAGTCAAGTCCCAGGGTTCTAAGGGAGGCCTGACCGGAGGTTTAATGTGTAATACTCCTTTCAAAAATGTTTTGCATAGGTGGTGTGACATAATCAAAGAATTATCAAATCCATTATGAAAATTGGCGATAGCTGCTAAATGTACAGTGATCATCGATGCTGAGGCTCCTGTATGTAAAAGAGTCATCAGGTATTGAAGGACCTTTTCAATAGACATAGAGAAGGGATCTATGTTCTGATCTTTGGAAGGTTTGTGTGAAGCCAGAAGATTTTCATGGACAGGAGATGGGATGTCAGGCAGCCTGGCAATCAGTGGAAGTGGAGGAACTAAGCTGTGAACTCCCATCTCCAGTCCCGGAGGATGAGATACCAAGTCTTGGGAATGATCCAGGATCCACGGGCTGTGAATCAGATGAAGCCATAGAAATGGGAACCAGACTTGACGGGGCCAATAGGGGGCAATGAGGATCACTTTGTTTCTCAACCTCTGAGCTTTCCGGAGAAATTTCGGAATGAGGGGAAATGGGGGAAAGGCATACAGAAGACCCGGACCAATCATGCATTAGAGCATCCCTTGGGGGTGCTCCCTGAGGGGGGATCAGAGCAAAGTAACTTCTGCATTTGTTGTTTAGAGGGGAAGCATACAGATCACAGCAATGCTTGCCCCAGCTTCAGAAGATCCAATCTGCTGTTACAGGGTTGAGGGACCACTCATGAGGCATCAGGATGTTCCTGCTCAGATTGCCCGCAATAAGGTTGGAACTTCCAGGAATGTGCATTGCTAAAAGAAAGTGGTTGGAAGCTATTGCCCAGTGCCAAATCCTCATAGCTTCCCGACATAGGGGGTAAGACCTGGTTCTGCCTTGCTTGTTGATATACCAGATGACTGACATGTTGTCTAACTGAATTGCAATGGCCCCAGAAGGTAGGGATGCATGTAATGCTTGCAATGCTAAGAGAACTGCCTTTAGTTCCAGGATATTTATGTGCAAATTGGCCTCCATGGGGGACCAGGTGCCTTGGACCATCTTTCAATGGAAATGCCCCACCACCCTAACAGGTAAGCGTCCGTGGTCACCGTGGCCATGGGCTGGGGAAGACAGAATGGTCAACACCAAAGATTCATTTGTGGCTTCATCCACCGTAGCATTTCTTCCTTGCAATGGTTTGTAAGACATATCATGTGGTTGAGTGGGTGAGTTAAAAACAACCATTGTGTGGAAAGGAGGCATTGCAGGATTCTCATGTGCAGCCTCGCCAGTAGTACTAATGTAATGGCAGCCGCCATGGAGCCTAAGAGTTGTGGTTCATAGGTCTGAGGAAGAAGGTCTTGAATTCAGTGTCTTATTTTCAAAAGCCTGTGAGGGAGGAGAGAAGCTTGACAGGATGTTGTGTCAAAGACTGCCCCAATAAATTCCAGTGCCTTTGTTGGGGACATTTGAGATTTGTCCTTGTTGATTGTAATCCCCAAGCAAAGAGCGAGACCTTGAGTGAAAGAGAGGCTGCAGATTAGGAGATTCCTGGTTGGAACGGTAAGGAGACAATCGTGTAGATATGGAAAAACCTGGAATCCTTGTAGTCGAAGATGAGCTACCACAACAGCCATACATTTGGTGAACACTCAGGGGGCTGTCGAGAGACTGAATGGCAGTGCCCTGAACTGGCAGTGATTGGCTCCCAGCCGGAAGCAGAGAAACCTTTGGGAGTGGTGATCTATCTTTATGTGGTAGTACGTGTCCTGGAGGTCTATAGAGAACATCCAGTTGTCCCTCCCTAGGAAGGGAAGAATGGACTGTACCATGACCATCCAGAATTTATGAGGTTTGATAAATTTGTTCAATAGGCTGAGATCCAGGATTGGTCTCCACTCCTTTGTCTTTTTGGCACTAAAAAGAACCTCAAGTAAAACATGAAACCTGTCTGGTCTTGTGGGACTGGTTGGATGACTCTTTTTCTTAGCAGCTTTTCTATTTTTAAGGCTGCTAATTCCCTCTTATTGGGTGGCACATCAGGGATTCATTTGACAGGTCTGGGAGTTAAATTGAATGGTATTTGGTAGCCGCTGGATATTATTCTTAGCACCCAAACATCGGTAGTAATAAGTTGCCAGGCTGGTATGTGCAGAGAAAAATGACCCCTGACTGCTTCCAGAGGAAATCAATCTGGCCGCTGCTCAGGAGCACTGATAGGGTCTGCTGGAGAAAGAATCCCTAGCGCCCTGGTTACATGGACCCCCTGTATCCTGAAAGGGGCATCTTCCAGATGAGTTGCCCCCTCTGCCCCAGGGGGATTGCTCACCACAAGTGTCACGAAAAGATCCTTGGGATTTCTTGAACCACATTTTTCCTCCCTTCTGATTCCTTGAGTAGGACCTCTGGGGGTTGGAAAAGCGTATGCCCACAGCAGACAAGGTCTTTTCATCTTTCTCTCTTTGTGCAAGTGTGTCTTGTACTTTGAGTCCAAAAAGTGCATATTCATCAACAGGTGCATTGATGAAGGAAGATTTAAAGGGGTCTGCGAAGTCACACAACCGTATCCAAGCATTACGTCTCATGACAATGCCTGATGCAGCAGCTCAAGCTGCCCCCTCAGTGGTGTGAGATATCAAATGCATAGAGGAGTTTGAGATGGATTCAGGGGTAGCTAGTTGTGAGGTGACAGTGTCACGCACCTCATCAGGCAGTACCCCTGCCAAAGAGGAAGACATTTCAGAAATTAGGTCTCTTTGGAGATGAGTGAAGTGTGCCAGATAGTTCAGCGACTGAATGGCAAAGGTTGCTGAAGCATAGGTCCACTACCCTAGTCTGTCCATGGCCTGAGACTCCCTGCTAGGAGGATGGACAGTGGAACTATCTTCTGCCAGTTCCCTCTTGATGGCCGCTGCCATGACCATGGAATCAACTGTCAACCTCTTGGACCAGTGGGGGTGGTCTTCAGGTGTAGATAAAATTTTGTCTGGCCTCTGGGGGACAGGTTCTACATTGTCTGGGGCCTTCCAGGCACACTACACAATGAGCTTGACAAGGTCATCTACCAGTGGGGTCACCCAGGAAGTAGATGGCTGGGCAAGGAAGGCCTGCAAGAACACCGATTCCTCAGAAGAAGGGTTAGAGGACTTCCAGTCTCCCCACTGCTTGAGGATTTTGAGAATGTCTTCGAATGAGAGATTGTCCAGGAAAGACCGTGGGGACCCTTTCCCCTCATCACAATTGGTGTCTTCAGTGATAGATTCCTCAGGGGAATCAAGGTGCTTCCTCTTGCACCATTTCTTCCGGGGTGGCTCCCCAGTGGAATCTTCTGAGAAGTACTCTGGAGAAGGGGTTCCCTTCAAAGGGGGGGGTCTTGCAGCTCCCATGCCAGGGATCCCAAAACACGGGGTTGGGACAGCTGCATGCTAGGGGGGGTTCCGATGCTGATGTCATTGTTGCTGACTGCGAGCCTGTGGAGGCAAGGACCCTCTCCATCACCTGGAAAACAGGCCCACCTGAGGAGGGATGGGAGCCCAGAACTGAGAAGGATAACCTCAGAACTGGGGTCACACCCCGCCATGAGGAGCCCATCTCCAGGTGAGGCGCTCAGAGAGGACTGAAAGCCATCAGCGCCATGGACATAGATGGTGCCAGCAAGAAAATAGGTGTTGGGCTAGGTACCAAGGTATGGACGGTCCAAGCACTGCTTCGAGAGAGCATCAGCTCCACCGGAGCTGATGCAGCAAGGGTGGTCAGTGCCGACAGGGGAAAAAATGCTGTCGGAGCTGAGACAGTATGCACCGAGATGGACTTCAGTACCAAAAACTCTGGGACCTGGGTAGAGGCCAGAGGAGCATAAACAGGGGAAGATGTAGTGAAATATTTTAAGCCAAGAGGGATGGAAGGTCTAGCTGGAATTGGCAATCCTCTAGCTGTCAGAAGCTGGTCCACAACCCACACTAGGTTTAATTCAGAAAAACTCTTGGTCAATCTAAAGGAGGCTGCTGAAGGAGAATCAGGTCTTTCTAGAAAGGGACTAAACCTCTGCCACAAAAAAAGGTCATAAGTTGGAGAGTATCTTGTTCTTGGCATATATTCGACTTTAGGAGCCGATGGAGCTGAAAGAACTATTGGCACGGTGGCTGGGGATGGTGCCGAAGGAGGTACAGTCATAGGAGCAAATGTCGGGTTCATGGACAGCACCGAAGTCAGTGGTGCCGATGCTGGAACCGAAATAAGAGTGAATATCATAGACGGCACCGAGGGAGAAGATACAGAGCCTGGTGCAAAAGAGATCTGCGCCAAGGGCGCAGGAGAAGCACGGAGCCGACTCAGTTTCATAACTGATGGAGATGCAGGAACCGAGTGACTCCATTTTTCCTTATGCTTTTTGGTCTTTGGAGGGGGTGAGACTTCCGACCCAGATAGATCCTCTGAAAAAGGCATCTTAATCAAACCTTTTAAAATAAGCTTATATTTACATTCTGCTAGTGTACGATTACTAAAACTAGCACAAATGACACAGTCAACTTTAATATGGTCCATGCCCAAACAGTAGACGCAACGAGTAAGTCTGTCCAAGTTGGGCATCTTACACCCACACTTGTCACACTGTTTAAACCCCAACTTAGCTTTATCTGACATAGTAAGGCAACAAGGCTATCCTAGTACAAAAAACAAAGAAGGGAGAGAAAAAAGTGAGAGAATACCAACAATGGTATTTAAAAAAAAAATACCACAAGTGGTAAGGAAGGGCCTACCAAAGGCAGGAGAGAGGGACAGTGCCAACAACGGTAGAAATTTGATTACCAAGTTAAAGGGTAGGGAATAGAAGTAGGTTATTGGTGACAGTAAGAAAAAGTTAAATTGATAAAAAAATAAGAAATTTTAAGGAAAAACTATATTAAAAATCACAATTTTCCACTTAGCTTTGAGAGGGATGGCTAGCACATCTGATGAGGAACACAGCAAATGAGATCTGGAGTAACTAGGAAAGGGGCATTGTGGGTAGGTCTTAGCTGAGAGTTTTTGGCTGGCGCGAGCTTGAAGACAGCCGTATCGGTTCCGAGGATGGAACCGAAGTCCTGATGGTAATGAATAAACACAGATTTACAACATCAGATGCTTTCTTACTTAGTTCATGACATCATGCATTCTATGCATGCAGATCAGATTACATTGCATTTAATGTGTATATGCAAGCCTAATTGTGAATGTCAAGTATTTGATTGGTTAATATAGCATAGTAGGCTTCTTTTACAAGAATTATGAGCTACACTATCTGCAAACATATTCATGGTTCCCTTTTATAATAGTAACTATATTTTGTGATCAAATATATGCAGAAATGTTATTTTTTCTTGTAAACAGCTAATTATAGCCACTATTTCTAGTGAATATACTGGAGTTTTTATAAATAGAATTTTATAAATAACTTTGCTATGCAGTTAGCAAGTGTTTAGTATAGGCTTATACATTTACAAAAAATACTTATTACTAATGGTAATTAATAACTGTAAGGATATTCAAACACCATACTAAATACTAGCAAATATATGTATGAATAATTTTGATTGAACTATAATTATTTTGCATTTAATATGTTGATTTCCTTATTGTATCCTATATATTATTTATATATCAGATGTCATATTTTCAGTTATTATAAAGTCATGTCTTTTAGTATATTAGCACTTTATGACAGGGAAAGAGCTCAGTAATATCTATGACTTGTAATAACACAACAAACAAGTTATGAGTTTCAGTATTACCCTATTACTATGGTAGATATTTACAGCTATCACAATCTTAATTTTGTCTTTGAGCCATTCACTTTTAAGACCTGTTATCCGTAGCAAGTTTTGTATAAATAATGGGTTTTACTAATTTTTGTCATTTTAACTGATGCCAGTTAATTATTATTGACTTTAGTCAGTTATTTAAACATCTGCTATTCCAAAAGTTTAGGAGTTAATTAAGGACAAATATGTCTTATGGAATATTTCTAAAAATCTATGTTAACATCTTTTGGGAATGACACACACTCACTATGTGCTAACACCCGATTCTTGCGAAGGTTTTATTTAGTGGGAGTTTGTCATGATAAGATTTATTCAGATGGGAAGTAAATAAAAATGCTAAATGATTCTTTGATTTGTTTTGCCATTTTGAAGTTTTTATTAGAACTAATACAGATGACATGCTTAGGTATTTTGGGTAATCATTTAGATTGTTAATAAAGCTAATGTTTCCTTAGTCTATTAAGCACTAAATTCAGATTATATACATCCTAATATGTCTCTTGCTTCCTTAGTGAATAATTACTGTATAAATGTTTAATGTTTTGTTATAACAGTGTATGTAACTCATCTCTAAAGCCTAACTGGAATTAATATCTGATTAGTTGTTTATCACTACTATTTTTCTCTTAATTTATAATATATTCCCCATTTTTACTTTATTTTCATGGGCTTGAACCAACAAAGTTTGATGGTTGGGATAGGTAGTCTAGCAGATTTAGTTTTGTTTGCTAGACTAGGAAGGTATCTCATTCCATGTATAGGGTGTATTAAAGATTATATCAGAGTGAAATATGCTAATTTTTTGTTATTTAACTGTTTTTTTAGTTTTGAAATGCCTGACACAATTGTTTTACTTTTATCTTTAATGGGGAAAGTTATTTGGATTGAAATAAATAGAAATACAACAATTGGTATTATATTATCTATTCAGGAAGAGTATTATGTGTACATGATTCTATTAATACAAGTTCCTTTATTATTTGTTATCTTTAAATAATTCTGATATGGATTTAACTTTGATATCCTTAAATACTAATGGCTTAAACAACCCATATAAGAGAGCCAACCCACTATGGTATCTTCTAAACAAAGCTCAAGTAGTTTTTCCTCCAAGAGACACACTTTAAAATAAATGACACATTTATGTGGGACCCTAAGGAATACACAATACTTGCTCAAGCTTCTTATAAAAATAAGACCAGAGGAGTAACTATTCTATGGAAAAAGACTTTCTTAAATCCCCAAATCATTTTCAAACGTAGATAATGATGGACTTATGGCCTTAGCTATATTTAAGTTTAATAATAGAATTTAGACCCTGGTTAATTTATACTGGTTCCTGTGTATGGGGGTTGGACTAGCTAAGAAACACTTAGACTTTATTACAACTACTTCTAAAGGTAATATTATGCTAAGAGGTGATTTCAATTGTAAGTTACCAATAGAAAATCTCCTAGACTATTGTTCTCAGCCAAACAATAAAAAATGGACAGAAATGTTTAAATTAAAAGATACCTTTAATGCTTTGGGACCAAATTCTTTACTATTCTCACACCAGGACTATAGACATGGTACCCAAACTAGAATAGATAAAATGTATATCTCACAAGATATTTATTCTAAAATCTTGAATTTTTCAATACAACCTTGTCCCTTTTCAGATCATAATTCCCTGTTGTTAACAATACACTTGGAATTCAATCAATTAGTTATTACTTCAAGGATTCCTTCATATATAACAAAAATTAAAGACTTTAAATCTTGGATAACTTCTGAACTTCAGCTTTTCTTAGAGTTTAATTATGAACCTGAGGCAAACACAATGATGGTTTGGAATTCTCTTAAGGCCTATCTATATGGTAAAACCATTAGCTGGTACAAAAATAAAATTAAAGAATGGGACTCAGAGTTACAGCAACTCCAAAATCAAATATTATCTCTTAAATCTAATAAAAACTTAATTGCTACAGATAATAAGAAAAAAATAGAATAAGCAAATAAGAAATACAATGAAATATTATCCCTTAAAACTAATTTAGCTATGGAAAAACTGAAATTAAATTATTATGCTACCTATCCTAAGCATCTTCATAACCTATCTATGAAATTTAAGATACAATCAAAAATTAATAACATTGATAGTATCTTTTATGAAGGGAAAAGGAAGAAAGTCTCAGACATAGGGGACATTCTGGAGGCTTTTAATTATAATTATGCAGAGCATCATAAAGATAAAATAAGTACAAATGAATGTGAGAAGTTAGAGAATATAGTTCCCAACATAACAAGAATTCCTGAGGAACATAAATTAGATCTAGAAAAACCTATTTCTCAAAAGGAAATTATAGATGGGATTAAAGGAAGTAAGTCTAATAAAGCACCTGGAATAGATGGCTTAATTATCAAATTTATAGATTGTTCCCTTCTTCTATAATCTCTCTCCTACATAAAACCTTTCTTGAAGTTCAAACATTAACAAATATTCCTCCTGCTTGGAGATATTCTCCAATTCCCCCTATATTAAAAGAGAATAAGGACCCTAATCATTGCAACTCATATAGACCAATTTCTTTGTTGAATAATGATTATAAACTATTTATGTCAATTATGGTCAATAGATTGTAAATACCCATACCTAAAATAATTAATGAAGACCAAGCTGGTTTCATACATAACAGGCATACACAGGATAATATTAAAAGAGTATTAAATCTGATAGATTACCTCAATAGAGGAAACCATGAAGCATTGATAATAGGTCTAGCTATTCAAAATGCATTTGACTCCTTAAATTGGGGTTATTTATTTAAAGTCTTACAGTTATTGGATTTCCCCCCTTTTTTATAACAATGATAAAGAAAATCTATGAAAAAAATCTAGCATATGTCAAATTAGGCCCCTTTACTTTCAAAGCAATCCAAATCACTAGAGGTACTAGATAAGAATGTCCCATATCCCCTATCCTATTTGCTCTGGCCATAGAAATACTTGCCATTTTAATATGTAATAACCCAAAGATAAGAGGTATAAATATATATGACCAACATATTTCTAAAATAATGATGTTTACTGATGATGTCTTACTTACCTTACCCAACTCTAAGGAAGTGTTAGGTGAAGTGAATATAGTAACAACAACTTTCCAAAAAATCTCAGGACTCTCCTTCAACAAATCTAAATCAAAATATTTTATTATTAAATAAAAAAAGAACATACAGGTTCCAGTTAATCATATTATTGGAAAAATGTTTCAACTCTAGACTATTTAGGAATAGTCCTAGGCAAGAATATAGAGGAAATCCTACAACTCAACTATGCTAAAGTCATAGACTTAATTAAGACATTAATAAGCAAATGGAATAATTTGTTTATAACATTTGATGAGAGGTTACAACTGATAAAAATGGTTTTGTTACCTAAAATATTATATATAGTAGAAGCCCTTATACTTCCACCAGGAAAGAAAATCCTTAAAGAAATCACTTCAACTCTGATGAAATTCCTATGGTACCCCAAAAGAAATAGAGTGGCATATTCTCATCATATCAGACAATGGGAACAAGAGGGGGTTAAAATCCCCAGAGATTGAAACTTATATAAAGACATCTATAATTAAAATAGTGCTGAATTGGATAAATCCTAGATACTCTTCCAATTGGAAACAGTTACACTCCATTATTCTAATGAATGAAAATTATTTATCAAAGACTGCTTTGGTAACTGACAAAGATAACAAGATATGGCACTATTTAAGTTTAGATTTACAGTACAGTACAGCAACATTAACTAAACTAACACTTATAAACAATATTTTGATGTGTTTTGAAAATTCATTAACACAAATTTAGATATAAAACTGTGGCATAGATTTATTATAATACCATTTACTATTACAAGTGATTTCCCTGAGAAAACACATAGAGAGATGTTTGGTTTATGGGAAAATAATAACCTATTTTGTTGGTTGCAATGTATTGTAAACCAGAAGCTTTGAACACACAAATTATATTGTCAACCTATGGCCTATCCCCTAATGACTGGTTGGTTCTTCAGAGTGTCACAGCATACACTAAGGATCTGTGTAGAATAATACATAACTCATCCTTCAAAACCATACCTAAAATTATAAACTGTATTTTTGGAATTCTATATAATAATATCAATGTTAAGAATGAATTATCATATCTATATAACAATTTAATTATCTATAAGACAGCTCCTAAAGATTCTTACTGGCAATACCTAACTAAAGAGTTTCAAGTACCATTATCAATGGAAGATAAAACAAACATTTTATTTTCCATTAAACTAACTTCTTACTCACAATTCTGGAGGTTTTTTTCATTGGAAATTTCTACACAGATCATTTTTGACACCTGAGAAACTCTCAAAAATCAACCATTCAAACAGCAAGTTATGTTGGAAATGTCATCTGTCTACTAATGCTGACTGGTCTCATATTTTTTATGACTGTACTAATATTAAACCATATTGGAATGAGATTAACAAATTTCTTCAAGCTATCTATACTGATATATTTGTTTTGACAAAGTCTTTAATTTTATTGAATGTTGTTAATAGTAATAATATGAAGAAAGATGACCTGTATTTGTTGTGGACAATGTTAGCAATAGCCAGAAAATGTATAACTAGGAGATGGAACTCTAATGTAGCACCCACAATGGAGGAATTCCTATCATTACTGAAGAAATGCATACTAATAGAGAAAAGAACTAAAAAGTTAAGAACTTTTCCTAAGCCATTGGTTAATAGTCCGTGGAGGAAAGTTTTGAATTTGATTGATACCCTACAGATGGAACTCTTCCTATCATAGTTTATATATATTAGCTTATTATTTAACTACAAATGTTTTTTATCTGAATCCTTTTTGTCAGGCTGAATGTAAATACTGTAAATAGTTATTGAATGTTATGAATGTATTACATTTTTGTGTTATTTCATCAAAATAAAAATCATTTGAGTAAAAACAAAGATGGAGGAAATGAGACTGTGTTTGGGAATATCTGGGTTAGAGAAGCTAATTGGCTGAAATCCAGAATTGCTAGAGGTTATTAAAATGTTGCTTCTGTTGGTTCTTTACTGGCCAGGGTTGCTCGTTTTAATTCATTTTGGTTTACTGTGAAATTGTTATGTTTTTCCTCAGTTTGCATTTATAGTATATATTCCGCAGTGATCTCTACTGGATGTTATTGGCTTAAAGTGAGTGGAGAACCAAGCTATTTGAGAGGATGTCTGATAGATTGTATATATTGATACAAATTTTTTAGGATGTTTAAGAACAAAGATTTGAAATATTTGGCAGGCTCATTTGGGGAATCTATATATGGAGATGAGTCAGTAGGGTGGGGTACTTAAATGAAGGAAGCAGAATCAAAATAGTTTATATGTATGATAACGCATTTGGGATTTGACAGCTTTGACACAGGCCCATATATTGAGAGCTGAGAGAGGAGCACTTAATAAATAAGAAACAGCAAGGAGCAATCCAGGACCACTAAGGCTTCAGGTAAAAACAGGAATTTATTAAAATGTTAGCACTTTCATGCCAATAACTCAGCACTTCATCAGACAAAAATCAATACTACACATACACTTTATATACTAAAAACAATTAAGACATTTTAGTAATTAATCAATAAAACAATTAATCAATGAAATAACTTGCATTCCTTGAGTAAGGCTTTTAAAGGCACATAGGCATTAAGTCCTGGGCTTCTATGTGCCTGTAACTTCATAATCCACCTACTTCCAGCCTTCTCAATAGAAGTATTCAGATCACAATCCCTTCTGTTCACATCAGTACACTGTAACACTAAAAAGCTAAAAGAATGGTCATTAAAAGATTGAATATGCGTAAACAACGGACTATTAACATCTTTATTTCTTATATAGCCAACATGTTCCAAAACTCGCTCCTTTAAAGTCCTAATAGTTTTACCTATATAAAAACTAGTGCATTTTGCGCAAGATGAGAGGTAAACAAAACGCCTACTAGTACAATCTGCGTAAAATTTAGGATTGAACACAAAACCATTGGATGGATGTGCAAATATTTTTACATCTGAAATATAAAGACAAGTTTCACAATTCCTACAAATAAAAGTACCTAATCTACTTGATAAACGACTAACATTACTCTTTCTACCATAAGAGAGTTGCCTCTTGAGAGACATTCCATTTTTAAAACAAAAACATGGCTCAGCACCTACAATATCAGAAATAGAACTATCCAAAGTAAATATGGCCCAATTCTTATGTATTACATCACATATGATCCCAACATCACTAGTAAAAATAATAACTGGTCTAACCTCTTCATCTTCTTCTTCTCTCCCCACGCATAAATCTCTTTGATGGGTGCTGGAAGCATGGGAAAAGAAGCATTCACTGCTAAAGAGCTGGCTGTTTGCTTACGCATTTATGCATGTGGCAAGAAGAAGAAGAAGAGGAAACTTTCATTTGAAGTGGGATTAGACAAGAAATCCACATTGAAGCAACCAAGAACATGCTAGTTTTTAATTTATCTTCAGTTCAGCTTACAGCTGGTTGGTGTAGTGAATCATGGACTTTATTTTATACCTGCTAATAGAGCTGAATTTTCAGAGACTATGCTGCAGTTGAGACTTTTTGCTCACAATGTTATGCTGAGAACTTTTTATTCAGATGACAATAAGGTCTGTAAATTTAGAAAGCCTAGTGCTTTTTGTCCTCAGTTTCCACCATCTATTGAATTGTTTTTGAATAAATGTGAGCGGGACTTAATTAGCTTGAATTTGAAACATTGTTTAGCACACAGTAAACATTTTGTTAATTTGACTTTTGCTGAAAGAGATGCTCTTAAATCATTAAGGGAGGATGCTAATATACAAATAAGACCTGCTGACAAGGGAGGGGAAATTGTTGTGTTTGACAAAATAATGTATGACAATAAGATATTGATTATGTTTTCTGATGAGCGTGTTTATTCTAAATTACAATCTGTTTTTTGAATAGGTCAATTCAACACGTTTGAGATGAATTGCATGATTTACTTATGGGTAGGGTGAAAGACCCTGATTTGTATGATCATTTTACAGTTGAGTTCCCCCTTTTACCCTTGATTTATGGATTATCAAAGATCCATAAGGATAGTATTGACCCACCCCCACTATGACCTATTGCATCAAGGAGTGGATGACTCACTGAGCCTATGTCTATATTTGTTGAACACAAACTAAGACATGTGGGTAATGGTGTTAACACTGTTCTCAGAGACACACAACATTTTTTGAATGATTTATTTGAGTTTAATTCTATGCATGATGTTTTGAATTATATTCTGGTTACAATGGATGTGAATACACTTTTTACAGTGATCCCAAATATAAAAGGTGTAGACGCAGTGAGACATTTTCTACATTAACATAGTGATTATTCTCATAATATGACTTTTTTTTAATTTGTACACTGTTGGATCTCATTCTTGAGAATAATGCATTTATGTTTGATGGTTGTATTTACTTACAGAAGGTTGGCATGGCTATGGGCACTTCTTGTGCCAATAGCTATGCCAACCTTGTTATGGCTAATTGGGAGGATGAATTTGTGTTTGCTTCCCATGGTTACTTATCACAGTTAAAATTATTTAGGAGATTTGTGGATGACATATTTTTTTCTATGGGATGGGACTGTTTCTGAATTGGACTCCTTTGTAGTTTACCTTGAGTTTACTACTAGTGTTTTGAGGTTTATGACTAATGCCCAATTTGAAAGTATAGATTTCTTAGATGTCCATTTATATAAAAATGGAAGAAAATTGCTACAAACCTTGATATATAGGAAATAATGTAAAAGGAATATGTTGCTTCTTCATACCAGTATGCATCCATCACATGTTTTTAGGGACATAGCTAAGAATCAAGCCTTTAGGGCTTCTAGATTGCGCACCAGTAATGATGTTTTAAATGTTGCTTTAGATACATTGAAACATGAGTTGCAAGTACGAGGGTATTCTGTTATGATGTGGATGAAGCAGTTAGAGAGGTAAATGAGGCTAGATCTGAGTCAGTTAAACCATACTTCTCCAGTAGGAATAATAATATACATGCTAATAACAGAACCTCTGATAGGGGACAGGTTAGACCAGTTATTACTTTTACTAGTGATGTTGGGATTATATGTGATGTAATATGTAGGAATTGGCCCATACTTACTTCGGATAGTTCTATTTCTGATATTGTAGGTGCTGAGCCAAGTTTTTGTTTTAAGAATGGAATGTCTCTCAAGAGGCAACTCTCTTATGGTAGAAAGAGTAATGTTAGTCCTTTATCAAGTAGATTAGGTGCATTTATTTGTAGGAATTGTGCAGCTTGTCTTTATATTTCAGATGTAAAAATATTTGCACATCCATCCAATGGTTTTGTGTTCAGTCCTAAATTTTATGCAGATTGTACTAGTAGGCATTTTGTTTACCTTGCATCTTGCACAAAATGCACTAGTTTTTTATATAGGTAAAGCCATTAGGACTTTAAAGGAGCGAGTTTTGGAACATGTTGGTTATATAAGAAATAAAGATGGTAATAGTCTGTTGTTTACGCATATACAAACTTTTAATGACCATTCTTTTAGCTTTTTAGTGTTACAGTGTATTAATGTGAAAAGAAGGATTGGTGATCTGAGTAATTCTGTTGAGAAGGGTGAAATTAGATGGATTAAGATGTTACAGGCACATAGAAACCCAGGACTTAATGCCTATGTGCCTTTAAAATCCTTACTCAAGGAATGCAAGTTATTTCATTGATTAATTGTGTTATTGATTAATTACTATTTTTTTAAATTGTTTTTAGTATATAAAGTGTATGTGTAGTATTGATTTTTGTCTGATGAAGTGCCGAGTTACTGGCATGAAAGCGGGAACATTTTAATAAATTCCTGTTTTTAACTGAAGCCTTGGTGGTCCAGGATTGTTCCTTGTTGTTTCTATATGCTATTTTGCACTATTGGGACCTTAGCTGCCTTGGTAACATGTTATATTCTTCACTTAATAAAGAAATCAGCCATCACATCAGCATTGTAGGATGTTACTGGGTTTCTAACAAGTATTCAGTCTGGGGTGCTTTCATGTAATTTAATCTTGTAGGACCACATTTTACAAGTAAAGCTGCACATCTGAGTACGTAGATGACTGATGGTGAGTGTTATGTGGGTACCAGCCAGTACCAAAATTACTCAATATTATGTGTTCAGACTTTATATTAGAGACAGTACAGTGTCCCACCAGTTGCTGAAATGTTCTTCCATGGCAGAATATAGGCATAGGCTACAAACAGTAGTTTTCCGAGCTAGGTTCGACATTTTTTTGAGAAGGGAGTCCTTTCTGAAGAATACTGAATTTGCAGATTTGATGGAATGCAGGTCAGCTAGTCAAGGACCTGGATCGAAACTCCTAATGAATGTTTGAAAATATGGTCTGACCTCAGAATACCATATACACAGAGCAGAGAAGATGGTATCTATGTCAGTTAATTTAACCATGGCTACTTGACAATTACAATACCTGGCTAAAAGATCGATAGCCATCTGAAAAGTAGATGAACCTTGCTGCGCATGCTTCCTGCCATAAAGTGGACTATTTTTAGACCTCACAACTTTGTACATAGACTGTTATTGACATAATTTATTTTTATTCTTTGTTGGCCATGTTAGTCCCACTGGGCTAGGACTTCTTTTCTGAGTATTTATACTACTAGAGGAAATTTGTCAAGGCATTGGGGAGCTTCCCCTTCTGTTTTGCCATAGGATCTTTATATTCTTTATCCACTTGAGCTACCGTCAACTCAAGCAGATGGGACCTTGGTGTAACATCTCACCCAAAGGATGACATATTCAGGAGTGCATCACCATCCTCTCCCCATGCTGCACTGCAGTCGCAGCAGTCAAACTGCCTGGTGTGTGAGCAGAACCCACAGCCATCTACACCAAAGGTGAGTGAGCTACCTGTCACACCACTGGCTGATTAGTGACAGTATTTCCTTTTGCAGGACTTGGCTTAGGGCATATTGATAAACTGAATTAACAACAGGTTACACAGACTAAGATACCGTACAACTGTATATTCATATTTATTGAAAGGTTTATTGAAACAAGCTGGCCAAGCACTACTTTCAAGATTTTTACACTTTCTTTATAACACAGATTACTGTCAGATACGCTGCACTTTCTCAGATGACTCAAATTGCAAAATGTCCATCAAACAGTTCTATACAGTCACTTTTATCTAGTGTCAAACTTTGTCCTTGATGAAGCATTCTTTCCCTGTATTGAAGCATTCTTTGTCTACATCCTTATCTCATCCAGAGAAAACTGGTTCCTTAGCAGGCCAAAATGTTTTTTCATTGATAGGATTGTCTGCATTTTTTTCTGCTGTGTTAGCCATTTCCCTTTAGCAAGTTTATTCAGTTGAATATTTGTATACATTGATCTTTTTATTATATTTCAACAAGCCTCCATTGTCAATACCATTTATTACAAAAACATTCAGAATTATAATACATTTTGTTCCACACAAGCACATTCTGCTAAGCTAATAGGTTCATAGGTGTGTACTAGGCAAATGGCCTTGGAGCCTTTACAAGCCTAGCTTATAGGATTATCCTGGCATAGTGCCATCCGACCTTATTTCCCAGTGCCTCTGTTGAGAAGAGCCACTGGAGTGATCCCCAGGGTGAATTTTCTATTTCCCATCCACTGATCAAGATTTCTCTTGAAGAGGGCCAATAAGGTGCTCTGTTTGACATGTATAGGAAGTATATTCCATAGCATGGGCAGTCTCTGGGTTATGAACCTGTCCCTCCAGCACATTATGTTGATTGTGGTAATGAGGTTGAGGTCTCTGGAGCATGTGGTGCAGAGGAATTGGGATTTCTTTAGATGTAGCATTTCTAACAGAGCTTGGTCAGACATGGCTTTGTAAGTCAAGCAGAGATAGCCTCTAAGTAGGCAATATGAGACAGAGAATAGCTGGAGTTTTTTGAGTCTGTCCATATAGGACAAATTTTTAAGGCCTAGGATCCTCTTTGCGAGGTAGTTTTGCGGCCTCTCCAGTTGTTGCAGGTGTCTAGTGAGGTACATGCCAAATGGGGCATTGTACTCGATGACTGGCCTAATGAGGGAAGAGTAGAGGGAGACAATACCTCTTTCTTTCTGGAAGAAAAACCCTTAGTAATGAGATGTGCCACATAGAAGAACTTTCTGACCACAGTAGCAATGTGGTGGTCAAAAGAGAAGTTGCTGTCAACCTGTGCTCCCAGATCTCCTATAACTCCTTCTGTGTTCAATGGATTACCATTGATGAGGTAATTCATGGGAACCGGGTTTTTCCCAAAGGGGATGATGACACATTTTCTGGCATTGAGCTTAAGGCCATGGTTCTGATACCAGTCATTGGTCTCTATGAGGCTTTTCTGTAGGATTTCAACATCACTTGGGGAGTTAATAATAGCTCCCAACTTGCAATTGTCTGTGAACTTTGTCAGCCAGACTCCCTTCATGTTGGCCTGGACTTCAGAGAAGTAGATACTAAACAGGAGAGAACTCAGGACCGAACCCTGTGGGACTCCACTCATGACTAGTTGGCAGTCTGGCTTGGAGTCAGCTACCTTCACACTGTGGGTTCTATCTGTGAGACAGTTTGCATCGCACCTAGTGATATAGGGGTTGATGCCTAGCTTAGTGAGTTTTTCTATGATTCCTGAGTGGGGAATGGTATCAAAGGCCTTGGCCAGTTCAAGGTAGGCTGTATGAATCACCTTGCCTTCATCCACAGCCCTGGTGACTGACTCAAAGAAGTTGACCAAGTTGAGCAGGCATGATCTACCCTTCACAAAACCAAACTGGGTGGGATCCAGACTTTTGAGATTCCCTATATCCTTGTTTATTAGATCCATGATGATACATACCAAAGCTTTGCATATCAGACTCATCAGGCTAATGGGGCGATAGTTCCCAGGCCCTGTAGTCACTCCTCCTTTGTGAGAGAGATGACTGAAGCAGTGCACCATTCAGTAGGGACAAATCCTGAGGTGAGGCCGTGATTGAACCGGGCACACAAATGAGGTGCCAGTTCACTGCAGAATACGGCCAGGGAAATTGTCAGGTCCCATAGAAGCTGTATTCTTGGCCTTGGACAGTGCTGATTTAACCTGTGCAGCAGTAATACTGGGTGCCTGGCAATCTACTGGTATTGTAATTGGTCCATTGGGGGGAGAGAGGGGTAATGTTGGCACTGAATCTGTCGGCCAATATATTGGCAATATCTGTTGACTCGGTATACTTGCTTACTGCATATTTCTTTTCTGTATTTGCAGATACTGTGTTACATGCTATTTCTAAAAAATATCACACTGTTACTATGACAGAAAGCAGTTTTACCAAACTTCTGTTACTGTGTAAGAAAAACAGTTCTACCAAATTATATACATTTTTCTATCAAATACATGTTATTACTATGAGGGAAAACAGTTTTACTTTATATAATTCTATCAATTCCCCCTTTTTATCCTAAAAAACCAAAACATTTTCAATCAAAATGTAAATCAAACTTTGAATTTTACAGAAAAATTATGTCTCCATTGAAGTTATTGTCTTTACCACCTACATTAGTTACAATAGATACCTGAATGACAGTCTTTTTATTACAAAGTTTAACTCACATGCACATTATTATGATCAACAAAATAATGGCTACTATAGCAGTTAAATCTGTGATAATATTTTCCCACTATTCCAAAAATAACCCACTTAACCAATCACTCCAGTCATTATTCCATGTCTTTCTAGCCTTCTCAGATACTAGTTGTATTGTGTCTTGTGTAGAATATAAGTACAGCACTCCTCATTGATCAGAGCACAAACAACACCCTGGGAAGCAAGTAAGTAATCATGTGCCATCCTATTCTTTAGTACCATTGTCTTAATGGCTGTTATTTCCACTGTTATGTCTGTAATTGCCCCAAATGTAGCATTTACCAGTACTTCTAATAATTTACTGAGCTTTCTCAATTCCTGTATACTTTTTGCAGCTCCATAGGCTGTAAAAATACCTGCTCCAGCTATTACCCCATCTCCTAAATCTATCGTCTTTAACCCTTTTGCTGCATTTATGTCAAGACTGTATATCCATGATTGATCTGGTATACCTTCATAAGTTCGATGGCCAGATCTTCCATGCTGCTGCAGTGAACTGCGAACCACGAAATTTGAAAATAGTGAAAACCGAAGCACTGAATTACAAAACTTTGCCCCTTTTTGACCCATGGTAGCACTCATTTTGGCAGTGGAGTGATCAGGAATGTCGAATTTTTATATTTTTATGACATTTAGGGAAGTCGGCGTGATGGAATTCGGCTAAATGGTTCACATTTAAGCACATTCTGAAATGTGCTTTTGCACATATAAAGGTATACTGATTAATCTAATGTACCAATACTGTTTTCTAATTCTCTCCCTTTCTCCTGACATTCCTTATTTTACCTTCAGGTAATTTTTTAGTTAATCTCATTGATGGTATTACATACCCTTACATAACAGGTTCCTTCCCATTCCGTAGGAAGCCATTTCTATGCGTTTGAACTGCAAATGTAGTATTCTCCCTCACATAATGTACCTATTGGGCCCTCCTGTAGTCTTAGATTAAGACCAGTCATAAACTTGAGTATGTCCTTATCATTTGTATCCTCAAAATTCTGCAACATACAAATCATACTACAGCCTTCCTGATATTTTGTGAGGAACACCCCCCTCCAGTCTGTCCATTTGAACATTGTATTCATTATCCCCATTGCCTTCACAATTTTTGTTGATTTAAAAACTTTCTCACTTCTGCCCTGCCTTCTAACTCCTTTTCCAGGTATTTATTTAAACATCCCCTAGCTACTGTGATATTGCATTCACTGGCCCCTACTGGTTTTGATCCTGCCTGTTGTATGCATATACTTCCTTTTGAAACTGTCTTTGCTTTTAAGGTTGGAACATCTGCCTTGTCTGGTTTGCCATAAACTCAATTCCTTTTATTACTAATTTTTATCAAATCTTTTAGTTCCATAGGTACTGCTGAAAATATATACTCTATCCTTTGCTGTAGGTATTGGTGCACATACCCAGCATTCAATTGCATTATTTACTTCTGCATATGCTATTTGCATTATTGCAAATGTATTAAAATCAGGTATCCATCCCTACTTGTCTTTTGATATTGATTGGCCTTTCAGACTATATGCAACATCCATTGCATATATTATAATAACTAACTGTATCAGTTTCTGTTTCCAAATCAGTTTCCTGGAAGCTTTTATCAATAAAGGTCTTTTCTCTTCCTGTTCTGGCAGTTTTGACCTCCTAAACCAGTAAATGAGCATCTGAAAAATAGATAAATAAAATATTATTTACCTACCTTTCATTTGTTCTCCCTGTTTAATAACTTTACACTGATCTCTATGTAACAATATTTTTTTTTACTTTTTCACATTCTGTACTCTTAGGACAAATGGCCCAATCAATTCCTTTACGTAAAAAGACCCTTGCCAGTTACTGCCACATAGGCCAGTTTTACTGAAATTTTTACCATGGCTACTTCCCAAATGAATATCCCCTTCCTCTGACAATGTTGGAACTTTTTTCCACAAATGGAATGCTTGCTCTTTGGCTATCTCTTGGAATTCTTCCTGCAGGTCTTGCATCCATTGTTGATGCTTTGCTGCTTCTAACAATGGTCTTTAATTCTGTACTTCCTGGTCAAAAGGAAACTGTATGGCCATTTGTCTGCCTGTCAAATTGAGATATTCCTGTCTTGCTATTTGGTGTTGCCCTGACTCCCATCAAAATGCTAAGTAAGTGATTTACCCAATCATTTCCTTTCTCAAGGCACATTTTTTCAACTTATCCTTTAAAGTTCTATTCATTCTTTCTACCATCCCATTTGATTATGGGTGATAAATACCATGAAACCTTTGCTGAATTCCCAGCATGTCACAAAATACTTTCATCATCTTACTGACAAATCGTGGTCCATTGTCTGATTCTATCACCCTGGGCCATCCCCAATGGCAAAAATAAATGTTTTTCCAAAGTGCTTCTCCTGTCACTTTAGCTGTCATTCCCTTGGTTGGAATTGCTTCCACCCATTTTGAAAAAAACATCTTTGCAGGAGGCAATGGTCCTGCATAGTCAATTTGTATAGAGTACCATGGTCCATCTGCCAAGGGTATCCTAGGCAACTGTGGCTTCTTGCACTTTGCATTTGTCTGCAGACATGTCAAGCATTCATCATGTACTACCTGATGCAGTTTTTTCAAATGTGGATTCCAATACTTTTCTTTCACTACTAGCCATAAAATTTTTGTTCCTACACATCCCAAAACTTGTTAATTAAACTCCAGTAGTTGTTTTGCCAACTGATATGGAATGTATGGCAATTTTAGCCCTTTCTCTGTCTCAGAAACATAGAAATACCCACCTACTCCATCATTCTGTAACACATATTTTTTTTCCAATTCCTCTGGCTCTCCCGTTTTGTTTTGAAGCTTTTTCAAATCCATATCTACTTGTTTTCCTTCCTCCAAAAATTGTACTTCAAAAACTTGAAGTTCACAAACTGTCCCTTCAGTCTCTTCAGGATATAAAGACTAACCCTTCTCAGCTGCTTCCTTTGCTTTAGCATCCATCAAAGCATTTCCCTTTGCATTTTCATTATTTGTCTTTTGATGAGCTTTTAACTTTAAAAGACTGAACTCTCCCTGCAACTTGTACTTTTGAATACATTTCCACATATTCTGCAAAACAGAAGCATATGTCAAAGGTTTCATGCACTATCAGTGAACCCTCTTCTAGCCCACATTGCCATATATAGTTTCAGAGAATTTACTACATAGGTCTGTCGCTGTAAATATTTACTGGATGTAAATGTTGCAAAACATATTTTGCAGCCTCTCTCTCAGACCTTTGGGCTGACATGTATCCTGGTAACTTAACTATAATTGGTTTGTCTCCCTTTTGCAATGTCACTATTGCAAACCCAGTATAGTACTTCTCATCTTTCCAGAAATGTGCACCATCCACATACACTGTAGGAATGTGGCAGCCATAATCTACCTTTAATGGTGACTTATCCAGTTTCTCCAAATCTGCCATGCAGTCAAGCAAAGTAGTACTTGTCCCGTTTCCGTATTTGTACATTCTTCATACTGAAAGTAGTTATCCATTTTGAAAAAGCAGTCTGACTAACCCCTTCAGTGATTTTATTTATCGCACTGTCATTTAGCAAGGTCTTGATTGTCAAATGTGGAGTTTGAACTATAACCTCCCAATACATTGTCAAATACTCTGTCTGTCTTATTCCCCAGTAATTGGCCAAAAGCTGTTTAATGCAAGGATGATATCCTTTTCCTACAGGAGTCATTCTTCTGCTACAAAAAGTAACCTGTCTTAGCTTAGTCTCCATTCCCTGAGATACTTCTTGTGGCCAAGACTGTTATAACACCACTGAGTGTGTGTCCTTCCCTGCTGCTGCTTGCAAGACAAAAGCTAATTTACTGGTGTGAGCTATCAGCTCTGTTGCCTGTGCCAACTTCTGTTTAACATTTTAAATAACTGTTCCTCAGTGTGACTCCAATGTAAAGTCAACTCTTCTTTTTGATCTGCAAACATTTTATAGAGAGGAGCTGCAGCTTCTGTGTAGTCCTCCATAAATTCTCTATTGTAGTTCATGATTCCCATGAATTTATGCAAATCCAAAATTGTCAACGGGTTAGATAATTTCAGAATGCCTCTCACCCTTTCGTAACAAGGAGTCATCCCTGTCGGTCTGATAATGGTTCCTAGAAATGTTACTTCTTGTGACAAAAACTGTATTTTCCCTTTGTTTACTTTGAACCCTGCCTCTTGCAACTGTTTCAGAACTTTTCTCAGCTGTGATATGGGTTCTTCCATAGTCTCTGACTATAACAAAATGTCATCAATATAATGAATAATCTTGTCACCTTTACTCACATCCTGTAAGAATGTCCCTACTATCTGATGAAAAATGACAGGACTGTTCTGAAATAATGAGTTAATTTAGTCATGACTTACTGTTAATGTTCAAAGGTAAAAGAAAACCCTTGCCATTCACTTCTCTGAAGTGGCACTGCAAAAAAAAAAAAACAAATTTGCTAAATCTATCACTGTAAACCAACTATTTTGCGATTTTACACAAGTTACTATTTCTGGAACTCAAGGTATCAAATATGCTCTTGGCTGTGTGTGTACTGGTTAACCTTATGGAGATCTGTTACCAAACAGTAACTCACATCCTTCTTTTTAACTGGCCAAATAGGTGAATTTGTTGGACTATATTCCTTCTGAATTATGCCTACCTGTGCCCAAGTTAAAATGCATTTATATATGTCATTTGCTGCCTCAGCTGGAATTGGATACTATTTTTGGAAAGGAGGAATGCAATCCCTTGCATCTCCCACTGTAATCGGAACATCTAACTTCCCACAGTCTGTTTTTGTTTCTACCATAAAGTCTGAAGTTCTTTCACTATGGTATTCCAAATATATCTTTGTTCATCTGTCAAGGGCACCACTCTGTTTCCCTTACTCTCTACTATGCTAACTTGTATTGTCATGCACTTTTGGTTAACACTCAGTTCACTTTCATCTCTTGTTTTCCTCAAAATACAGTTAGAAAAATCAGTTACTATCCCTAGCCTGTTTAAAATATCCATTCCTGTTATGGTTATTCCACAACTAGGATGCATAAAAAATGTTCCCATTACAGAAGTTTCATCCTGAGTAAACTTAATTTCTACAGGCTAACTGCCCACTGTGACACATGCACTACCATTAAAACCTGAGATCAAATTTTTTTTTCTCAGACCCGGCTTAAGCTTTCTGTTTGTAATAGAAACTGCTGCTCCTGTGTCTATTAAGGCATATTTCCATGCCACTCCATCCACCTAGATGTCAGTTAAAGGTCTACCGTCATTTCCTCATTAAAAAAAATTGCTAACTGAACTATCTGAGTAGGGGGGCACACCACTATTGTGAATCACTTTCATTATCCAGATGCCTGAAAACTTCTCTGACAACACAAATATTGTGTTCTTACACCTGGGAATCATCATTCTCATCTACTGTGTATGCAGGATGAAGCAATTCCTGACATACAGCCTGCTGCATTTTACATTCTGAGCAAGAAGGATCTTCCCTAGCTCCTCTTGGATATACATTGCCTTCACCATCATATTGCTGCAATTTAGTATTATCTCTTGCCATATTATGAAACATTTGACTCTCTGTGTTATCATTCTGTAATGTTTGCTTTTCCTTCCTGGCTTCTTTTTCATCTGAGACCCTTGCAAATACTCCTTTCTCTATCTGCCTATTTTTTTTCCATTTTCTATAGTATACACAGTCCAGCTTGATATGTCCCTGTTTTCTACAGAAAAAAATATGCAATTTGTCTATCATCAGTACTTCCCATAGCCAGAGGGGCTGATGCTGCTGTCAGTAGATACCTGTTCTCATCCCCCACCTTTCTCTACCTCTATCCCATCCTACTGCAACTACTATTTCAAACCTATCTTCACCAGTACCAAGAGAAAAATTTTATATTTAAAATATCTCCATTATCACTCATTACTCTCCCTCTCATTTGCTTATGAACACATTGTTCTAATGTGTCTGCAGTTTCCTCATAAATACACTTAGTGTCACCTGTTACTCCTTTTACTTGTTCCAAAAATGAATGTATTAGCCTTTTTTTTGCATTTCTGGGTCATTCATTTCCCTGTCATCTATTCTATAAATGTTTTGAAAAGCCATTTTAAAATGCTCTGCCTGTTCTAGCATCCTGTCAGAAACTGTAATATTAAAATACTCTAACAACGTTGTAGTTAAAGTTTACTCTGGGAATATGCCAAGGGTGTAGCTATCATTCTGTTTAACTTAGATTCAAGCTGCATTCATTAGAAACAATAAAAGTTTTATAACACTTTGGAAGAAATACCAAAAAAATCTTTGCAGTGAATCATTCCATGCTTTGCAGCTATATATGAAAACCAATTTTCAAATGTCAATGTATTGTAACAAAAATACCTTTCTTGTCATTCCAATGAGGAATGGTTTGTAACAAACAAGACTGTGGGTAGAGATCAACTGGAGAACCTGTCACTACCTGCACATTTGGACCATTAATGCTATTCCAGGAGCAGTCGGAAACGGATGAGAAATCATCAAGAAGAAACAGACCAGACAGACTACAAAACCAGCAAGGTAGGACAAGATTTGAGAAACAAAAAAGATGAAGACCTGAAGATAATAGTGACTAATGTGCTTAATGTATCAAACTGTGTGCTGACTGCAGCACAACTGAAACTTTTGAGTAAAGGATTAACATGTGTGCCTTCAGTAGCACATGATTTAAATGACATGCTCAATGAACTAAGGTGCTTTGCAAGAAATGTTGATTTAAAACTGCTTTATAAAAATTCTCAATTTAATAATGTTTTAAAATGAACTAGTACATTTATACCTAACAGTATACCCACTGTAAAAGCTTTTGTGAGTATGTGTGAACAAGAACTGTATGAGCTTTATTTTGTTAATCAAAAAGGAAGTATGTTTTTTAACCTTAGTAGTGAAGAAAAAGATGCACTAACTTCTTTATGTTTGAACAAAGACATAATTATCAAATTAGCTGATAAAGGGGGGAAATAGTTATTATGGATGTAGTGCAATATAATGACTGGATGTATGAATTTTTATCTGATACTTCAACTTTTGTGAAAGTTGATTGAAAGTTTATATCTGATGTTATTATGATGGATAGCTCAGTTACACCAGAAACATATAATTATCTGTATACGGTTAACCCAGTTACACCTTTAATGTATGGACTACCCAAAATCCATAAGAGTTTAGTCAGGCCACAAATGTAACCTATTGTGTCAGGAAAGAAATGGGCTACAGTAGCAATTTCTAAATATATGGCTAGACAACTAGTTCCTGCTTTGAAATACTGCCATAGTTATATTAAAGATCCTCATGATTTTCTACAGATGTTAAATGAGTGGTCTTTAATAAATGTAAGCTCTGACATCCTTTTAGCAACTATGGACATTAGGTCACTTTTGCCGTCATTCCCAATGAGTATGGAATTGAATCAGTACGGGAATATTTAACAGTACATAAGGTATATGATGCAATGAAAGTGAACCTATTATGTTCTATGTTGGATTGTGTCTTGAATAATAACATATTTATGTTTAATGATAACTGTTACCATCAATGTCTGGGGGTGGCTATGGGTATGCCAACAGCTAACACCTATGCTAACATAGTTCTAGCTAGATGGGAAGAACAACACATATTCTCAGAAATAGAGATGTGTCATAAAAATGAACATCTAGTGTTCTTTAAAAGATTTGTGGATGATGTCTTCCTATTATGGAATGGCACTAAGGAAGAACTTACTGCATTTGTAGAATTCTTCCACATCCCTACAAACTTTTTGAGATTTGAAGTGAACTCATCTTTGGATGAAATTAACTTTTTGGATATAGTCATTTCTAGAAATGATGTGTATTTGAATTCCAAAATTCACAGGAAAGATATACAAGTTAGTAAGTATGTACATCCACAAAGCTTACACCCCAGGCATATTTTTAAAGAGATAGTAAAAGGACAGCTTATGCGAGTTAGCAGACCTAGTATGAAAGATGTAACTTTTAAGCTAGAAATTAATGAGATGGCAGACTCTTTTATGGAAAGGGGTTATAATGAAGTTATAGTACAACAAATGAAGGGAATAGTTACTGGATTAAGGAATGACACAGCCAGACTGTATTTGAGTAGTAAGGCTGATAATGCTGTGGTGGAGAGAACCAAACCAAATAGAACTATGGATAAATTGAATTGTATGATGAAATATAATCGACACACAGATCTTGTTAAGCAAATAATTAAAAAGAACTGGACTATACTTACATCCAGTCAATAAGTGGTTGATGTAGTAGGTGAGACACCACATTTTGTTTTTAAAAGAGAAAAGAATTTAAAGCAACATTTATGCTATAATGATATAAGGAGAGATAATGTGCTACAAAAAACATTAATAAATTTGGCACTAAACTGTGTTACAACTGCACACATTGTGCAGATATTAATATGGATTTAAGTTTTATACACCCAATTAGTCAAAAGCTATTTAAATTTAGAGCTGCTGGAACATGTAACACAGAAAATGTCATTTATTTTGCTAACTGTGTATGCTGTCAATGTTTATATATTGTTAAAACAAATAAAAAAACTAAAAGAGAGAGTAAGTGCACACTGTTCTGACATTCATAGAAATGTCCTTACAAATGCTTTTGCTAAGCATAGAGCAACTGCATGTGCTAAGCATAAATTACAGTTTAGAATCTTGCAAGTTGTGTTTAAAAATAAAAATGGGGGTGATTTAATAAATAAAATGGAGTTGGCCGAATATAAATGGATTATTTTTTTTTAGAGCTGACCATATGCCAGGTTTGAATCTGAATAATAGTATAAAACCTATTTTAAAAGATAGACATGACAGAATATAAGCCTCAATGAGGCTCAGTTTTAAGGGAACTTTTATAAGATGTGGGGCACTTTAAGGCTGTAATTGTTGCTATTATTAAGTTTGTACTTTGATTGGCTGTGTGGTTGTATATATGCTTGTGCTATGGTAAGACAATTTTATTAAACACTGAAGAAGAGTCTTTTACTCGAAAGCTTTGTTCTGCTATTTATGCTGTTTATGTCCTGAGCTATTAAACTATTTATCGAATGGTGGATTTAGACTGTTTTTTTCCTAATATTCTGGCTGCTTTTCATCCAAGTCCTTTGATTTGCTGAAGACCTGTTACTTTGTACTGGACCATTAATGATATCCGAACTAAAATGTTCTGACAAATGTCTCTTAAATCTGTATTTGCAATTGTATATTCCTGTAGCTGTTTCTGTAATTCTCCTGTCTTAATTTGTAGGTTCATAGGTTCATACTAGGCTATCTGCCCTGGGGCATTTATAAGCCTAGCCCGATTGTGTTTGGCTTACGCCACCCCTTGATTTGAGTATACTGTGCCCTTTTTAAAGTTTAGTTTACTGTGCCTCTGTCTAATAGTGACACAGAAGTAATCCCCAGGACAAACCTACGATTCCCCATCCACTCATCAAGATTCTTCTTGAAGAGAGTCAGTGAGGTGCTCTGCCTAACATGAATTGGAATTCTATTCCAGAGCGAAGGGAGCCTCTGGGTTATGAATCTGTCCCTCCAGCATGTTCTATTTATTTCTGTGCTGAGGTTCAAGTCCCTCGAGCGTGGCTCTAAGGGATTTAGATTTACTGAGGTGGAGCATGTCCATTAATTCTGGGTTGGACATAGCTTTATATGTCAGGCATAGATCGCCTCGAAGTAGGCGGTATGCAACTGAGTAGAGCTGGAGTTTTTTTAACCGAGCAGCATATGTCATCTGTTTGAGTCCCTTGATCCTCCTGGTGAGGTACTTTTGGGGTCTTTCTAATTGCTGCATGTGTCGGGTAAGGTACATCCCAAAGGCGGCATTGTATTCTATGATGGGCCTGATGAGGGATGAATAAAGGGGCATGATTACCTCTCTTGATCTAGATGTGAATCCTTTCATGATGAAGTGGGCTATGTAGAAGGTCTTTCTAACCACTTTGGCAATGTGGTTGTCAAAGGAGTGATTGCTATCAACTTGGGTCCCCAGATCCCTAATTACTTTCTCTGTACTTAATGGGTTACCACCTATGTGGTAATTTGTGGGCACATTGTTTTTGCCAAAGGGTATGACTATACACTTTTTGGCATTTAGCTTTAGACCATGGCTCTGGCACCAGTTATCTGTCTCTGCGAGACCTTTTTGAAGGATGTTTGTGTCAGCTGGAGAGTCGATTATGGCGCCCAGTTTGCAGTCATCTGCGAACTTGGTGAGCCATAGTCCTCCCACATTGGCCTGTACCTCAGAAAAGTAAATACCGAACAAGAGAGGTCCCAGGACAGAACCTTGTGGGATGCCACTTGTGACCGGTTTAGAGTCTGACATGGCTCCAGCAACTCTGACTCTGTGGGTTCTGTCTTTGAGCCAGTTTGCGACCCATCTTGTGACATAGAGGTTTATATTTAGGCTGGATAGCTTATCTATGATGCCCGAGTGGGATATTGTGTCAAATGCCTTTGCTAGGTCCAGATAGGCTGTGTGGACTACCTTCCCTTCATCTATGGCCTTGGTGACTGTTTCGAAGAAGTCAATCAGGTTCAAAAGGCAGGATCTGCCCTTGACGAAGCCAAACTGGGTAGGATCTAGTGTCTGTAGGTCCCCAATGTCTTTGTTTATGAGTTCCATGATCATCCTCTCCATAGCCTTGCATACTAGGCTAGTTTCCAGGGTCCACAGAGGCGCCACCTTTGTGGAGTGGGACCACTGTTGCTGTACACCATTCTTTGAGCACATATCCTGTAGTGAGGCTGAGATTGTACAGCAGTTTTACTTGAGGGATTAGTTCTTCCTGGAGTTCATGCAGGACGCAACCCGGGACGCCATCTGGACCCATGGAAGCAGTGTTTTTTGCTTTGGAGAGGGCGGCCTTCACCTGAGCATCAGAGATGTTTGGGAGGCTGCACTCTGCCAGGATAGATACTTGCTCTTTTGGGGGGGAGGGGGGGAGAAGTTTGCACTGAACCTGTCTGCCAGGATATTGGCGATGTCTGTGGGTTCAGTGTATTTTTTGTTGTTTAGAATCAACTCAGAACAAGTCTGGGAGTTGCATCCCAGATTCCTAACATAACTGAAAAAAGCCTTATGATTGTCTTTAGTGTCCTGTGCAATTTTTTTCTCGAAGCTGGCCTTGGAGCATTTTATGAGGGATCGTAATTTTTTGCTAGTACTGATCGGAGATGCCTTCCCTTTTAGGGATTTTGCTCTATCATGCAGTAGCTTCCTCCTTCTGTTGTACAGTTTATTTATGACTGGGGTCCACCAGACTGGATGCCTGCCTTTGGATGATTGGGTCTTGATTTTGTTTGGGATAGAATGATCCATGCATTCCTGGAGATGTCCATAGAATGCGTTTATATAGGATTCTGTAGTTTGGGCCGTAGTTTCCACTGGCCCTGGGGCCTTGAAGGATTCCACTTCAGTTTTGAGAAGTGTGAAGTTCGCTTTTGAGAAGTTTTTCACTGTGGTTTTCTGGGCTGGGGTGGGGTCGGGATGTGGATATCCAGTGAAATTAATTTATGGTCTGGTCTTACCAATGAGGGATATACTTCTGGTATGAAGCATAGAGTCCCCATGTTGGTAATGATCAGGTCTAGTATGTTTTCCCCTCTTGTGGGAGTGGTGACTAGTTGTTCCATAGCATTTGAGTTTATAAATTCCAGGAACCTTTGGGCTAAGGTGCTGGGGCTTGAGTAAAGCTCCCAGTCTATGTTTGGGTAGTTGAAGTCGCCCAATATAATGGTGTTCGGAGAGATCTCAGTGTTCTCCAATGTTTTCAGGAAAGCCGAGTGGGATTCCTGACTTTGAGAGGGTGGTCTGTAGGATGCTATAAACTGAAAAGCAGTCTTGCCCACTGTCAGTTGCACATGGATGGTCTCTGATACTTCATGCACTGCCACTAACCTGGAGGTATGGATATCCTTGATAAATATGGAAACTCCCCCTCCTTTTGTGGTTCGGTCCGGGTTTTGGGGCCGAAAAGCATGATATGAGGTATAACCTGGTAGTGCTGGGGTGCTCTCTGGAGCCTTGAACCAGGTTTCTGTTACTGCACAGATATCGATGTTCTCCATACTGAGGAGAGCTTCGAGTGCATGCATCTTGAGGTTAAGACTTCTGGCGTTTAGCAGCATTATCCTTAGTTTCTTGTTCCTTGTGCTGTCTATGGAGGTGGGTTTGACTTTTGAGCCTTGCCTAAAAAAGGCACTATGGGGGTGGCAAGAGCCTTTGCCAATATCCATTGTAATTCTGCTTCCTTTGCCATGGCATTTAAAACTTTCTGTTGTGCATCCTGTAACTTATGTGTAAGAACTTTTGTGTCAGTGTTCCCATGCATATTATCCTGTGAATCCATAACAGTATGTATAGCAACATCAGTCCCAGTCAAAATGTCTAAAACATTTTACATATACTTTTTAACCTGTATGTCATGTTTCTTAACATTTGCATGTGCTTTTCATTAAGCTCTGTCAACTTATATCCAGCTGTTTGCCTAATTCCTTATCTTTGTTAAGATCATCCCACTGTGAGTAGTAGGTCTGAAACATTTCAGCTGTCTCTACAACCTATAAGCTTTTAGCATGATGTAAAAAATTACTAGAATTCTTTGTAAAAGGTAGAAACTGGCATTACAAAATGACTTTTGACTTCATCTGACAATTTTGACTTATCCTGCATATTCTTTACTGACAACTGCTGTAACACAGTTTTATGACATGTTAAACAAAAACAAGGATATCTGTTCCCACAGTTAAGACATTCAACTTGACTTTTGTATTTTTGTACATACTGATGAAAACAATCAGTCCATTTACACATATAAACCTTTTCACATTTATTTATACCAAACAATGCTTTATTACATTAACATCACTACTGACTTGTTCATACTTTATCAGGAGTCTGGTTTAAATCTACGGCCACAGAATGTGTGCATCTAGCAGTTATGTCCTTAATGGTATCCATGTTATTTCAGAAAGAAGCTTACTGTTTTCAGAAATGACTAACAGGTGATCAGGCTGTAGACCAAAACCACAAACTGGAAACTCCGTCTGTCGAAAATGCTGGTAAACATCTCAGAGCAGATGCAAAGATGAAATCTCGGTTTTAACCATTTGGAAGTAGCTGATACTGCTGAGCTGTTCAATACCAACTGTATGGAGGTTGGCACCAACAAAATATTAAGTAGTGCTTGTTGCAGTACTTTTACAAATATTTAATAGGGTATGAATTAAGTCTGGCATGCCACTGCTAAATTGAATTAACAACAGGTTACACAGACTAAGATACTGTACAGCTGTATATTCATATTTATTGAAAAGTTTATTGAAACAAACCAGTCAAGCGCTACTGTCAAGATTTTTAGATTTTGTTTATAACACAGATTACTGTCAGATACACTGCACTTCCTCAGATGACTCAAATTACAAAATGTCCACCAAAGAGTTCTTTACAGTCACTTTTATCTAGTTTCAAACTTCGTCCTTGATGAAACATTCTTTTCCTGTATTGAAGCATTCTTTGTCTGCATCCTTATTTCATCCAGAGAAAACTGGCTCCTCAGCAGGCTGAAATGTTCTTTCATTGATAGGATAGTCTGTAATTTTTTCTGCTGTGTTAGTCATTTCCCTTTAGCAGGTTTATTCACTTGAATATCTGTATACATTCAACTGTTTATGATATTTCAACAAGCATCTATTGTCAATGCCATTTGTTACAAAAACATTCAGAAGCATAATACTTTTTGTTTCACACAAGCACATTCTGTTAAGCTAATTATACTTGTTTACTGCATATTTCTTGTCTGTACTTACAGATGGTGTGTTACATGCTATTTCTAAAAATATCACACTGTTAGCATGATAGAAAGCAGTTTTACCAAACCTCTGTTACTGTATAAGAAAAACAGTTCTATCAAATTATGTATATTTTTCAATCAACTACATGTTATTACTATAAGGGAAAAGAGTTTTACTTTATATAATTCTATCACATATACCATTGAATGATTGCATCTGGTAAACAATTGATGAGTGGAAGGAAGTTGTTCTACTTGGTTAAGTTATATATTTAACATCTGCTGTATAAAGCTTGGAATATTCATAACAGTGGTGCGTTTAGACATGTTCCAAGAAAAAAGGATCCTAGTCTTATATAGAAGCAATAGAACTACTTACATCAGAAAAGGAGAGACAGTTTGTTGTTGTTATGGCTCCAGGTTTGTTATGTAGAAAAGAGACAAGCGTCCAGAGGGTTAACATTGTTATTGAAGTCCATACCTGATGGCCATGTATTCTGTGGTCCTGAAGACCAGGAAAATGTCATGTTAACGTAGGTACACTGAGTAGATACCCTCTGCAGAAAAGGCTACAGACCTGGACTCTATAGATTAGGTAGTGATGTTGGATTAGAGGGCACAAACAAAGCACTAGTGCATAGTGAGCAAATTAAACACTGGACTGCAAGGAATTTTTACTGCTGAGACATAACTCAGATAAGTATGGGTTGAAAGGCTGGCCAGTAACACCTGGGGATGAAATTTGCATTTAGAACTATAGGTATGAGTTTAAAAGAACCAAAAGTAATTCAGAGTTGTTTCATAATGTGTACAGTAGCCATTGGAGATTGTTTATAATGAGGCACTTTAATCAAATAAGACCGAGATTCAGTGAAGACTGTACTAGTCTGTGAACTTGAAATAAAGATAAAGGATTCACTGGATGATGAAAGATGCATTATATAGTCTCCACAAGTTTGTTACCACAAATACCTAACATAACTGTGGAAGCTGTTATCTTCAGTCTCAGTGTAGGTAACATTGCTCACTATCAGTTTAGTGCATTGCTGCAAAGTGCTTTTCAGATTATGAACATAACTAAAAATGCCTTGTGATTGTCTTCGGCTTGGGTAGCTATTTTAGCCTCAGACTTGGCTTTAGTGGATTTTATTAAGCTCCTGAGTTTTTATTTCAGTGACAAGGGCTCTAACATTCTGGGAATTACTATTATTACTTTTGGTCAAAATTATTTTCTTTTTATTATAAAGCTTGTTGATATTATGATTCCACCATCTAGCCTTGTTTCTGAGGTTTTCTGTGCACCTATTCCTATGGGGTACAGTTGCATCTATGCAGGTACCAGTGTAAAGTGAAAATATGTAGTTTTAGGTTTTCTGAATCTGGGGTTCTGTAAACCAGTAGCTACAAAAGGAGTTATTTTTAGCATTGGAAAGTAAAAGGGTGTAGTATGATGTATATAAATGTCTATGTTACATTGTCTTGCAGAGCTGGAAATACTGGAACAGGTCTCTGGACTATGTGTTTTACAGCTATACATTAAACTGCATAGTTTACTAACCCATTTTGGGGGGAGGTCTCTAATCCAGGAGTGTTGCCACAACTTTATATTTTGTGATCATACCTTAAGCTGTTGCACTCACCACTCTCCTATCATTTAAAAAACTTTCAAAATGCTACCCCCATGCAATTCAGAAAGGGACACTTATTTTCAACTGTTGCTACTTGCAGATATATAATGCCTACATTAGATGTGCATTATTCTCAGGAAATGTATATTTAGTATACCTTTGTATGCAAGGGAGCCCGCAGGATTTTTTGCAGGGGGTGCAAACCCAGAGCACCGCCCCAGCCCCGCCCCCTTAAAAGCACCACCCCCAACCCCCCTTCACCCCCCCCAAGACACAGCCATTTCAGTATCCCATTACTTGGCTATTTCTCCCCAGTTGCCATAAACACTGTTCAAAACTCTCGGTGTGCATACTGTTTTATGCTTTACTTCTACAATGATTACAGATATTTGGTTTTAATTTACAACTTTTATTTCAAATTTTAGGGCCTCAGGGCCAATAGCCTAGTAACTTCCTATTTTATAGCACAAACACTGATAGACATTTGCTAAACTTAAACAAAGCAATAGTCTTACAATGAAAACAGACTTAGCATTAAAACTTCTCTACCTTTGAAACTCGCATTCACTGAAACAGCATTGAAACCCACATTCAAAGAAAATGCATCTGGCCAGTGGCAGGTTAAGTTTATCTTTGGACTGCTTTCAAATCATAGGCCCTTTGCACATATTTCAGAACCATGCATAACTGCTTTGGATTAATCTTCCTGATTGTATTAATTATGATATATAATAACTGAATTATATCCCTTGTTAATACAGCACCACATAGAGAGTGTGTTTTATAGTTTTGAACATTTTTTCCAGTAAGCAATGAAACAAAATGAGTGACGTACAACAGTGGAGGAAGATGCACACAGGTAGAGACTGTAAAGTGATGGCAGGGGAAAGTGTAGTTAAGCAGCATAGAATGGTGGTCTGTAGGATGATGTTGGTGATCAAGAGGAGGAGTGTGAAAGCAGTGCCAAGGATTAAATGGTGGAAGTTAAAAAGGGTGATTGTGAGGTAGAGTTCAGAGAAGAGTTAAGACAGGCACTGGGAGGCAGTGGAGAGTTACCGAATAGCTGGGTAACTACAGCAGAACTAGTAAGGGAGACTGCTAGAAAGGTGCTTGGTGTGACATCTGGACAGAGGAAGGAGGACAAGGAGACCTGGTGGTGGAATGAGGAAGTACAGGAGAGTATACAGAGGAAGAGGCTGGCAAAGAAGAAGTGGGATTGTCAAAGAGATGAAGAAAGTAGATATGAGTATAAGGAGATGAGGCACATGGCAAAGAGAGAGGTGGCAAAGGCTAAGGATAAAGCATATGGAGAGTTGTATGAGAGACTGGACACTAAAGAGGGAGAAAAGGACCTGTACCAATTGGCTAGACAGAGGGACAGAGCTGGGAAAGATGAGCAACAGGTAAGGGTGATAAAGGATAGCGAGGGAAACATACTCACAAGAGAGGAGAGTGTGTTGAGTAGATGGAAAGAGTACTTTGAGGGGTTGATGAATGAAAAGAATGACAGAGAGAAGGTTGGATGATGTGGGGATAGTGAATCAGTAAGTGAAACAGATTAACAAGGAGGACGTAAGGACAGCTGTGAAGAGGATGAAGAATGGAAAGACTGTTGGCCCAGATGACATACCAGTGGAAGCATGGAGGTGCTTAGGAGAAATGGCAGTGGTATTTTTAACTAGATTGTTTAATGAAATTTTGGAAAGTCAGAGGATGCCTGAGGAGTGGAGAAAAAGTGTTTTGGTACCTATCTTTACGAATAAGGGTGATGTGCAGAGCTGCAGTAACTACAGAGGGATAAAACTGATCAGTCACAGCTTGAAGTTATGGGAAAGAGTAGTGGAAGTTAGGTTAAGAAGGGAGGTGATGATTACTGATCAGCAGTATGGTTTCATGCCAGGAAAGAGCACTACAGATGCAATGTTTGCTTTGAGATTGTTGTTGGGGAAATACAGATAAGGTCAGAAGGAGTTGCATTGTGTCTCTGTGGACTTGGAGAAAGCATATGACAGGGTGCCTAGAGTGGAGTTGTTTTATTGTATGAGGAAGTCAGGAGTGGCAGAGAAGTATGTAAGAGTGGTACAGGATATGTACAAGGGTAGTGTGACATTGATGAGAATTGCGGTGGGAGTGACAGATACGTTTAAGGTGGAGGTGGGATTACATCAAGGATCAGCTCTGAGCCCTTTCTTATTTGCAGTGGTGATGGACAGGTTGACAGATGAGATCAGACAGGAGGCCCCATGGACTGTGATGTTTGCAGATGACATTGTGATCTGTAGTGGGAGTAGGGATCAGGTTGAGGAGACCCTGGAGAGGTGGAGATATGCTCTAGAGAGGAATGAAGGTCAGCAGGGCTAAGACAGAATGTGTGTGTGTAAATGAGAGGGAGGGTAGAGGAATGGTGAGGATGCAGGGAGTAGAGTTGGTAAAGGTGGATGAGTTTAAGTACTTGGGATCAGCAGTTCAGAGTAATGGTGAGTGTGGAAGAGAGGTGAAGAAGAGAGTACAGGCAGGGTGGAATGGGTGGAAAAGAGTGTCAGGAGTGATTTGTGACAGACAGGTACCAGTAAGAGTGAAAGGGAAGGTCTACAAGAGGGTAGTGAGACCAGCTATGTTATATGGGTTGGACAGTGGTATTTAGAAAAAGGCAGAAGTCAGAGCTGGATGTGACAGAGTTAAAAATGTTAAGATTTGCACTTGGTGTGACTAGGATGGACAGGATTAGGAATCAGTATATTAGAGGGTCAGCTCAGGTTGGACAGTTTGGAGACAAAGCAAGAGAGGAGAGATTGCGTTGGTTTGGACATGTGCTGAGGAGGGATGCTGGGTATATTGGGAAAAGGATGTTAAGGATGGAGCTGCCAGGTAAGAGGAAAAGAGGAAGGCCTAAGATAAGGTTTATGGATGTGGTGAGAGAGGACATGCAGGTGGTTGGTGTGACAGAGCAAAATGCAGAGGATAGGAACAGCCGAAAGATGATGATGATGAATGAAACAAAACATATGAACCAATAATGACAAATTGCCCAATGCAGAACATTTCAACCGTAAAAGGCCAGTTAAACATCTATCACTACAATCCACCAATATCAGTCAATATGCACAGTCTCTGCAGAAGTAAAAGTCATCTGAATAATTTCACATTAAAGAGATCTGAAACTAATGGAGAGGTTGTTGCTAGAAAACAGCTTTAAATTTCAGGGTTTCATCTGCAAATTCAGTGCCTGCTCCCCTTAAACAATAAATTGCCTATGTTACATTTAAAAAAATGCTAAGCTTGTATATTGCAATAGGAATAAGTGGCAAGCGGAAGCACAGGTTCATAGTTACTAGGCATCTTATCCAACGGAGGACATACTCAGGACTACAGCACTCCACCCCTTAAAATACAATACATGCAGTGGGAGTACAACCTCCAGCCTTCTACACCAAGATGCAAGTATGCTACCTGCTGTGCTACTAAGACTGTTTTGAAATTCTACACCACACTAGTGATACCATTTGTTAAACAAAACAGTTGCACATTTTAATCAGACTTGGCATGAGCAGCAGTAAACTTCTCTTCCCTTGAAGCTCACAATTCCTTGAAAATAAATTCCACCTGCTAACTCTAAATAGGGCATTTCACTCTCTCTCACACACACATACCTCATCCTCTGTGAAAATCTGTACAGTTGAGAAATATGAGTCACATACAATGTCATACATACATCCCCCAACCTCCTTAGAAAATGGATAGAACTAAATTGTTTCCATTAGTATGCATTTTCTGAGGATATGACATCTAAAACTCAACTTCAGTCTTCAGTGATTTGCCAGAAATAACACAATTTTATGAGAAACAATCTGAAAATATGAGGCATATAGTAGTTAATAAACTGTTAATTTGCAAGCCTTTTTCATGAAGACCAGCTTGAAGAAGCATAATTAGAATACTCAGTATTTTTGTGATGTTGTGGGAGTTTTGAATATTCTAAGAACTGTGCAGGTTACTTCTTCCTGTCCAAAAATAAATAATCATAATATTTGGAATCATATGCTAAAAAGCCAATGAATACAAGTTAGAGAATAAGCAATAAACAGTGAAATGCATTTTAAACCATTGTCATTTATTAAATAGTTCTGAATGCTCACAGTATACCAAAAGGATAGTTTATATACTAGTCTAGCATGACACTTCTGATAAAAAAAATTAGGATTGTTTTTCTATGTTATTGTCTCTTTTTAATGATAACAAAACTTAACATCTAAGAGCAATTTGTTATGGAAATATTGAATCTTAGAAGGGAATATTTTTCAGATATTTGTTCAGATACTATTAGATATAATATTTAAGAAAAACATAGGACTAATTCTAACAGTAGTACTACATTAAAGGATGTTGAATATATAAGGGTAAGTATAAATGTTCTATTATATGACATTCTACACAAGGATTATAGCTAAAATATAAAACCTAGGGATAAAGTAATAGTACATGATATAGCATGCAAACAGAAATAGAAAGCAAAATAAATATACATAATATGTATATATATATATATATATATATATATATATATATATATATATATATATATATATATAGAGAGAGAGAGAGAGTTAAATAATATAAATATGTCTACAAGAGTGGGAGGCTGGCATAGTGGTTAAGGTGTTCGCCTTATAAGCACAAGGTTCAGGATTTGATTCTCACCTGGGATAATTGGCTGGGCTTGGAATGGCCCACAAGGACTTGGCCTGGTACTAATTTATGAATTTATAATCCTACGTATAACTTTACACATAGTAAATAAAATAGAAAAAATATAAAATCATCTGACCTATAAATGAATAAATATGAAAATAACAACTGATTTCCTCCCTATACTAGACTAGGGAGATAATGTGAGGTACAGTGAAAGTTATTGGAGAAATCAATTTGGCCAACTTATAATAAAGATTCTGAACACCTGTTTAACTTTTCTTATTTATATGATGTCTTTCAAGGGTCATTTGCTATATCCCATGTTGTCTGTTATGCTGGAGATTTAAGGAATCCCACAATGGAAAGTCTAGCCTTGCTAGATTTTTCTTTTAGTTCTTGCAGCAAATAATAAAGAATACTGCAAACAAAGTCCCAGCTATTCTTTCAGTTAAGTAGTAAACAAAGTCCCAGCTATTCCTTTAGTTAAGTAGTAAACAAAGTCCCAGCTATTCCTTTAGTTAAGTAGTAAACAAAGTCCCAGCTATTCTTTCAGTTAAGTAGTAAACAAAGTCCCAGCTATTCCTTTAGTTAAGTAGTAAACAAAGTCCCAGCTATTCCTTTAGTTAAGTAGTAAACAAAGTCCCAGCTATTCTTTCAGTTAAGTAGTAAACAAAGTCCCAGCTATTCCTTTAGTTAAGTAGTAAACAAAGTCCCAGCTATTCCTTTAGTTAAGTAGTAAACAAAGTCCCAGCTATTCTTTCAGTTAAGTAGTAAACAAAGTCCCAGCTATTCCTTTAGTTAAGTAGTAAACAAAGTCCCAGCTATTCCTTTAGTTAAGTAGTAAACAAAGTCCCAGCTATTCTTTTAGTTAAGTAGTAAACAAAGTCCCAGCTATTCCTTTAGTTAAGTAGTATGGCAAGCAGGGACACACTAGAAGCAGCTCATTCAATCATTTAATGGCAGATGTGTTCTGACCTTGACTTGTTTTAGTTTATTCTAAGTTTACATACACGAGTCATTGAGACACAGAAAATGATTCCTTTTTTCCTTTTTCTCTCTCATTTTTGTTTTCTTCCATCATCGTAGTGTGAACTTTATTTTTTTTCTATATTTTTCCATTCCTGCCCAGGAATCTTTGATACCTTTGTTTTCTGTCTCTGTTTTATTAACCACACACTAATCAATTAACCATTATTTGTTTTGTTTCAAGACCTCAAATAAAGTTAACATTCTATAGGAAAATTGTAAAGATGCATTTATTTATATTAAACAGATGTAATTGCTTTTTGCTTTATTCTTAAGACATATTCTGCTATGTTGTTAATTTTTTGAATGGCCATTTTTTCTAACACTACATAATTGAAATGTAAGGTACAAATCAGCTTCCACATTGATCCCAAACATTCAGTGATATACACAACTGCAATACTGGAAGGAATGTAGTGGACTCTAATTTAATGGTGGTGAATGTAATTTACTGAATTTTATATATAAAATTAATGCTATGATTTAATGTCAACAAGATTAGTATCATAGCTGAGAGAATCACCATCAAATTCCAAGGCAGACCACAGCGTTTAGATGACATTCCATCTACAGGGCAAATAAAGTGCTAATACTTATATAACTCAGGAGATAAATATTACCATGTGTGACAACTTGACAAGCAAATATGAGGAAAGGTCTGTATACTCTGTCACAACAACTCTTCAGGAAAAAACTTTCACAAAAATATGTTTGATATAATTAAGAACTGTTCTCTTTCTCTGTCTCATTCTCTCTCATATATGTGCAGAACAGCTATTGCTTCAAACAACGCTTTCTCCAAGGACTATTTTTTTTTAGAATTATTATTAGTAATAAAAGCATTAACCATGATATCATTAATCTAAGGGCAGGTTTGTTAACATGCTCTACTTCAATAGTCAGTAAGAAGTGAAATTCTTGAAAATTCTACTGAAAATACTTGTGGATAAAGAAACTTGATGAGAAAATCTTCTTTGCCCAGTACTACAGTTATAGCATCATTGTATTTTTACCACTGAAGAGAGAGTTGTAAAATTTTCATTTACCAAATATTTCTATATCATCTTGTAATATTCATACAAGTTTGTCCCTCCATGGATGTAGTTTACACTCCTTTGCAGAATCATGAAGTTTTGCATGCGCTGAAATTCCCTGAAATAAGACTCCAGAACTTGAGTTACAAATTTTTGACCATAGGCAGGCTTGCACACTAAAGAATGAATTCAAATATTTATAATCAGCATCTACCTTAGTACAGACCCTTTTCGGTGTGTGAAACTCGAGGACCATGAATGCTTTAAGATCCCACATAAGTACGGTACGGCACAGTATGGTACGTTCCTCTGCTGTATATAAATAAACAAAACGGAGCACTTCTCTGGCAGAAAAATCCTTACCTCAGTCAGCCTGCATATAAACAAAAACGGCAGCGCATAAATGGATCGTCTGCGACTCTGGCAACCTTCGCGCACTTTTGGGTTTGAATTTACGTTAGCGTGCAATGCACGCATGTGTCTTCTATGGTTCTGGCGCCTATGGATGCAAACAGCGTTCCTAAAGAGGAACGCCTAGCGCCCTTTAAAAAAAAAACGTTTTTTTTTAAATTAAAATAAAATTAATTTCTCGTTTCCAGGGGGGTGCAAGTGCACCCCCCTTGCACCTGCCTGCGGGCGCCCTTGTTTGTATGGTATGCAGTAGTTCAGACAGTTCTAAACATTTTGCGTTGTATAAATCGCAATTACTCTCAACCAATTGGGGACAAATTTTGACAGAATCAGGGACAAGTCAAGAAAAAATCAGGGACACTTTTAAAATATTAATGCTATTAACTTGAAACATTGACAGAATCAGAGCATGTGAATTAATACACATTTTCTGAAGTAAAAGAAGTTTATAACTCTTAATTATTGTCATTATTCATTAAGTGTAATTCACCACCTTTCCTCCAAAAGTCACTAGTTTTAGGAGGGATTATGAGGGACAGAGTTAAAATTTGAGTCAAAATCAGGGACGTCCCTGAAAATCAGGGACAGTTGAGAGGTATGCTCAGACAAAAGAAATGTACTCAACTCGAGCCCAGGAAGCACGCCTAGCTACACCCTAGCTCTAATCTAGTTTATCACGTTCCTACTGGCGCAAACCCTTAAAGGTGTTTAACGTCCAACTTTATATGCAAAACATATCAAGTATGCCCGTTTCCGTTAGTTAAACTAAAGGCTTGGTTTAGCCTACAAGAAATTTCTGTATGAAATATCCCAATGCACACATTTGTAGAGGCTGTTTCTGGAATGGAAAAATAAAAAAATCAACTTTTGAATATATGGATTTTGAAGTAAAGTACCAGACAGGAATATAACAATTTCTGCAGGCAAACGTACACCAATGTGCACACTTTTACATTTTTTGGGCAATAACGAGCTAGAATTTTAAAAATGCATATTTAAAACGGTTTATTTATATGTTTTGTTAACTGGGTTGTCTCGCTGGGTCAAAGCCCATTTTCAGTTGAGAGCCAGAATCACCGACTAGGTGTCTTGCTCAGTCACACCCTAAAGAAAAGGAGGCTGGTGGAATTATTCCGCAAATTACAGCAGGGTGAATCCCGTTAGCAATGCGTAGCCTAAATCCGCTGCGTTTTATCTGTAGAATTGCTGGGGGGGGGGGGGGGGGGGGGTGCTAAAGAGAAGCCACGTCGCGGTCTTGTATCATTCTGCATAGCTCCTGACACCCAAAGCCAGGTCTGCTCTTTGGGTAGCGTTTACACCTCTCAACTGTCCAGATTTTCTTGTCACTGTTTTGGTCTGTTCCTCATAAAATTTTGTTTTTCCGTCCGATCTGCGGCAAATAAGAGGACTGAAGTCAGAAAATATTGACAGATGTTTGAGTTTCAGACTTTATACCTTTCAGAAAATTCATGTTTATGCAAAACCTGTTATTCTACCAACTTTCCAAAAATGGACATGTATCCAGTTTGACTAGCCCGGTCAACAAATGTAAAATAAATAAATAAAAATTTCTACATTTGTAAAAGTAATATTAAAAAAAAAAAAACTTCTCGTTTTTGGCCTTTGTTCACCGTTATTTATGGTTTGTCCAGATTTCTTGCTTTAAGAGGTTGACAAGTATGAAAGCAACAGTAACACGAAATAAACTGCAGTGCTAATAACCTTCACCCTGCAATAAATTTGCTCCACTCTTATAGCATGTTGCTTCCAACTGCTATTCATACATCGTGGCATTCATTTCATTTAACAGAATCTAACGCCTTAACAACAATCACACGTGTGTTTCTTTTTTCACTATTACAAGTTTAGAAATGAAATATCTGATGCTGGGAGTGATCTCTATTTAGTCTGTTTTCTAATTCAAGACTTTGTAATGCAATAATCATACCTCTCAAGTGTACCTCATTACGAGGAACGTACCTCATTTTGGGGTCTTAAAAAGTTCATGTTCCTCGAAATTCCTGAAAGTTCCACATTGAAAGACTCTGTCACACATTCAGTGTTAGGATTTTTTTAAGTGAAATCCATTGTAAATAGAAATTGATCATATTACTCATTACAAGATCTTCTTTATAAGTAAAACCAGCATATTTTAATCATCCTATGACCTCCCTAGTTGAAGTTGTAAGTAAGCTATTAGTATGTGTTACACATTTTGGCCATTTGTTCCACATTTTGAGGGCTAGTGCTCCTCATTTTGGACATGGAAGGTTGAGAGCTATGTAATGCATTCTAGAACACTCTCAAGTCTATATCAGCCTTACAGAGGAACGAAGAAAACAAATAACACTATAACCACGAGATGAAAGCCCTCCGCAGCCCGCCCATGTTATGTTGTGTCTCGAAGTACAGGACTTCTGCCTCATACCCCCCCCCCCCCCCACACACACACACACACACACACACAGCCCTCCCCCGTGAAGCATTGCGCATACTCAAATCGTCCGACAGCCTTTTTGTAACGGTACTGTCAGTACACGTTTCTAGTCATTTTCCAGTCTCCGCTCTAGTCGCTGTTATCCAGAGGAGGACGGGTGCAGCGTAGGGGAACTTAGTTTACAAACAACAATCATTTCCAGAGCGGTGTCACCAAGGCGATTATATAGAATTTGTCATGACACATATGGAGAAAACGACAGAAATGAATGGACACGTAGACAGCCCAAGCTGCACCATCTATGGACTGGACGAAGTTAACAGGCAGCTCGAAGAGAAACCGACACCCTGGCAGAGGGCTGTTGGCTTTTTTAAGAGAAACATGTTGGTGATTCTCACCGTCTCTGGTGTCTTGATAGGGGTTGGTATTGGAATGGCAGTGCGAAAGTTAAACCTCAGTGCCACGCAGATAACTTACTTCGCTTTTCCTGGAGAAATTCTGCTCAGAATGCTAAAAATGATAATTTTGCCACTTGTAGTGTGCAGCTTGATTTCTGGAGCTGCAAGCCTGGACACTCGCTCTTTGGGGAAACTGGGCGGAATTGCCATTGGCTACTTCTTGATCACTACCTTGATAGCATCAGCGATAGCCATAGCTCTTGGTTTCATTATCAACCCCGGAGAAGGAGCTGGAGCTCTAAATTCAAACAGTTTGGGATTGCAGGACACTGTCCCGGTCAACAAAGAGCCAGTGGACTCGTTCCTGGACCTTATCAGGTAATAAAATCAGTCAGCCCTGTGTTTTACCTGACTGTACAGAAAAACTGTGTAAAGAAGCACAGTAATAGCATTTTGTTGTGTTTTTATTTCAAAATCCCCACTGGTGACCCCTGGCCCAAAAGTACCCACCTATTTAAGAACTCCATTTCTATGCATTCATTCTTTCCAAGAAATGAGAGCTGGATAGTCCATATCAGAGCGTTCACATTTTGATGGGGATGGTATTATAATAATTATTATATTTTTGCTTACTGACCTAGCCAGTTTTTCTTACCCATCTTGGAGTTGGCAGCAAGCAGTGTATTCGCAGGTGTATATATCCCACATGTAGTTCCTCCCATTTTATGTCTTGTTCTGCCACCCCCCCCCCCAACACACACACACACAAATACACACAAACAAAAACACAAATATGCATGCAACCTCCATGACACATTGCTACAGCTAAACACATTTCCTCGAGGAGAGAGAGCTGACAATCCTATGTTCAGTCTTGTTTTTCCCGGTAGGATCTTTCAGCACCTGACCAGTAACAGTTTGGGATTCTTGGTGATGCATGTAGATTTTTCTGTACCTGTGCTATTAGGCAGGCAGTTGCATCCCATTTTTAAGCCCTCTTTCATTTGTTACACATGCGTTTAAGCACTGAAAATAGGCTGTACTACAGCAGTAATACATGCCACTAAGTAAAGTTTTAAACTGTAAATGGATAAGAATTTGTGACACGTAGTTCACAAAAAAAGTCACAGCACTTTTCAGTAAAATGTGGTTTACACCAGTTCTCTTGTCTGAGCATGTATAATACACTCGGTCTTCTGCAGTACTTAAATGTCTCACAGAAGAAAGGCTTAGAGGTATATTGGCGATATTGCATCAGACAATGTATGCAGAATGCAGCTGTGTTTAAAGTGATATCCTAGAGTCTTTTCTCATTTCCCATTCCTTTTTCAGTTGCACCATTTACATTAGTACTAATGTAAATCAGAATAACAAAAGCACATTATAAAATAAGCACATTATAAAATATTAGTCTGTATGCCATTTGATAGCCTTTTGTGAGTGGAGTAGCCACTAATAACAAGGCTGCAGTTCTGAGTTTGAAGCAGTAAACATTCAGTGCATCTTCAAATATTGCTGTGTCTAATACTAGAGCATTTGTCTCTGATGCATAGGACAAGCAGACCAGATCATACAGAACTTTTATTTTAAATGTTATTATGACCAGGATTTATAAAAATGCAGTCTCTGCAGAAATTGATAGCTGCCATATGACGTGCCATTTCTCACCCCTGTTTTTCTTCACTATAAACAAAATATAGGCAAAATAACCGATGTATAAATCTGTTATCCATTATCCTTAACTGATTAGTGTTTTGGTTGGCGATAGTAAATGTGTATATGTAACAAGTTTGTAGTACATGGACGTCTCCATGTAGTTTAAAAAAATTCAGCAGCAGTTTCCTTTTTGCAGCTTAGGAGTGATGTTATAAAGGTTGTAGCCAATACTTGTGATTATAACCATCACCTAGGCTTTAGCTGCGGTGGTGGTGCTGTGGTAGCGTTGTCGCCTCACAGTAAGGAGTTGTCCTGTTCGATTCTCAGCTAAAGCGTCTTCTGTGTGGAGACATGCGTGAATGGGCGTACCTTCAACGACTGAAAACCACAAAAACGAGCACCAACAGCCAAATCCAAAGCACACGAAGTTTAATAGATAACGTAAGCACCAAAAACGCTTTCGGAGAGCTCAATGTCCCTCCTTCCTCAGACAAATTTTAAAAACAGCTTGCAATCACATTTATACCATTTAACCTCAATTAAATAATCAAACAATTTTAATTAATTACTTTAAATCAATGACAAGCATATAAAAATAGCTTACTACCACAATAAGTAAATAAGTCAATATTGCCACACTCTGTTCCTCATCTTTGCCATAAAATATTGTGTGCATGTGAATGCATGTAAAATTGTGGGCATCCACACACTAAAACACTCATAATTCATTCTTAACATCATGATATAAATGTATATAAATATAAATATATGTAAATATGTGTTAACCCCCCCCCCCCACACACACACACCCTTACACTCAAACTAAGAAAAACCTTAAAATGTTAAAATATTTAAAATAAACAGTAGGGCATACTTGATAACAGGAATAAATGCAGAAAAAACTTGTTTTTAACAATACCATAAACTGTGTTATACAATAAGACCACATTAAATTAAGATAAAAAACCAAAGGTAAAAGCAAGCGTTCTTCTTAACATTATACACATACAGCAACTAATTAAATTCCACACATAATAAGGGGGGCTACCTTTTCAAAGATAACAATTTCAAAACACAAGAGATGGAAACATACTCATTTAGACCTGGGTGCATATATGCCCCAGTACGGATATGCCAGGCCAATTCATTATTATCTAAATGGATTTGCCACGGACCTCCCTTGTTGTCTACCTTCACTTTCCACAAGATCGTAAACTTAAAATGATGATCAGGGCATGCGCCAATATGTCTGGCAAGAGCATTGTTAGAATCGTGCCTTGAGATAGCATAAATATGTTCATAAATGCACTGCTTAAACTTCCTTTCAGTTTTCCGTATATAGAAAGCAGCGCATTTCTGACATAAGGCCAGGTAAACCACCCCACTAGTTTCACAGCTATATTTCCCTGTTATATGATATTCAACATTCCTAACAAAAACTTTAGAATCTGTCAGAACATACTTACGTTGATTACACGCCCCACACTTAGTCATTGCTAACACTTGTTGTCGAGCAGGACGTGAGTAACACTCGAGCATGCTTTTTAAATTGCGCCCCTTTCTGAAAGTGATTTTCGGGGCCTCCCCCAATTGGTGGGACAAAAAATTGTCATCTAAAATTAAGGCCCAATTTTTGTTAAACACCTTCCTAATATGGTGGTGGTCAACAGAAAAGGTGCACAAAAACGTAGTTACAGAAGTGGAATCTAAATTGGTGTCAACAGCCAGTCCTGATACATCTGTGTGAACCGATGCGGCACTAGCACAAGTAAATGACAGGGTTGGTTTATAAAAAACAGATCTTCTCTTGTTAATAACTTCAATGCTAATATCAGATAACATTAAAGAAGGATACCCTCTGTTTAGAAACATGCGGCTTAACTGTTCACATTCAAACAGAAAGTCTTCAAAATCCGACACCATCCTAGCTGCCCTAACTAACTGACCTTTCACTACAGCCTTCTTTTGATGTTTAGGATGACTGCTAGTAAAATGCAAAAATGCGTTAGAGTAGGTGAGCTTACGATAAATAACACTCTTATATCTGGAATTCATCACATCCTTACTAACCAGTATGTCCAAATATTAATACTAAACTCCTGCAGGTTGTAGGTGAATTCCAAAAAAGAAGTCAAGTTAGAAATGGTCCTTAGGAAAGCAGGGACCTCAGATGGTGATGCTTTCCAGATAAAAAACATGTCGTCCTGGTACCGTGTATACCAGGCAACATTTTCCTTAAAACTCATATCAGTAAATAAAAAGGTCCTTTCCCAAAAGGCTAATACACAGTTGGCAAAATTGCCACCACATGGCGACCCCATGGCCACCCCAGATTTTTGTAAATAGATTTTCTTATCAAACAACATAAAATTGTTATTTAGAACAATTTCCAATAAAGTCTCAACCAAATTAATGGTATTATCATCTGTCTTTTTGTCATGCAAAAATTCGCGGACCCACTGAATACCAATATCTTGTGGAATAACTGTATACAAATCTTTGATGTCAATTGTTAAAAACCAATAACCAACATCAAAGGGGATCCTTTTAATTTCATAAAGAAAACTCCAAGAATCTTTGCAAATCTGGGGTTCCTGGTTAATTAAGGGCCTTAAAATACTGTCTATGAGCTTTGCACAAGCACAAGTCATAGAGCCACGGCTATCAACAATAGGGCGAAAAGGAGGTTGTGATAAGCTTTTGTGAATTTTCGGGATACCAAACAAACCTGGTAACCTGGGGGCCAAGATGTTCAAATATTGGTACTGATCTAGGTCTATAAATCTCTCAGAGAACAGATCCTCTATTAATCCCCTGATTTTTGCATAAGCAACGTTAACCTGATTAATACTCACTTCTTCATAAAAATCAGTGTTAAGGAGAGACATCATTTTCTGAACATACAAAAAATCATCCATAAACACCAGACCTCCCCCCTTATCAGGTTTCATGACTCTAATATTATAATTTTTCAGTAAGCCCAGAAATTCACGCTGGTGTTTGGTGATGTTAGCAGGTCACCTATGGGCGTACCTTCATTGAAGGTTGTGCGTCAGGCCTGGCAAATCGGTACGTAAAAATCTACTGCCAATCATTAGCGGACTGGAGTTCCACTGTGGCGACCCGTAACCGGGAAAAGCCGAAAGATACAACAACAGCGTAGGCTTTATCAAAGTGAATGCTAAGAATGCCGATATTGTATCAGGCATTTCATACTAACAGCAGGCTATGCTAAAGCTATAGTCAAAAAGCAGAGCCAGCAAACAGTGACATATAAATTTATTAGGAGAATAAAATAACAGACTGGTTTTGGCTAAGAATTTATTAAGCCTTCATCAGTGTAGTGAAGTCTGGTTACATCCATTCTCCTTTCATTGTGTATCACACCTAGAGGCTAATAGAAAGAATTGCATGTTAAAAATATTCATTATGTTTGTATAGTGCATTGGTTGGTTTCCTCGTCCTGATATCACTTAGGTGTTCTGAAATTCTAAATGTAGCTGGTTTTGAGATCTGTCCAACATAAAAGGCAGAGCAACTACAGGTGTCCATATAAATAAGCCAGTCTGATTGGCTTATTTACATTACTGGCAAATTACAAAGGAACAGAAATTGTAAATCAGGTTGGCATCAATTGTTAAATAATAAGGAGGAAAAAATGGATTATCAAACTGGGTGCTTTATTTTCACCAGGACTTAATGAATATTTTTAACATGTAATTCTTTCTATTAGCCTCTAGGTGTGATACACTATAAAAGGAGAATGGATGTAACCAGAATTCACTACACTGATGAAGGCTTAATAAATTCATAGCCAAATTATTATTTTATTCTCCTAATAAATTTATATGTCAGTGTTTGCTGGGTCTGCTTTTTGACGTTTGCTGAGGTGTCTTGGGGCCGTGCAGCTACCGTACTTGCAGGGGCTTACTTTTTTCTGGAACTATGCTAAAGCTATGTCATGGTAGCCAACCAGACCTTTCAGTTGCTTTTTTAATTGCTTATCTGGATAGCAGCACTGAAACTGCAGTATACAATGTTATATTTGAAAATAAATAAACCCATTTGGGACAGCTTTTGTTTGTACCTCTTCTTCCCAAATACAATGCTTTTACTTCAAGCTGCACAGTGTTTAGACTTGCTTCTGAGACTGAAATCCATGTTATTATTTTTTTCCTTCTTCAACACTACCACATGGAATTTACTTCTTTGTGAAACTGTGACATGGTTCTTGAAATAAAAGTAATATTTAGCGAGAAACTTTATTTTGAGAAGTGTGTATAAATAAGTATAACTTTAAGAGCAAAGCTCAAGATGTCATAGTTATTCATACACACTTCGAGAAATATAATTTTCTGGCAATTGTATAGTCACTATTATTCGTAAAGTATTAATTTATGCATTTTTTTTTCATTTGTGGGAAAAGAAGTAAAGCATAAGTATTTCTGACTCTGCTTCTATTTCTATGATGAATCTATTTTTCATTTTTTATTTAAATTTTTTATTATTTTATTTTTTAATTCATAACAGAAATGCTCACTGAGGTGTTGGTTTCATTTGGTAACTTTGTTTTGTCATGTGCAGTGGTGTGATGCATATTCATTTATTTTGTAGTGTTGATACATTGTTATGTCTACATAAACGGTACTGAGTAACAAGCTGTGTGATAAGTCAGAAGAGCATAACGAATTGTTAACTTACAGGCCTTCCATACATTATCACATGGTTATAATCACAGAAGCCAATCATCACCTGTGCTAAAACTAATATGTCGAGTTGTTCTGAATTTCTCATCCACAAATTAGTGCATTTTAGAAGTTAAAAAGATAACAAGTAATTGTGCATTCTAGTGAAAGCTGAAACTTTATTAGGAATCATGAATTTAGATTGATTCTTTCTTGTATTGCAAGTCAGAGTTTAATGTCATCTTCTGTAGAAGGTTAATAATTACTCTGAATTAGTGAACACTAATCACTAAGTGGAAAGTCTGTGCCAAATACAGGAATTAAGCAGTTATGCTTGAGAAAATATGGTATCGGACAGTGGTAGTGCATCTAGCTGTAATGTTAAGTTCAAAAATATAAAAAAACAAACTGGAACAACAACAACTTGAGAACTGCAGACCCAAAGTCCTGTAAAACAAGTCCAAGCACAAGTGTAAACAATAAATCCTTGTAAACCAAACAGTTTGCCCACATGAGGAAGCGGCAGTGTAGTAGTAGATATAAACTGGAACTTTAAATCCCTGTAAGCCGAGTAGTAATTCCACACGAAAGAGCGAAAAAAAACAGGGTAAATAAACTGTAGAACTTTATTTCATATAGAGTTAAGCGCTTTTCTTCACACTATATTTTTATATATTTTACATTCATATATACATAAATATTACATTTATATTCATTACACTTTTAAACATTTATTCAATATTTTACTTAGCCTTCGTAAAAAAACTATTTTTTCAGCATAAGCTTTTGAGTTAAGGTTTACTATTAAAAACAGTTTACACTAGCTAGTTAGACAAATTGTTTTTCCATAGTCCACAGGTAAATAGTTTACCAAGTATAAAGGTCCATGTTTATTGAGACATGTCTTTAATTTAGGTGTGCTTTTAATTTGCCCTTATATATCGGGCAATTTTATCATGAAAGCGTTTTTTTACAATGAACATTCAAGTTGTTATTCATATATAATTTATATATTATCAATGATCTTTTAATACAATGACAGGTTTAAAGTACAAATATTTGTGTATTTACTATGTCTAATGTTTATGTCTGATAGCTATTAGTGATATTATTAACCAGTTAGAGTTTTGTTATTGGTTAGCGGTTGCTTGCATATAAAATAACATGCATTCGGCTTTTGCAGTATTATTCATGTTCTCTTGTTTAAATATTATTTATATGAATACCAGTTATTTAGTTTGCTATAGATGTTTATTAATGGTTCAATATTGTTTAACATGTTTAAAATGTTTTTAATATTTATAAAGAGTTTAGAATGGTAAAATATTATGCACTGTTGCTAGGTTACAGCGCATGTATTTTGGCGCCAAATTGTCTATTTAAATGGTTTTAATACACTGTCCTGGTTAGTCTGAAGAAGTCCCACAATATAGTGGGATGAAAAGCGCTTAACTCTATACGAAATAAAGTTCTACAGTTTATTTATCCTGTTTTTGTCGCTCTTTCGTGTGGAATTACCACTCGGCTTACAGGGATTTAAAGTTCCAGTTTATATCTACTATTACACTGCCGCTTCCTCGTGTGGGCAAACTGTTTGGTTTACAAGGATTTATTGTTTACACTTGGGCTTGGACTTGTTTTACAGGACGTTGGGTCTGCAGTTCTCAAGTTGTTGTTCCTGTAATGTTAAGTTCCATTTTGGTAGATTTCCTCAACAATAAGACATTTTCAGCAGTCAGAAACACTAGTTAAGTTAAAAAGTAATGCAACTGCCAACAAACCACATCCCCATTCTTGGGAAATTGTGGATCTCTGATCAGTCCTGATCCTATACTCTTGAGTTAACAGTCCATCTGCTATCACATAGTCGTTTCATTTTCACTAGATAAACTGTGTTTTGAAAAAACATTTGTAGGCACAGAAAAAAGTGGTACGAAGCCTCTGAGCAAGGCTGTGAGTTTGTGACAGTTCTTGCTACTTTCCATGAAGGCAGCAGTATTAGGCAGAAGGAAATGCTGAATAAATGAAGCTCCCGGAAAACAAGTTATGGTAGTGTAAGTGTAATAGGATAAAGAGCATCTTCATCCAAGTTACTACAGAGCTTATAGAAATCTTCCAAAAGTGGACCGAAACAGATACCAAAAGCAGTATCAGCTTTATTAGACCGAATTGTCCCAAGAGAGGAACAGATAAGATACATTAGTCTTAGTATGTCTTACTTAATGTACTAATATACTTAATCAACAGTTCACCAACTATGCAGAGCAATTTCCCCTGCCCTTTATAGCTTTTATGTTAATGTGATTGATAACTGTTCAGAATTTCTTGGGATAATGGAGGGCGTTCATCCTAGAATACTACAGGAAAGTACTTTTTTAGCTTCTTTTCATTTTTGCACGTTTTTACCTTGTCCGCCCTCAAGAGTACAGGGAGAAGTCATTAAGTAATGTACTCTAGGCTTTATGTGCCATGTTAATTTCACATGTTCTACACTAAGTTATTTGGTAACTACATTCTCCAGTTATGAACATCACCAACAGGCGGCATTGATCCTGGAGTACAATTACAACTGCCTGCCACCAACATACAGAAGGTGAATGAACAAAAGCATACTAGTTAACCACGTGCTGTCTGATCTAATGATTGAAGCTGAAACCCAGTAAACCAATCATTATGTGAGTCGAAAGTTGAAATGCAGGTGAGTGAAATTAACTAACTGATCAAGCCGATGCTTTCTTAATTAGAGCCTTGTATTAAAAGTCAAAAATCTCTAGAAGTATGACCTTTAATATACTGTTCAATTTTTCGTTATAGCAAGGAATTCTTCACCTTAGTGTATGCATCTTAGTGGGGACTAATCTTTTGGAATTCCAGGATATATAACCTCCTCTAATAACTAGACTAACTACATTCATACATGGCATAGATAAGAGACATTAACACAGATCTTTTAATTATAGAATTATTCCACCAACTTTGTCTGAAAGCCACACATAAAGCCAGTAGCTCAGTTTCTACCACAGAAATCAGGAAACATGTCTTTAAGTATAGGGTTTTGTTTCTTTTACACAAAATGAAGAACTTTTGATGTTGCTTACCTTAGATATATAGCAGCTGAGAAAAATCTGTAGCTAACAGACTTTATAAGTGAGGACTGGCAGGTTAATACTTTCCCATTACCAGAAGTGTTGCTGTTAAGTTGAGTAAGATCTGACCAGTCAGAAATAGCTAATACACAATGGCTAAGGCTGAAGATAGGGCAGTACGCCCCAGACAGAATGAAAATATCATCTTGGCATACTGTATAAGCAAAAAAGGTCTAGTTCATAGAGTAGTACTAGGCTAACTGCCCTCACAAGCCATTTTAAGCCTAGCTAATTATCCCTTGTGAGACTCAAACACTGCACCTTGTGTTTGTAAGGCAAACACCTTAACCATTAGGCCACCCTCCTTTCCTTTTTACATAAAGTCTTAGAAATAAGTGTATTTAGCTCGACAGAACCAAAGTTAAATTTTGTGAAGGAGGACTATCTGCTTCATAGGACAAAGTCATTACTGGACATGTGTCCCAGCCACTCATTATATGATTAATAATCTGTCCTGATAAGCAATACTGTAGCAGCAGTGTCACTGAACCCTCTATCACTGTCCTCTTTCCCACAATATGGTACATATTTTGACTGTAGTTTCGAAGCAGTGCCATCTTACTACAGTTTTGTTGCGATGCATCAGGACACTGATGGTACAGTTACCACTTTCCTCACTCTCTGCTGCTTAGGCTTCTTTGAGGGTAGTTGTTTTCCTGCTAAGTTATAGGAGCTCATGTAAGCACTTGTATCAGCTTTGAGCTGTAACACAAGGTGTGGCATTTTAGGCTGTTCTTCCTTGATATCCTGTAAAGTCATGAATTAGATTTTTCAGTCATGACTTTCTGATGTTTGTTCTGTTTATCCACTACAAAGCAGCTGTTTTAGTCATTTTTTTCAAAGAAGCACTAGCTGTCCAATAATTAGCTAATATGTCATGTGACGTTACTTTGATTAACTTGCTGTTTTTCTGACAGATCCTTTAACAAAAACACAAACATTTCTTGCCCCATCTAGATAAGTACATTTGCAAATGACTGCCTTTTGACATTTTACGTTCTTGAAATGTTTCCTGTAAGCCTTACAGCCCACTTCACATCCTTTTTTTAATGTAGTTGTAGGTTTCCAATAATGTTTATATTCATTATTATTGCTTTTTATTTGCAGAGTGTAAACCGTAATCGCTGAGTTGCAGTGTCAGAAGTTTAGTTCACACAGTCTGCTCTACCTGACTTTTGTCAAGGGCCATCTCAGACTCTCTAAAAACACATCAGTATTTTTTCTGTTGATGATAATAAAACATTATTTGAAATTAACTTTGGTTTTATACAGAATATTAGAATACAGAGATGTTTGATGCCTTGTGTTGGACTAACACGGATTTTACAATGCATCTTCTGAGGATTTAAAAACAACATAACATACTCATAAAGAGCTAATGAGTAGTGTCACACCCCACCACTGTCAACCAATAATCAAGGAGACTCAGTCCTCACCACTGATAACAGTGGGGGGACGTTCACTGTGAGGATAACAGGTATACACACACAGTATTTCCAGATGCAGCTCTCTGCATCAAGTGCAATTTCCTTTAAGAGCACAAAGATACCGCAGTCAGTCCGGGGCTGATTTCTCTCTCTTCCTCCAGATCCCCAGTAAGACTCCCCTCTGGCACAGCTATATAGTTGAGATCTCAGCTGAGTGACCAAGCAAAGACATCCAGCACCCTCTCTGTCCAACCAGTGCTTCGTGTAATTGCCCAAGTAGCTGATACACACACTCTTTCAGGTTTGATTTACACATACACACCTGGGAAAGGCTGGCACAAGTTAGCTAGCTTCTTCCCCTTTCTGCCCAGACTATAAGGTAGTTTCCACTGCCACCAGTCACGCCTCATCAGCTACTTTAAGGCCCTTAACAAAGGGTGCTCAATTGTACTGTGTAATATTAATATTAATACTAATGGTAGTTTGAACAAGAGCAAGGCTATTAGGAGTGGCCTACACAGTGTCACCAAATAAATATGCAGGTACTCTCAAAACTTAAATATCTCTGCACAGATCAGCCACAATGAAAGGTTTAAATATATTTAATAATAAATAGTAAAAGAACAAGAAAATACTTAATATATATTCACAGTCACATCAGAGTTCAAAACCAGATGAAATATTTAAAGTAACTTTGCAGTACATGCTCATACAAATAAAGGAAAACATATAAATTAAGCTTCACTATACTCCTGACTGAATCTAAGAGAATTATACTGTTCCCTAGAAACTTACTATTAGAGCAAGGCAGATGTGGTAAATGGTGCTTCTTGTTGCTGTTGTCAGGTCGAAGACAGAATGCGGAATGCTCTGTCTCACTAAGAGACTTTTCAAAATAATATCTAAAATATTACTGTTAGGATAGCTTGCAGACTGACATCATTTCTGATTCTCCGACTTCTAGTTCTCATGCAAACCCCCATTGCTGAAGCTGGCAGTTTTTAGCATCTACCTGAAAACATATTCATACAAGGACTTTTGCTCAGATCTTTGGCAGATGCTGGAAGTCATAAAACAATTGCATTCCTTCATGCTTCCAAAGTAGCAATTATTTCACCCTAAAGACAGCACAGAAAGCTTCCTTGTACAGACTTTATGTCTCTAACTGCATTGAAACATCTTTATGGTGTAGCTTATAAAGTAATTTAATTTCAGATATAGTTTTAAAGTTTGCTGGACTGAGGTTAACCTCCTGTATTCCAGTTTCCACTGTTAGAATATATACATTTAAACAGTTACAATAATGCATGTACATTTCTGTTCTCTTCCAGTAGGGCACACTGTGGATACATTTTAAACACAGCACTTTACAAATACCTTTCCAACACAAACATCTCTACAGAGCAGTTTGATATACATGTGACATACAGTTCTAATACATTTGTAACACAAGCATCTTATATAAATTAGTTTGATATTTACAAATGACATATAATTATTTACAAAATTCCAGTTAGCTGTGCTGACAGTGCCTCATTTCGTCACACTTCTTCCCCCTTCGAAGATTCAAGCTAGTTTTTGAAGTGACCCTTGAGAAACATTGGTTGAGCGGGATGAGCCTATCTTGGAATACATTACCCCATTACCTGTCTTGAGATTCCATCTGCCTTTGCATTGCTGACCACATTACAGTGTTGCACTGTTGCATCATATGCCTGCAATCGTAGGCTCCACCATAGTAACTTGGGATTTTGCTGGTTGGCTCCCTGTAGCCATAGATCCCCCTCAGACTCTTCCTGCCTTTGACTGCAGATACGTAGCACCAGGGCCTCCCTGTCATGATAAGGTATCATGTTGTTAACATAGTATAGTTCATGCCCCTGCCAAACAGTTCTGCCGTGCTGTTAACATCACTGACATTCCTTACCATTTGAAGGGTCCCTTCCATGCTGCCTGCAGCTTGTTGTGTCTGACAGGAATGAGAATCATAACCTGCTATCTCACAGCATACTCTCTGGCTCAAGCATTCTTGTCATACCAGACCTTTTCTGCTTTTGGGCTTCTGCCAGTTTCTCCTGGGCCAAGCCCATGAGTTCCCTGAGCCTTTTCCAGAGGTTTAGGGCATATACTACAACAGACTCCTTGTGGGATTCACACTCACCCTCCCACTCTTAATGAATCAAATCTAGAGTTCCCATCACCCTGTGCCCATACAGCAACTCAAAAGGTGAGAAACCTGTGGATTACTGGGGCACCTCTCTGTAAGCAAACAGATGAGGCAAATATTTGTCCCACTCCCTCTTAAACTAGCCTGCAAATGCCCGTGGCAAGGTCTTTAATGTAGAGTTTAACCTCTCCACTAGACAATTAATCTGGGGGTGTTAGGGGGTGGTCTTTAGGTTCTTCACCCCACAGCGCTCCCACAGACAAGCCTGCAGGTCTGCCACGAAATTAGCATCCCTGTCAGTCATTATTTCTTTTGGGAAACGTACCCTGCTGAAAATCTCACTTTTTCTGCATCAATGGAAGACAGGGTATCTGGTAGCATAAGCTACTACCACTAGGATATATGTCTTCCTGTGGAACTTTGGGTACTCAGGGGCCCCACAATATCCATAGCTACCCTCTGAAATGGCTCCTCAATCACAGGCAAAGGCACCAAAGGAGCTTTGACCTTGTCTCCTGCATTGCCTACCTTTTGTCACTGTTCACAGTTCTTGCAATACCCTGTTACATCCCTGGAAATCACAGGCCAATAAAAGTTTTGCATAATATGTCTCTTGGTATTATTTATGCCCATGTGACCTGCAAAGGGAATGTCATGGGCTGTGGCTAGAAGTGCCAGACAGTAGGTTCTGGGCACTACCATCTGCTGTATTCTCTCACCCTCTAGTCCTCCATCAGGGGTCCACTCTGTGTACAGTAACCCTTTGTCCCAGTATACTGATTCCCCTTTTCCTTGAGAATAAGGTGCCTCCTTGGCTGCCTCCCTCAAGCCTTTTCATGTAGGGTCTGAGAGCTGTGCCTGTCACAACTCTCTCTTTGTAACCCTTCCCAGCTCTCCTTCCACAGGAATTCTGGTATCCTCTGACAGTGGTGCCTCACTGTCAACCTGGGTACTACTACTCACCTCTGCCCTTGCAGTCCCTCTGGCCCAGGGAACATCAGTACCTCCCAGCAGCTGTGGCTCATCTTCATTCTCAATGCTACAATGTAGTTCCCTCTCTGAAGTAACCACCTCACCAGTCCTAGCTTCAAGTGTGCAGTCTGTCTGTGTCCCTCCAGGCTACCAGACCCACATGCTTGTCTCCAAGCCTGACTGCATGTAACTGCATGCACCTGCATGCACACAAGATACTGCATTATCAAAATCATTCCCTATCAGGACATCTGCAGGGATATCTTCAAACACACCTATGTGCTTGCTTCCTTTTCCACCCTCCCAGTCAAGGTGAACCCTAGCCACAGGTATTTGGAATGGGGTCCCTCCTAAAGTTCTGACTGGAGTAGACTGCCCAAACCAGGAGTGCTCTTATTTAACCATTGCAGGCTTCACAATGGTTAGGTCAGAGGCTGTATCTGTCTTACCAGTGGCCTGTTTCCTATCTACTAAAATAGGATATAACTTCTTGTGGTAATTTGGTACCCTTGTTGTCTCCAGACAACTTACTACTGGCATGCTGACATTCCTACTTGCTGGCTCCCCCACATTTTGTTCCCCACCTTGCCTCTGTGGACATCTGTATGCTACATGGCCCCACTGGTTACATTTAAAACATTTAACCCTTGATCCTGGCCATGTACCTGAACTAGTGGCTTCCCCTGTTACAGGCAGACTCTGTTGGGGCAGTTTTGGCTGCCCACCATGGGTTCCCTTAAACCCATGTGCAGCACTTAGTATCACTTTCCTGTGCAGTGGTGCCTTGCTTGCTAGGTATAGTCTCCTTTTTTCTCCAACTCATCCATGATATTGCATTCCCTTTCTGCCAACCAGATTCTCATGTCCTCAGACAAAGTGATAAGTGCTTATTCCCTCATCAAAAGGTCTGCTAGCCCTTCAGTAGTAGTGACCTGACACCCACTCAACCACATGTGAAAATAAGTGCTTAATTCAGCAGTATAATCACACACTTGGGCCTATGCTCACAAAACTGTTTTTATAAGCTTCAGGTGTTAACTTAAAACACTCTAATAAACAATTTTTTAACTGTATTATAATTTAAGCAATCCGCATCAGACAATTTAGAAAGAGCAGTTACAGCTTTACCATGGAGTAAATGGGTCAGGAACCATACCCAGAGCCCTTGGTCAACATTGTACTGTTTACATACCGTTTCAAACATATGAATAAAACTATCAAAAGTACCACCCTCTGTAAATTGTGGAAGAAATTTGCTGACCTTTATTGCTTCTGGGGTTTGGTTATTCCCTTCCCCATTACCTCCATGACCCTGGCTAAGAGTCAGCATCTCCTTTTCATGTTGCCTCTGCTCTCATTTTCTTTGGCTTCCAAATGCCACAGTCTCTCTGCTGATTCTGGTTCAATGCCCAGTTCAAGTCTCTCTAACCCCAGATGGATTTTTACGTCCTCTGAAGCAAAGTTGAACTGTCCATTTTCTGAGAGCTGTACATCCCCAAGACCAGTCTGGTTGTCTTGCTGGTTGCTGGTCTGTGATGCATCAGTGACTAAGGCTGCAATCATTTCTGCTTTAGTCAGGTTGGCAATCACCAGTCCTTTGGCTTGGCACATCTAAACCAACTGGCTCCTTGTCAGCTTACCATAATCCTCTGTTGACACCCTTGCCTGCTCTCCCTGACTAACTAAGCTAACAAAAGATAAAACTATTGTGATATGAAACTCTGAATGTCTATCATGTGGCTGCTTGACAGTACAAACACCTTCTTTAGTGAGCACTGTTTACAGGCTGCAGGAGTTCAATATCCACACCACTGAATCCCAGTATGTGATGTGGTGATCCCACCACTGCCAGCCAGTAAATATGTGATGACCCACCACTGCCAACCAGGAATCAAGGACCCTCAGTCCTCACCACCGGCAACAGTGGGACACATTCACTGGGAGGATAACTGGTATACACACACACAGTATTTCCGGATGTAGCGCTCTGCATCAAGTGCAATTTCCCTTAAGAGCAGACAGAGACCACAGTCAGTCTGGGGCTGGTTTCACACTCTTCCTCCAGAGCCCCAGTAAGACTCCCCACTGGCAAAGCTATAGAGTTGAGATCTCAGTTGAGTGACCAAGCCAAGACTTCCAGCACCCTCTCTGTCCAACCAGTGCTTCGTGTCCCTGCCCAAGTAGCTGACACACACACACACACACACACACACACACACACACACACACACACACACACACACACACACACACACACACACTCTTTGAGGTTTGAGATAAACACACACGCACCTGGGAAAGGCCGGCACAGGTTTACTAGCTATAGCCCCTTCTGCCCAGACTATAAGGTAGTTTTGGCTGCCACCAGTCACTCCTTGATAGCTACTTTAAGGCTGTTAACAAAGGGTGTCCAGTCTTACTGTGTAATAGTAACATTAGTATAAATACAAATGGTAGTTTACCAAGGAGCAAGGCTATTAGAAGTGGCCTACAGAGTGTCACCGAATAAATATGCAAGTACTCTCAAAACTTAAATATCTCTACACAGATCAGCCACAATGAAAGATTTAAATATATTTAGTAATAAATAAAAGAACAAGAAAATGCTAAATATATATTCACATTCACATCAGTGTTCAAAACCACAGGAAATATTTAAAGTAACATTGCAGTACAGGCTCACACCAATAAAGAAAAAACATCCAAACTACATTTCACTATATTCCTGACTGAATCTAAGAGAACTGTACTGTTCCCTAGAAACATACTATTAGAGCAAGGCAGATGTGGTGAATTGTGCTTCTTGTTGTTGTCAGGTCCAAGACTGAGTGCAGAATGCTCTGTCTCACTAAGAGGCTTCTCAAAATAATTTCTAAAATATTACTGCTGGGATAGCTTGCAGAATGACATAATATCTGACTTTTAGTTCTCATGTAAATCCCCTTTGCTGAAGCTGGCAGTATTTAGGATCTACCTGTAAAAATACTCATACTAGGGCTTTTTCTTAGATCTCTGGCAGATGCTGGAAGTCATAAAATAATTACATTCCTCCATGCTTCCAAAGTAGCAATTAGTTCATTCTAAAAACAACACAGAAAGCTTCCTAGTAAGACTTTGTGTCTCTAGCTGCATTAAAACATCTGTATGGCGTACCTTGTAAAGTAATTTAATTTCAGATTTTTTTCTAAAATTTGCTGGACCTAGGTTAACCCCCTGTATTCCAGCTTCCACTGTTAGAATATATATATATATATATATATATATATATATATATATATATATATATATATATATATATATATATATTTAAGCAGTTACAATAGTACATGTATGTACATTTCTGTTCCCTTCCAGTAGGGCACACTGTGGATAGAGTTTAAACACAACACTTTACAAATACCTTTTCAACATAAACATCTCTACAGAGCAGTTTGCTATACACATGGCATACAGTTCTAATACATTTGTAACACAAGTGTCTTACACAAATTAGTTTGATATTCAAAAACGACATAATTATTTACAAAATTTCAGCTAGCTGTGCTGGCAGTACCTCTTTTTGTCGCAATTAATTTCTTCCAGTGGCCCAGCACTACATTTCTCCTTTTTTATTTTGGTTTTGTAGAAATAACTTCCACTTTCTCAAATCATATATTCCTGGCAAAGGATGATTCCAATTTTGTGCTGTGGTTGTTTCTCATTTTTGTACAGTCACTGTCTCTCTCTGTAAGTACACCTAGTTCTCTTCCTGATTTTGTTTGTTGTGCCAGTCATAGCCCATCAGGGTTGTTATTCTTTCTTAGTTTCAGCATGTTCTTCACTCACCTTTGTCTGTCTGCAACTCTTATTCACGTGGTTGTCTCAAGCTCCAGTTATCACTGTTCAGGTCAGAACTTGAAGACATTATTTTGCATTCTTTCTTGCTTAAAACTTACATTTAACACACTCTAGCTGTTTTAAAGGTCTTCAAGATATGTAAGACACGTTATACTCTGAATGTCATGATTGGTAATCATGACTTCTGACATTCTTTATAATTAGCGGGAATAGTGTCAGGTTATTAACACTTGGGGAAGATGTCTCACACTAACTGCATATGTACAAGTAATAGGATCATTGCTGAAGGATTTGTATAAATAAATGGGTTTTCTTCAGGAGGCAAATGTCTATCCTTGGTCAGAATTTTCAGGAGCCTTCTGACATTCTTTATAATTAGCTGGAATAGTGTCAGGTTATTAACACTTGGGGAAGATGTCTCACACTAACTGCATATGTAGAAGTAATAGGATCATTGCTGAAGGATTTGTATAAATAAATGTGTTTTCTTCAGGAGGCAAATGTCTATCCTTGGTCAGAATTTTCAGGAGCCATGCTTCCCCTTGTATGTGGGACTGCAGTTTCATGCTATGGCAGTTAAGAGTGCAGCCTGATGCAATGGAGACTTTTTATTGCCCTTATAATGACGGCTAGGAGACTGTACTAACAAGTAATATTGTGGCTGGCTGAAAGCCAGGGAATATAAGTGAGAACCATGTATAGCAACATAATGAAAAACACAATATAAGTCTACTTGTTATAAACAGACTTTCAAAATACAGTTAGTTGGCCAAGAGATCCAGTAAAAAGATACAGGGGTTACAAGAGACCCAATATGCACATCAGCAGGGGGCAGGAGGTAGGGGGCTTATCCACCAGTAATCCTATTATTCATACATCCCCTCATGAGAGCATACAGTGTAATGCATATCGTAGCCTGCATAAGTGGCTTGTTTATAGAATCACCTAAAATACTGCACTATCAAATCCTGATCCTTCCCTGAAATGGTTATCCAGTTTCTAATGTTCTCATAATGGGCAGGTAGCTGATAACATATCTCACAAGTACTATTCCTGAGAACGGTAGCAGTAGTAGTTATTGACCATAGCAGTAAGCCCTAAATTCTCCATACATTTTTTGCATGTAGGACAGGTTTTATAGCACTATATTTTTATATATCTGTATAGTAATATATATATATATATATATATATATATATATATATATATAGATAGATATTTCTTTACACACACATACACACACACACACACACACACACACACAGCTATATGTATATGAACGTATTTCGTTCTATATGTAACGTGTTTTTTGTATATATATATATATATATATATATATATATATATATATATATATATTTATTTATATGTTCACTTCTAAATTTCAAAATCCCAAAATATCGAGTTTCAGAACCTCGAGTTCAGAATCTCGAGATCTTGGAATCACGAAATAGTGAACCCTCCCCCGAAACACCACTAACAAAAAAAAAACAAGTGTTTGTAGGGCGGCAAGCGCCCCTGCACCCCCCTTCTTAAATATACCAACTCTGAGATCGCACTGCATTGAAGACATGGGAAATCTCCCGGTCCGTGCTGTATGCCGATCTCCATTCAGGATTTCAAAGTTTTAAAACTTCGAACATATGATCTTTGAGCATATGTCATTCAAAGTTTTGGACTTCGAAATTCTGAAAGTAACCCATATATATATATATATATATATATATATATATATATATATATATATATACATATATATATATATATAAAATATACACATATTTATAAAACAATAGTACACACCAGTGCCTAGCCCTCAGAGAATAAAATTGGTTAGAACTACCACATCTCCTAGCTCTTTCTCAGCTAACTATTATGCACAGACTCTTCTGTAAGCCTGAAAATTGCCAGCTCTTAACAACTTAATACAACACTACTCCCCCAACAGAATTTTGTAATGTAGAGAAGAATCACAGACTATAACCAGATCACATCATACTGCAGGAGACTTTTTATATATTAAAATAGTGTAGCTAAACTATGGAACCACATCCCATTACCACTGAAATCCATTTAGAATACAAACTCATTTAAAGCATGACTTAAACTTCACCTGTCAATGCTGTAGATCTGCTCCCGGAGATCTCCAGGATAAATGCCACTGTTATTTTCAGCTTGCCATATTGTTAATCTGTTTCTCTTCATTCAGAAACCTATACCCCACAACCATTATTCACCGATACATGAGTGGTTTTACTAGCATCTCCCAGCTATGTACATTATTTTGTGACACTGGTCATCTCCACCTCTATACTCCTAATGTAAATCTTATCATAGCCTTATATATAATTGTCTGACCCTGCTTTATACCTCACGTCTTGAATATAAAATATTAACATTTTCTGCTGTACCTTGTTGCTTCCCTCACTTCTGTTTCTTTCAGTTTCTTAGCACTAATCACTTGATCTATTATCTATTTGACAAACCCAGTAATACACCTCTGTTATGTTCAATGTCCAACAGCTGCTAATACATAAGTATATTTTAAACAGTAATAGTTGCCTCTACTTTCATGTGAATGTAATTGAATTAGTAAATGTATCAGAATTGTTAATATATATTATTTAATATTTGTTCATGTATATTACTGAATGTTTGTTTAAAAATGTTTGTAATATGTTGGAGCTTTTCTCCTCGGGCCTCTGCCAAAAAGATTTTTTGATTAAACCCAGTCGGACAAACCTGGTAAACAAAGGCAAAAGTAAAAGTTAAGTAAATATCTATGGGCAGGATTCACGAAGGCTTGCACGGAGTCTAAGAGTAGTGTAAGACTCCATGCAGCCCTCACGATCCAGGAACAGCCCGAAATTCCATGTAAGAGACCAGCTAAAACGTCTCTTACACAGACTGGGCGTGGATATGCTAATCACCTCACTTGCAGCCGAAAGGCAAGCAAATGAGGTAGATTAGTGCTCCACGAAGCCCAAACCAGTCCGTGTAAGAGCCGTGTTAGCTGCAGAAATGTACTCAGTTGACAACTGAGTACGTTTCTGCAAATAACACAATGGAGCCATGTCAGCTCCAAATAAAGGGTACATATGTGTCAGGCAGCATGCCAATGGCCAACTATGTGGCCATTGGCAAGGTACCCCGATGCAAATATGAGAAATAAATATATGTGTAAACGCAACACAGCCCCGCACAAACAGGCTGCGCTATATAAAACATAAAAATGAAGGTTATAAACCCACAAATGTGGGTTTTATGCAATACATGGATTTACAATGCAGGGACCAGCAGACCAAAAACAACATGGCCACCGTTTAGTGGTTGCTAAGGGGGGAAGCTGAGTCTAAGACATGTAGCTAAGCATTAGTAGGCAATCTGATGTAAATGAGTGTTAGGATACTGAATCCCACTGACATGTAGCAAATGAGCACATTCTGAGTAGTGTAAGAGTTACATAAGGGGGAGGAACAGAGTAGGAGATAGGTGACATCACAGGGGGGAATGGCAGAAAGAAATGTAGTTCATTGGAGGTCAATGTTACATGACAGATGTCAGACACATATCATGGAAAGAGGAGTGCCACAAGATAAGCATGGGAAAGTCAAGAAATGGAGGGTGTACACTGTTGCCAACACCAAAGTTTCTTGCTGGGCGTGCATGCGCACGTGTGCGCGAATGTAAGGCAGACTGAGCATGTGGGAGCCTGTTGGCAGACTTGTAAGACTGTTTGCGCTGGTGTGCGCGCGTTTTAACCCGAATAAGTAGATTCGGAACTGTGTAAGCATGTGTGCGCGCGTGTAAGCCACTGTGAGCGTGTTTCTGCTGGTATGCGCATTGCTTCCCACTGAGGAAACAGAAAGGAAAAAGGAAGCAACAGAATTAGTAGGAAGCTAGCAGGGAATACTGCTGGAGCTAGCAGGTGAAAACAATTAGAAGCAGGCAATTACACAGGCAGAATAGTAGCCCAGCCAAGCACTTAAAACTCTGCAAACAGCAGTGTAGGATGTTTCTCTCAAGAGACACTGCAAGACAGGTGTAAGCTATTAGAAGTGAAAAGTGAAAAAGCTGAACTCAGAGCAGAAATGCTAGGGGCTGCCATAGCTGTCATAAGGAGACATAGGCGACTTGCTGAGGGTGGTGACAATGCAAATGGTGCCAGACAACCCACAGTGAGGAGACAGAGAAGAGTGTACCGGCCCAGGGTCACCTACCACGGGTTACATGAGCTGGAGATAGTGGAGCTCTGTAGAGTGGACAGAGACCTCCTGCAGCAAATTATCGAGCTGTGCAGGCCACGCCTCACATACAGAACCAACAGAGGGGAACCCATCCCAGTGGAAACCAAGGTATGTGTTGGCCTAAGAATACTAGCAACAGGTACCTTCCAGAGACCAACTGGTGATATGATGGGGATATCACAGGCATCAGCCTCCAGGGTACTGCACCAGTTCCTGGATGCCATGTCAGCACATGTCGGTGATCATGTATATTTCCCCAATGCCTGTGAGGTATTAGCCAGCAATATGCGTCTCTTCCAGCAAATAGCGGAATACCCTGAGGTAGTGGGTGCAATAGACTGCACGCACATATGCATCAAAGCACCAGCCGGTGAGCGGGATAGGGCCTACATAAACCGCAAGGGCTTCCCCTCCATCAACTGCCAGGTCGTGTGTGATGCCCAGGGCATAATAATGAATGTGTGTGCTGGCTGCCCTGGGAGCTACCATGATTCCCATATCTGGCATTTGACGCAGCTGTACCAGACATTTGGCAGTGGGGACTTTCCACATGGACACCTAGTGGGGGATGCAGGTTATGCACTGGAGCCGTGGCTGATGACACCCATCAGAAACGCACACACACCTGAACAGGAACGCCATAATGTGGCACATGCACAAACACATAATGTAATAGAGCATGTGTTTGGGCTGCTCAAGTCACGGTTCCGGTGTCTGGACACATCTGGTGGAGCCTTGCAGTACTCACCAACTACATGTACCCAAATTGTCATGGTATGTGCTATGCTACATAATATGATCTTGCGAAAACAGCTGCAGCAGGACCAGCATAGGGCTGGGCCAAACAGCCCCCCACCATTGCCAAGGCCATCACAGGCAGAGCGTGACTCGGAGGAGGAACAACCTGAGCCTGCCCCAGTAGGCAGAAGGAGGCGTGCCCAGTATGCCCTGGCCTTGGCAAAGAGGCAACGCATAGCACATACACTGGCTCAGTAGGAACCCTGGGAATGATACCCTCTCTGACTCACTCATATAATAACAGCGATGCCTAAAATGACATAACCTGCTCTCAAACATGTACAGGGAGTGTAGTATGTGCATCCGACAGAGGCAGCCCTGCAGCACCACCTGAGGCATGAATGCCATGTGTTAAGCAATGTAACACCATGTAGTATATGCAAACTTGATGACCCTGACTAACATCCTACCCTCACCAAGCATGATGCCACAATATGACGATGAGATGATCAATTGCAATAATTGGCTGAAGTATTGCTGTTAGTCAAAGGGGATCCAATGTGTGCCAGCCTGGGATGACATGCTGAGCATGACATGATGCTCCACCTGCTAGGGGTGGTGTGCACCTATCAGTCCTGGCCTTATGGATACTGACAAAGGTTGTTGTTACCCACAGCGTGCCTTGAATAGGTAAGGCTCAAAACACAAACCCACCTCCATAGGTATCACAAGGGATAAGAACCTAGATGTAATGCTACCCAATGCCAGAAGTCTAAACAGCAAGATGCATGCAGTCTAAACTCCCCCAGTATGGAGAATGTTGATATCTGTCCTGTAACAGAAAACTGGGTCAAGGCTCACAACAGCACCCTAACACTACCAGGTTACACCTCATACTGTGCTGTACAGCCTCAAAACATGGAACAAGCTACAAAAGGAGGGTGACAAGCAATAATTGTCAAGGATAACCACACCCCCATGTTGATACCACAACAAGAAGCAGCATGGACTAGCCATGGTCAAGTAACAGTGGCTAAAACTGCCTCCCAGTTTATAGCCTGCTACAGACTACCGTCCTAACACCAGGAACTACACTTGGCCTATGTTGGAATACATGAATATATCAAGCCCTCCAAACCACATTATATTGGGTGACTGAAAATACCCAAACAGAGACTGTGAGCATTATTCTAGCTCCAACACTGTAGGACAAAGGTTCCTAGAATCCATAAACCAAAATGCCCAGGAACAACGTACCACTCCCACAAGAGGGGTAAGCATACTGGATGTGATAATCAGCAACATGGGTACTGGATGGCAAGATGAGAAGTGTATCCCTCACTGGTAAGACCAGACCATAGAGTAATCACACCGGATATACACATCCTGACCACAGTCCCTGGCCAGAAAACCACAGTGAAAAAAATGTGTAAAGCAAAAGTTGCACTCCTCCAAACTGATGTGGAATCCATTAAAGGCCTTGTGCAGGTGCAAAATATGGGCCACACCTCAGAACCTGTTATACAGGCATTCCATGAACACTGCCAGGAATGCATGGATTATGCAATCCCAAATAAAACCAAGACACAATGCCATACACGCAGGCATCTGGCATGGTGGACTCCAGCCATTACCAAATCATGCAAGAGAATGAGGAAGCTACTACATGATAGAGCAAACATAAAAAGGGAAGTAATCTCTGATCAGTAGTATGGCGATAAAATATGTCCACTCATACAATCCACTAAGGCCAGCTACAACAAGTTGAATCTGTGAATCTTGAGGCAATGTTACACCTGCCCCATGTACACAGACAACCCTCACCTCCCCCCAAGAAATACAAATATATGTGAGAGATGCAACCATTTATCCAAAACGGAGGCTGAGCTCTCTCAACTCAGTACTGTCAAAACTAGTCAGGAGGAGAAGGTAACCACACACACCACAAACCCAGTCTCACATAGACGTATCACAACTGCAAACCAAAGACATAAACACAGAAAAACATTCCCGAAGTCTCTAATTACAAACACACCACATCAACAGAGGCCTCCAAAGCAGACACCCAAGCAACCACTACCTCCAAACATAGCACATTCAACACATAGTAGGCAAAGCTGGTGTACCAAACAGTCAGAGGCCAGAAGGAGAAACAACATGCCTGATACAGTTGTAATAGATGACTCCATAGTCAGACACACTGCTGTCCCGCTCACCAGACTGAACAAGGGAAAGGGTACATAAGCTGCCTGTAGGCTGCTACAATACGCCACATAACACAAGTACGCAGGTCACCCCAAAGCAAGTAGAGATATGATGCAGTCATTGTCCATGCTGGTGTGAATGACCTGAGATGTACCTCCCCGGACTACATGAAAAGAGACATAGATGAGCTCTTCGATTATGTAGTCCAGGCCGGTATGACACTGACCGTGTGCAGCATCCTACCCTCACCAAGAATGATGCCACAGTACAAACACAGAATAATCAGCTTTAACAAGTGGCACAATTACTGGTGTCATTCCAAGGGGATCCAATGTCTGTCTGCTTGGGATGTCATGCTTGACAAGCCACGCTGCTGTGCCAGAGATGGCTTGCACCTGTTACCCCTGGGCGTCTGGATATTGGATAAGGCTCTTGCCACCTCCATAGAGCCTTTCGTAGGCAAGGCTGAAAAGGCTAACCCACCTCCCTAGAAAACATAAGTGGAAAGAAACATAAGGGTAATGCTGCCCAATGCCAGACATGTAAACCTCAACATGCATGCTCCCGAGGCCCTCCCCAGTATGGAGAACATCGATGTCCGTGCAGTGACAGAAACCTGCAGCAAGGCTCCTGACAGCACACCAGCACTACCAGGTTATACCTCATATCATGCGTTATGGCCCCAAAACCTGGACCAAAACATAAAAGGACGGGGAGTATCCATATTCAGCACAGACACCCACACGTCCAGGTAACTGACAATGCACGAAGCATCGGAGACCACCCATGTGCAACTAACCGTAGGCAAAACTGCTGTACAGTCTGTAGCATGCTACAGACCACACTCTCACACACAGGAACCCCACTCAGCCGTCCTGAAGACACTGGACAGTATGAATGTCTCACCAAATACCAAACAAGGTACTCACAAATTACCACATAGGTGGTAATCCATTATGTATGGAAGGAGTAATCAGGGACCTAGGGACACAAGTGGACAGTAACCTGTCATGTGACACTCACATTGCCAACGTGGCTAGGAAGACTGTCTATATTGGACACAGTATCATGAAAGGATTCACATCTACGTCAACAGAGGTCATTGTGCCCCTATACTGTTCTCTTATCAGACCCATAATCTGGTACAATGCCTCATTTGGGATGTACCTTACCCGACACCTGCAGCAGTTAGAAAGACCTCAAAGGTACCTCACCAAGAGGATAAAGGGTCTCAAATATATGTCATATGCTGCCTGGCTGTAGACACCCCAGCTGTATGCAGTCCCATACTGCCCACGCAGAGGTGTTGTATGCCTGTTGTACAAGGCCATGTCCAACACAGGAGTAATGGACATGCTCCACCCCAGAAAACCCAAATCCATCGGAGCTGTGAGAGTGAGAGATGTCAACCTCAACACATAATGAAATAGGATGTGCTGGAGGGACAGATACATAACCCAGAGGCTCCCTACAGCCTGGAACGGAATCCCACTCCATGTTAGGCAGAGCCCCTCACTGACTCTCTTCAACAGGAATCTTGCCAAGTGGATGGATGATCGTAGATGTACACTGGGGGTCTTCACTGTGTCACTTCCAGACAGAGGCACAGTAAAGTAAATTATAAATGGCCATAATATTCACATAGCAAGGGGTGGCGAAAGCCACACACACTCTGGCTAGGCTTATAAATGCCCTAGGGCGGATAGCCTAGTATGAACCTATGAACCTATGAAGATACAAATTGTACAGGACACTAAGGATAATCACAAGGCTTTCTTAACTGATGGTAGGAACCTTGTTGGGAATTCACAGATATGCTCTGAATCACTCAAATATTACAAACAGCATACCAAACACACACACATATCGCCAACATCCAACCTGACAGGTGCAGTGCAAACCCCCCCCCCCCCCCAAATGCAAAATATCTATCCCAGCAGAGTGCTGGCCCCCTGACATTGCAGATGCTGAGGTAACAGCCAGCATCTACAAAGCAAAACACACAGCATCAATGGTATGAGATGGTGTCCTGGGCTGAGTCCAACATGGACTCCAAGAAGAATGTAATGCCAAATAACACTACTGCTCAATGTCAGCCTTACCACAGGATATGTACCCAGAGAGCAGTGTACAACAACAGTGGTCCTTCTCCACAAAGGTGTTGCCTGAATGGATACTGCAAATTACCACCCCAGAATCCTGACAAGCTTGGTCTGCAAAGCTATGGAAAGGATCAGCATGTACCTCAGACATAAAGATATTGGGGACCTACTGACACTGGACCCTACCCAGTGTGGCTTTCTTAAGTGCAGATCCTGCCCCTTAAACATGTTTGACTCATTTGAAACCGTCATTAAGGTCATTGATGAGGGGAATGTGGTCCACACAGCCTAGCTGGACCTTGCTAAAGGCTTCCATACAATACCCCACGTGTTCATTATAGATAAGCTCACCAGCTTAAATATAAACCCCTATGTCAGTAGAGGGGTTGCAAACCAGACCAAGGACAGAACTGACATGGTCAGAAATGCTGCAGCCATGTCAGACTACAAACCGGATATAACTGGCATCCCACAAGGCTTGGTCCTGGGACCTCCCTTGTTTGGTATATATAGGTTCATAGGTTCATAGTTTAGTCCTAAGCTAACTGCCCTTGCGAGCCATTTTAAGCCTAGCCAATTATCCCTTGTGAGACTCAAACCCTGCACCTGGTGTTTGTAAGGCTAACACCTTAGCCATTAAGCCACCCTCCCAATATATGTCTCATAGGTACAGGCCAACATGGAAGGACTGTGTCTGAACAAGTTTGCAGAGGACTACAAACTGGCCACCATATCTGACCCTCCAGTTGACACAAGCATCCCGCAAAAGGGCCACATAGAAACAGACAACTGGTGCCATAGCCGTGTCAGCAAGCTAATTGCAGAAAAGTGTACAGTCAACCCCTGTGGATATACAGTAAGTGCCCACCAATTACCACATAGGTGTTAACCCATTAAGTACTTAACATGTAATAAGAGACCTGGGGACACAAGTTGATAGATATCCTGCATTGGACAAGCATGTGGCTGTAGTGGTTACAGAAACATACCATATACCCACCTAATCATGAAGGTTGTCAGATCTAGATCAGGGGAGGTCATTGTGGCTCTGCAGTCATCCTTCATCAGCGTCACAATTGACTACAATGGCCCCTGTGGGATGTACCTCAGCAGACACCTCCATCAACTGGAAAGACCCCAAAAGTACCTCACCAGGAGTATCAAAGAGCTTGAACAGATGCCATGTGTTGCCTGATTAAACAAACTGCAGCTCCACACACTGCCATACTGCCCGCCCAGAGGCAAGCTGTGCCTGATGTATAAAGCCATGTCCAAGCTGGAATCAATGAACATGCTGCACCTTGTACAATCTGAACGGCAGCGAGCTATGCACATGAGAGACCTGAACCCCAGCACTGACATACATAGGACAAGCTGTACTGAATGATACATAACACAGAAGCCACCCCCACTCTTGAGTAAACTCCCAGTACAAGTTAGCCAGAGAGTCACTCATCAACTCTCCTCAAGAGGAATCTTGATGAGTGGATGGGAGATGGTAGGTTTACCCTGGGTATCACTGTTATGTCACGGGTAGATGGAGGCACAGTATACTAACCATGACATATGTCATGGCAAACTCCAGTTACAATGTGTGTCGAAGGACAAACACACTCTCTGACTAGCATTAGAAATGGCCTAGGGCACATTGCTAGTGTTTGCCAATGTCCACCTATGTTGTGGAATACACTACCAATGTTGGACAAGCCTGGTTTAAGTAGTTCATATCTGAACATAATGCAACATGGTCATATGTGCACAACTGGCCCCTAACCAGTCTGTTGTGCTCACTATGAAAATTTAAAGCAGTGATAGGACTAAAGCCCAGGATACTGTCCACCACAGTGAAAGTACTGAACCAGTACACTATACGGTACTACAGTGTTAGGTCAGTATGAAAGGATGTTGACAACTGTATGCAAAGTATCCCATGCAAACCCTGCAGGCACAGTATAATCCCTGTTGTGTTCAGACACAAAGCAGTTGGACAGTAAGTACACAACATGACACACAACACACAACCATAAACGTGAGATATAGTTGAAGTTCACACTCATCCACAAATGTGGTGGACTGCAGAGTTCAACATATGGAAAGCTCACACTGGGCATGCTCGCACACTTTGATAAATTGAGACATATGTCAGACAACAGGCCATGGAAAGCCTAAACTGGGCATGCTCACACACTTAGGCCATATCTCAGTTTAGCAGTTGGCCACACATATCTGGTATTTGTACGTGTTATTCCAGGAACCAACCACATTACAGCAATCTGCCCAGTGCATACAGTTAAATGACTACAGAGACATAAGTGATATAGTGGATCCCTCTCATATTCAAACATCTTCCACAGATACACAAGTTGTTCATAGAAACAGGGAATGCTATGGCAATAAAGACCTGCAAACAGTCTATCAGCAACAAATATTATGCATCTGACAATTAAACATATGGGTGTAGAGGTCAATACTAGGCTTTTTGCCCTAGGGAATGAAAGCTTAGCCAGAGTGTGCTTGGCGTCTGCCTCCCCAGTACAGTAGGCTACTGTGCCACTGTAAAGTAGGTCACATAAGGCACCGTTTGAGGCTAGTGTGCTGTGCCTCCGTTAAGCAGGGACACAGTGGAGATCCCAGGGGTTGAATTTGCTATGCCACATCCATGTTGTTGGTGTGTGCTGGAAGAGGGTTGGTGAGGACCTCTAACAGTAAGTGGGCATCAATAACAGACAGAGGGGAGCCTTATCTGCAGTGTCTGGACAATTTCACTGCCAACACTTTGTCGTGATGATTATGAGGGATTGAAGTGTCGTGCCAGTACTGTTCAGAGATGTCCTCCCTCTGTGGGCTACTGCTCTGCAATGTATTAGCTCACTCCGTCTGTTGGACAGCTCATATATGGCTGGTGTACACCTGACAGGTGTCCTGTTGTGGAGGAGTCATGGGTATATTTGGGATAGCATGATCAATGCAAACCTTCCACATGCTCATAGAATGCAATTGTCAAGGATTATGCAGAGTGGCCTGTATATTCCCCTAGCATGGGTCCTTTGAAGTCTTCCACCCCAGTCTTCACAAGTGTAAAGTCTGCTTTTGATAAATACACTTTGTTTGCAGTGACAACCTTGCCTGGGGTGGGGATGGGATATGGATGTCCAGGGAAAGGTGGGTATGGTCAGATATCAACAATGGTGGTCTACCTCTGGTGTGGAACAGTGAGTACCCATGTTGCAGATGGTCAGGTGCAATATGTATTCCCCCTTGTGGCTGTGGTGAGTGGTCCTGCCATAGCACATGGACTCACAAATTGTAGTGGCTGTAGGGTAATGTTGTAGAGGCCTGAGTAGTTCCCACACACAATATACCTGTACCTGACGTTAACAACTGGAATGGTGTATGTGAACACCTTCATATCTTGGCACTGTTCCCAGGGAAGCAAAGTGTGTGTCCTGGATGTGGGAGGAGTGGTCCGAACTGGTTGTGTTGTGTGTTACAGGTCCTGTGGTCACGACGCATGGTATAGAACATAACCTGCCAGTGCTGATGTGAATATCTGACCCTGAAGTAGGTGGCTGCAAATGCATATATATGCTATCCCCCATCTGACAGGTAGTAATAGATGTACATACCTCTGTATAAATAATGATGTCAGCACCCTGTAAATACTGCAGGTGAAAAACAGATGCCCAGTAATTCGGATAGTGCGCTCTGCTAATGCGTCTTTCTCAAGTGTCATAATATAGCTAGGTAGTGGTTTGAATCCTGCAAATGCTCTGTGAGCGGGGTTGGTGTGTGTGCAATTCTGTGTGAGACAAATGTCCCTTTTGGCAACTAGGAGAACACACTACAGGATGCACATTCCCATTTCTAAACACTGATGATGTCAGCACCCTATAAGTACAGCAGGAGAAGGGAAACCTCCCAGTAATGCGAATAGCGAGCTCTGCTAATGCGTCTGTCTTGAGTGTTATAACATAGTTAGGTAGGGGTTTGAATCCTGTAAATGCTCAGTGTGTGTGTGTGTGTGCAATTCTATGTGAGAAAAATGTCCCTTTTGGCAACTAGGAAAACACACTACAGGATGCACATTCCCCTTTCTAAACACTGATGATGTCAGAACCCTATAAGTACAGCAGGAGAAGGGAACCTCCCAGTAATGCAAATAGCGCGCTCTGCTAATGCATCCGTCTTGAGTGTCATACCATAGTTAGGTAGGGGTATGAATTGTGCAAATGCTCAGTGTGTGTGTGTTTGGGTGAAGGGGGTTAGTGTGTGTGCAATTCTGTGTGAGAGAAATGTCCCTTTTGGCAACTAGGAGAACACACTACAGGATGCACATTCCCCTTTCTAAACACTGATGATGTCAGCACCCTATAAGTACAGCAGGAGAAGGGAAACCTCCCAGTAATGCGAATAGCGTGCTCTGCTAATGCGTCCGTCTTGAGTGTCATAACATAGTTAGGTAGGGTTTTGAATCCTGCAAATGCTCAGTGTGTGTGTTTGGGTGAGGGGGGGGGGTTAGTGTGTGTGCAATTCTGTGTAAGAAAAATGTCCCTTTTGGCAACTAGGAGAACACACTACAGGATGCACATTCCCCTTTCTAAACACTGATGATGTCAGCACCCGATAAGTACAGCAGGAGAAAGGAAACCTCCCAGTAATGCGAATAGCTTGCTTCGCTAATGTGTCCGTCTTGAGTGTCATAACATAGTTAGGTAGGAGTTTGAATCCTGCAAATGCTCAGTGTGTATGTTTGGGTGAGGGGGGGTTAGTGTGTGTGCAATTCTGTGTGAGAGAAATGTCCCTTTTGGCAACTAGGAGAACACACTACAGGATGCACATTTCCCTTTCTAATCACTGATGATGTCAGCACCCTATAAGTACAGCTGGAGAAGAAAAACCTCCCAGTAATGCAAATAGCGTGCTCGACTACTGTGTCTCGTACTAGTGTCATAACATAGTTAGGGATTTGAATCCTGCAAATGGCAAGTGTGTGTGTGTGTGTGGGGGTGGAAGTAGGGTGTGTGCAATTACATGTAGGAGAGAAATGACCCTCTTGGCAACCAGTACAACACACCAGCTGCTGCATATTCTAATCTCCACGCAGAGATGATGTCAGCACCCTACAAGTACAGCAGAAGAGAGCAAATCTCCCAGTAATGCAAACAGCACGCTCTGCTACTGTGTCTCTCAGTACTGTCATAGCACAGTTAGTTATGGCTTTGAATTCCACAAATGCCACATGTGTTTTTGTCACACAGAATGCCCATGTGTGTGGGTTGTTGTTCACAATAATGCATGACATTGATTAAACCAGTAATGGCAATGCACACAGATGATGTATGTGTGTGCCAAATACACATATATACCTGTGACCTTCAATAGTTCCAATGTCTGACGCCTGCCACATGTGAATACATGGTATTTGCACTGGATAACATTATGACTGTGGTTTTCTGTGCGGGTGCTGCATGTGGTATGTATATATACAGTGTGAGTTGTATATGGTATCATCCTAGCAGCGAGGGATACACATCTGGTCTGGGGCATATAGTCGACATGTTGTTGATGAACAGGTGCTGCATGTTTTCACCTATTGTGGGAGTGGTAACAAGTTGTTCCATAGCAATGCAGTGACTACATGCTAGGAACCTTTCAGCTAGGGTGTTGTAGCTACAGTAATTCATCAGCATTCAGTAATACGTCAGCATTCTTGGTTAGGGTGTTATGCCAACCAAGGTCAGGGTCATACCAGCCTGTGCCACATGCTCAGAGAGCCCTTCTATGTTCCCTATCATGTAGTCCAGGGAGGTACATCACAGGTCAGCCATAGTGGCATGGACAATGACTGAGTCATTTGTGTCCATGCCTCTGACTGACCTGTATGCTTGTGTTATGTGGTGGACCATAGTGCCCCATGGGCATATCACTGTGACCTTCACCTTGTCCAGCCTGGTGAGCGGGACCTCACTGTACCGAAGAATAAAAGTACCTAACACAACTGTAGCAGGTGTGTTGTCTAGCCGTGCTGTGTTCCGGCTTAACGTATGCCTGTGTGCCAGCTGCAGAGGTGTCTGCTGCTCAGGCAGGATGCTATTCTGAGGCTCCACAAATGCCCCAGTGTGTTCATGTGTTTGGATTGCTGTCAGTGTAGGTCTACATCAGACTGGTATTGTAGTCACTGTAGTATTTCATGCCACCTGACAGGTTATGCCAGTACTGGGTTCAGAGTGCTTAGTCCCCAGTTTGGCTATGTGGTTGCATCTCACACATGTGTTGTACGTCCATGTGTAGGGGAGATGGTTGACTGTGTACATGTGGCAGCTGTGACATTGCCACATGACTCACATATTCCACAACTGTACCATAGAGGTGACTGACAAGTGATCTTTGCACATGCTACCATAGTATTGTGATTGCCATGGTGATTAACAGCACATAGGGCCAATGGGGAACAAGGTACAGAAGGTGAGTATGTGAGGGTGTAGTGCCTGTGATTAGTTAGCACTGGCATATATGACTGTTCATGTGGTCAAATGCCAGGTAAGTCATATGCAATGTGTCACAGGCAACGTACATGCAAACAGGACAAACAGTGACGTTCTGCCAAGTGAGACATGGACATACATATAGTAAGCTATGCAGATGTCACTAGGAATCCACAGAAGGTCTGTAAATCTGCAGGTGGAATCAGTGTTCCAGAGCAACTGCAAGCAAACATGCATGCAAACAAAGCTACAGTAAGCAGAGCTGTGTGTAGTCCTTTGTACAACAAACAAGCTGTACCACTTCCAGTAGGTAACAGTGCAGATATGCAGGCACTATACACATGTACATGGAAATACACAGGTCAGATGGCCAGGGTCCAGTCTCAGCGCACACAAGTGTACAGACCATGTACTGTCAGGATGTACAATAACCGGATGGAAACCCAGGTGCTCACACCTGCAGTAATACACATGTCAAATAACAGACACTGAGCCTACACTCAGTGGTTCCATACTTAGTAAGATGTATGCTACCTGTCCTGCCACCACAGTATCCCTGACATTTATGGGGACTCTCCCTCCTGTGAATGTTAGTTTTGTGTGTTGGGGCTGTCTAGCATGGTATGAGATGTGAGCTTGCAGTGCTAGGGTGCTCCTGTGTGTCCTGTACCAGTCGTGTAGTACTGCACACATATCAACATCCTCAAACATCCGCATTGCAGAGTCCAGTGTGGGCAACATGCCACTTTCAGTTTACATGTTCATCATTGTGTATCAATACTTTCATTACCTTATCCCCTGTGCTACCTATGTATGTGGCCTTCTGTTGACATCCTTACCACCAGTATGCAAACATGTGTAGATGATACACTATGGTACTTACCATGGGTGTAGACAACAGTACAAGACAATCATACCCTTACTGCATCAGGCATGCTGGGATATACCCACAATTATATCAGCACACAGCACTGTTAACAACATGATACTATTACTACACGTCTATGTAGTCACCCTGTGCATCAGCAACATGTTAACCTGTACCTGCACTGATGTTACAGATTGCAGGAGGTGGCACAGTTTCATCATATGCACAGGGTGTGAACTTGGTATGCCTGAGTCTGCCACTGATACCACCAATTGACATGTATGTGTATGTGTGTTGGTGAGGGACAGCAGTACAAGGTGGGGCAATGTTGATGCAGTGTGTGCGTGTATGCGGTAGCCCTAGGTGTTGTCAATTCGCATGTGTGTGGATGCACACAGTTCCATCTCATGGCTGCCATATACCGGTGTTTGTGGACAGCCACAGACTGTACCTGCCAGGTCATACAGATTAGTGTCTCTGGCCACGGACACGGTACCTGTGCCTTGCAGGGGTGCTACGGACCGTATCCGGTACCAATCCAGACTGGGTACTGTCATCGGAAGCAGGTGTTCATTGACTGGACACAGATCCCTGTTGGGCCTGTCCAGAGCCACGTGCACGTGGTCTCCTGGGGCGGTCTGATGACAGCACAGACCCAGCATTGTTGGGGCTGCTGCTGGCACTATGGGGGTGGCCGCAGCCCTGTTGTCGTCCGCGACGACTGCCAGCTGCTGCTGTTGCTGGCATATGTCCACGTCAACGCCTCAACCGTCCACCATTGCCCTGGCTCATGGACATGTAGTTGTGGAACTGATCTAATATGTCCCCACAACGTCTGTCTATGACATCGGTGAAATTACGGATGGCAGCTGCAATGTCACGCATACTGTCAGTCATGGCTGTGCAACATGCTGCCAGCTCCCTCAGACCCTGTCTGGTGTACCGTCCCATACGTGACTGTGCCTGCACGACAGCCCGAAACATAGTGGAGGTTGTAAGACCCTCTGTGGGCACGTCTGACAGGGGCAGTATGCCCACGGATACTCCCACGAGAACCCCTGGACATCTGTCTGTGTGGTACCATCTCAGGGCCATGCCCATGGCTGCTGTGTGGGGAAGCATGTGCCACAGATACCACATTACCCTGGTGAATGCCCACTGTATCCTGTCCATAACCTAGGGACATTGGTGACAAAGGATGTATTGGCAGGATGACTGTGCGCATTGATGGGGTTGACAGCTGTGTACTGTCAATTGGCTGACCAGTGACGGACCCTGGCACACCTTCCTGTGCTATTACACAGATGTCATCATTATCAGTACCCATGGCACCTGATTCAGGTTCCCTGCTGCATGACACCAGAGCAGCGCCAGAACCTGTGGGAGGGGAAACAGGAAACACAGTTTACAATGTCTACACAATGTTGCCAGTGATGCACACGTGCACACATGCACAGCTGCACACATGCACACATGCACATGTGCACAGGTGCACACATGCACACAGTTGCACACCTGCACACAGTTGCACACTTGCACTCTACTCAGTATGCGAGATATCAACACACAGACACAGACACACCTGCATGCATACACAGAGCACTACTAAGTGAGCCTAATATTACTATTACTATCAAGAATATTAAAGGTATTGTTAATACACAGTCACCAGCATGGATAGGCTGCATTGCTGTTACACCGGAGGGACCTGCAGAAGTGAGGAAATTAATGTCAGTGGGCACAACTGTGCCATAGTTACTGAGTATGATACAGGTCAGTAGTACAGCAGTTGCCTTTCACAGGTCAGCTGCTGATATTGAGAATATCAAACTTGCACATTAAATGCTATGATGACAGCTACAAACCAAGGACACACCTCACACATGCATTAACTGCCAGTGTACACAACAGTCAACTATACATATGGCATATTACCTGCACGCTCGTAGTCATGGTGCTGTGTGGCTCCAGCCTCCATCATAATGCAGGTCTGCTGCTGTTGTTGTTGTTGGTGGGCTGGAGCCACAACACTTATGAGTAGTCCCTCCAGTCTGGTGAGTGGGGGATGTGTAGCCACCCCACCACCTGTGGCAACCTGTTGCCTGTGGATATCCGACGCACACTGATGGACATTTCTGATTAAATCACTGCAGTGATGTCGTACCTGCTCATATGTCCTATTATGCATGCCTATGTCATTTACCCGACGGACCAGGTCTTGCCACAGTGCAGCCCTCTCCTGCTGTTTCTGGCTGGTGCGGGAAAAGAGTATTGCATAATCCCGTACCAGGCTCTGGTGTATTTCCTCATCCTCAGCTGCAGAGTATGCTGGATTGCGCTGGTGAGCCATGGTCCTGAAAAAGAAATAAAATTATATCAGCAAAATATGTCAGCAGAATTTGCCACACATACTACACATGCTACTCGACTGTTGTGATACAACATATCTCACATATATAGCATCTGTCTGTCTATTGGTGGATACACATGTAAATGGCCAGGTATCAGTGCTTAGCCAACAACTGTGCAACAGTACCTGGCACACTCCATACAACATACTACCAAACCCCAGCAGTCAGAACACTGATTCAGGTCCAAAGCACCTCCTCACTCTGGGGGTTTGTATCGAGGTACTGTATGGGGTACATCATCAACCACTGTGATCTGACCACAAACTAATTGCCCTGGATATTCATATCCCACCTCCACCACCAGCACAAACGACTACAGTGAATAACATTTCAAACACAAACTTTACACTTCGTAAGACTGAGATGGTATCCTTTAAGCCCACTGGGCCAGTGGAAGCCACAACCCACAATGATGACTCCTTCACAAATGATTTCTACGGACATCTCCGAGAATGCATGGATCATGCAATCCCATATAAGACCAAAACACTCTCCACAAAGGGAAAGCATCCTGTCTGGTGGACCCCAGCCATAGACAGATTGTATAACAAAAGATGGAAGCTACTGCAAGACAGAGCATAATTCCATAAAGGGAAGGCATGTCAGATCAGCACTAGTAAAGAGCTATGTTCTCTCATACAAACATCCATGGGCAACTTTGAGAGGGAAATCACCGGGGACACTACAGATAACCACAAGGCCTTCTTCAGTTATGTTAGAAACCTTTTCAGAAACCCTCCAATATGCTCATAGTTAGTACACAACAACAAATAATTCACTGAACCCACAGATATTGGCAACATTGTAGCAGACAGGTTCAGTGCAATTTTCCCCCCTCCCTCTCCCCCAAACGAAGACATACTTATCCCAGCTGAATGTAACCTCCCTGTCATCACAGATGTCCAGGTGAGAGCCGCCCTCAGAAAAGCAAAAAACACAGCATCAATGGGAGCTGATGATATCCCCGGTTGCATGCTACATGAACTCCAAGAGGATCTAAACACACATATAGAAGTGCTATGTAACACTAGCCTGACTACAGGATATGTACCTGTACACTGGCGTACAGCAGCAGCAGTGGTTCCACTCCACAAAGGAGGCACCTCTACATACCAATACAATACAACACAACACAATACAATACAATACAATATGCTATTGCCCCTGGGACTACAGCAGCATACTGTTCTGCTACCCCGACCATTGTGACACATGTGATGTGATGGTACCTGCTCCTGTCAAACTGTTACACAGGGTGAGCCATATGGCATATTACCTATCTGACTAACATTCAGCAGGGGTATGTGTGACATGTACTCATGGGAGTCTTGCTTCTTAACGCTGTGTGGTTTATTGCAGGGTATGTCTAATCTGTGGGTAGGAACCTGTACCTCCGCCATGTGCTTTCTACTGCGGTGTCAAGGATGACACACAGTGGTCATTTAGGTTGTGGATGGTGTGAGGTGTTACTATGGTTGTTGGACATCTGTCATGGGTGTGACTTAAGTATGTAAATCCAGGAGTGGTAACCTCTATGTGGGTAGTATGTGTGCACTCTGTGGTGTTGTCAGTCACTGTGCATTGGTAATGTGTTTGAGTGCATTGTCGCAGTGTCGTACATGTCACTGTGTCCTTCTCCATATCTGTAGCTGTCATGTGAGGTACATACCGTGGCAGCCATTGTGTGGTGTGGAGGGTACACTGACCTACATGTCCATAGCTGACACACCATGTCTGCTGACACATACCATGTACAGGTATTCCAGGAATAGTGTGCCACTGTGACTATCATTGGGGGGACTATTGTACACATTTATGACCCTGTTCACCCCTGACACATGCAGTGGTGGGCAGCCAATCACATATCTGGTAGTTACTGGTGTAGGTGATTTGAAATGGGGTATGGTACTCCAGTTTTGACACTGGTGTTCACTCTATGCCTTTGTCACCAGGCACCTGTTGCAATACATCTGTACACATGTGCCTCACTCAGAATATATATACATCTCTCTCTCTATATATATATGTATATATATATATATATATATATATATATATATATATATGTATATATGTATATATGTATGTATATATATATATATATATATATATGTCTGTATACATATACACATATATATATCGATGTAGATATGTTGCTATAGATATGGAGAGAGGGGGGGAGTGTGACAGAGAGGGGGTGAGAGTGACAGAGGGGGTGGGACAGGGGGAGTGTGAGATCGTCATATACAGTCATATCTGCAGATAGTCAGATCTGTCTGTCTATGTATATGTATCTACATATATCTATATCTGTATGTGTGTATTACATATATATGTTTCTACATATTTTATCTATCTACATCTGTCTATGTATTCCTAAATCCCTCTCTATCTATGTATACATATATGCATATTATATATATATATATATATATATATATATATATATATATATATACATACATACATACATACATATATTTACATACATACGTATCCATATGATAGATAGGTATATCAACATGTTTGTTTACAAAACTGTATGCACACACTAACATACTGCTAAACATACATAACTGTGAAACCTACTTTGTACATTGCACTACAACCTACATTCAACCTACATTGATATGTGCACATAGATGCCCTCACATACATATGTATGTACAGCCTTCACTGATGGTTGCTGTATATCCCCTGCCCTATGCACATCTTCATATACATATAGATACAGACCAATGACACATATGGAGGGTTCACAGTATGTAGACTTTTAATGTATTACTTTACATTACCTGTGTTTGTCACAGCTGCTTGCGTTGCCTTTTGGATTGGTGTCTTGCTGCTGCTCCAGTTGACAGATGTCAGCTTTCTAGTAGGTTTTGTTGAGTGTTTTTGTTTGTGTATGTTTTTCTCTCTCTCTCTCTCTCTCTCTCTCTCTCTCTCTCCCTACCTCCAGAGGGTGCAGTGAAAGTATTGCATGTGTGGACTGGGGGTACAGCATGCTTTTGTAGGTATCTGCATATGTCCATGTGATGGCCTCTGCACCAGTTGTTAGCCAGCATTTGCTAATTGCATGCAGCCAGTTGTGTACTGATTGCAGTTCTCACTGTGATTTCAGGACAGTGCTATAAAAAGGTATGTGAGATAGGCGTAGCCCTTTCAGAGTTTAAGGGCAGGGACCATGCTGGTATGCTGTGGACACTGTTCTGTGAGTGTAAAGGTTAGTATCTCTCTCATATTTCTGGCTGTGTTGTAGATTAACATTTCTCCATTCATTTCTCCAGTTTCCTGTACTAAGTATGTATGTACACTGACACCTAAGACTACTACTACTGTTAATGTGGGTGTGTGTGCTTTCCTGTGGGACATGTGGTGTAACTGGTATATAGCAGTGGCTCTTGCACTTTGTTGCTATGGCTTCAATATTTGCCCTTTACATTCACTACGTGTATGCCTGCTAGGTGTCTTGACTGTAGTGTGTTGCTGTGGCTTTCCTATTTTCCATGTACATTCACACCTTGGAATGCTTGCTATATCTGCTAGGGTGTTACTGCATGCAGTGTGGTCTGGCCATGGTGTGGGCCTTGACATCTATTAGGGTATTTGAGTATGCTGCTGAGCAGGCCCCAGAGACTCCCAGGTGCATCTTTTATCTGCCTCATGGAATGGTACATATCAGTGGGGTACACCCATTAAATTGTCTGGTATTCTGCAGTTGTGACTGTGGGTTAGCATGAGCATATGTGTTACTACACTATTTCCGACGTGCAAGTGGTGCATACTTTCAGTACTTCATAGTTACCATTGCATGTGTTGTAACACCTTTCTGCCTACTGTTTTTACATTTCACAGTGAGTCTGTGGGGCATCCTTGTAACTCAGTCACTGTTGCTATGTGTAGGCTCTTAACTATTCAAATATGGCAGTGTCAGACCTCTCGAGTGTACAGATATTTGCAGGATGTCCACATTTTTGCCTCATATTTTGGTCCATATCTCATAAACAGCTTTTTCTGGCAAATCACTCAGGGCTCAAGTCAGACTATAGTGACAAACATTTCAGTTTCAGACTTCATACCCTTCCAAACATCCAACATAATGCAAAACCTGTTAACTCTCTCAACTGTCTAAGTTTGTTGGAGCAATATTTGGAATGTGTCCCTGTTTTTGGGCCTTTGCTCCACATTTTTTATTACTTAGTCCGGATGTGTTGCTGTAAGAGGTTGTGGGGTATGGGCAGTGATTATCCTGTTGTGAGTATGTGTGTGGCTTGCAAGGTGCTACAGTGGCATTATTACCTAATAGCTACCAACTAGCATTGCTGTTTCTGTTCACACACACACTACTATTATAGAAATCCACAACATTTGACAGTAAATATACATTACATGCTTTGTGTGCTACACATCCTATATTCCCTTTACATTCATTCCTACTATTGCTTGATATATTGATTGTAGCACAATGTTCTTATATAACAGTCATGGCTTAGTGGTAAGTCATGCAGACTACTGTTTCCAAGGTCCTGCGTTCGGGACTGACAGTGGGATTTTATTTTGCTTTTGAGCAGACTACAGGCCTTGTCATTCAGAGTGACTAAGGCACTTTTAAGCAGTTGTAACCGGGTTAGCGCTGGTTTGCGCGGAGCTCACGCATGCGCACTGGCGTTCAGCTCCATGCACACCCGCTTACAACTGCTTAAAAGTGCTTACTCTTGCGCACACCCGTGCTAATTTCTTTGAAAGAAATGAAAATGGGGAGACAGGAAAGTGGTGAAAAAGGGGTCACAAAGAGGGTAAGACAGTAGGGAAACAAGCTCGGGTTTTGCAGGAGGGATGTAGGTAAGGCCCATAGCTGCCCATTTCTTCATCAGCAACAGCTGTGCATATGTTTGTAATTTGGTGTGACATTTGAAACCTTCCACCCCTGAGAGAGGTGTAAGGACAACAATAATACTTGTTGTACAGCCAATTGTAATTGACAGTTTCCATGTCCAGCAGACATGTGTGTGAAATGGGCAGCTATGTATGGGGCATAATTTTTTTGTAGGTACAGAGTGCCCTTTTTTTTTTTTTTTTTCAGGTGAGAGTGATATGTCAGGTACAGGAAGTCGGTATAGCTGGGGAGGTAGGTTGGGTAGGTTAACAGACAAGACAAACAAGACGCATACAGGGGCGGTGTATGACACATGTGGGGGGGTTACACAATTGACGGGGACGGATGTTTGGATATCTCGAGCCCCTGAGCCCACAGATGGCAACAGTGGAACTGATATCCCCACCCATGGGCAGTTGCCACTGTGCCTTCACTGCCCAGGACGGGGCTGTGCTGGGGGCTGTGTAGGCCGGGCAGCAGGCACACCCGTTAGTTGTGCCACGCGTGCCTCAAGCTGGCGTACGGGCCCAAGAACAGCGTCCCGGATCTCCCTACGCACCACAGTCCGGACATTATGGATGGTGAGTGGATGTTCTCCTCCGGCCACACTTGCAGAGGGGGGACGAGCCCCATGCCCTGCAGCGCTTCCACCCACAGGTGGCACAGGGCCACCGGAGGAGGGTCCGGCCTGGGCACTACTGCCAGGTGCACTCGCCAGCTGAGGAGGGAGAGGTGGGTCCGCTGGAACCCGCCTTCCCTGTCATCCTATGTTTTGCATTATGTTATGAGAGTTTGGGTTAGTAGCGTACAATACCATTCACAATTAGTTGTAACAGCATGCATTAGTATTCCCATTAACCAAACACCCATATATTCAAACCATTGGACAGCAAGCATAACACATGCATAATTTGAACAGCAATACACAATCCAACAACATGCAGGGTTGATTGATGGCAACAGGCCATCAGGTTTGGATGTATGAACAGGGCAGATGCATCAACATACATGCAAATATGTATGAACCAACAGGAATAAATGTCCAGGGGTGTTAATTGTGATTGCACATACCAATTTCACGTGGAATGGATTATATGTGGTTATAGGGTAGGGTGAAGAAAATTTAATTAACAACTTCAAATACAAATACATATGCTGTACATTTCTAATAGCTGCAGATATATACACACTACAGTTCTGCCTACAGTTTCCTATGTGATAACTACTTCAGGTTGGTGATAGGAATGTTACTGCTACATCAATATACATTTTCATTTTTATTCATACACATTCATATCTGGCTCTGTTCAGCTACATCATCCTGCTACATTTGCTTTATATAGCTATAGACAACTGTGGATGTTTGGTATTTCAGAAAACCATACTATCTGCATATTGCAGACTGAGAGCAACATATCCAGATTTTGGGACACACATTCCAGCTGCGGTACCGTTTTCAACACATGTTACTGTTTGGTTCTGCCTGTCACATTCATTTCATTCTGTACTGACTGCAGTATACTTTATTCAGGAGTTATTACTACTTTATTGGTGGATTCATAACTCTTTCTCACACTCTCTCACTTGTTTTATTTTTACAATTCAGGATGGTACTTAATTCTAGGCTTTATTGACATGTTTTACCTTTAGTTGTAACAATCCTTTCCAACAGTCTCACTTCTGTCATGTTTCTGTATTTCAACAGGGATATATTTCACACATGTGTTTTACTCAGCTTCTGCAGCTGTGCTTTTCAGCCTGCTGCAGGTTATGTACCATTATATTACAGATGGGACATCTTTATTTCAGACTTGTTTAATTTTTATGTTTGGATTACAGGCTGCATCACACTTTTGTAATCAAGCAATACTTGCAAACCCTCTTACACTGTTACTTGCACATTTTATTAATTAGTGACTACACTGCACTCTTTTGCTAACTGTCATACTTATATATTTATTTACAGTTACAGGGAGAGAATTACTGACCTGCCTGGTGGCGCAAACGTGCCAGCCTATCGCCATAGGCTCGACGGTTCGCAGAACGGACACCTGCAGCTGTAATATAAATAAAGTAATATTGGAATACACATCTCCATAATATCAGCTAGGTTAATTTCTTACATAAATAATTAGATGTAACTTACTCAGTAGTGGGGTGTTGGGCATTTGCCGGGCCTCCTGGATCCAACGGTTCATTTGGTCCTGCTTCCGTCTCTTCAGGTCCGCATGGTGGTGACGGACCTGCTCACCAGTCCTTGGTATCCCTGTGGCACTGATGAAATCATGAGCCAACTGGTCCCATGCCTCAGCCCTATATGCTCCCCACAGGACCTGGCCCTGCATGAGTTGGGCCTCATGATTGTGGACAAAGAGCCAAACCATATATTTGGACTCCTCAACGCCCCACCTCTGTGCTCGGAAGCAACTACCCTCACCTACACCTGACATCCTGGCTGCAAGTCGGTTCTACAATCGGTTATGCTGTGTTTTCCCGCCTATGGGGCTTATATATGCCATTTTTCCCGCACTTATCTGTGATTGGCCATTTTGGAATTGTATCAGCTTCACAAAACCTGCTTTGTCATGCTCCTCTTTCTATTCATTCCTATATATATGCTATAACTGCATTTTTAAGTGTAACTGTCATGGCTTAGAGGTTCAGTACTTTGACTATGGTGCATGGTATTCTGGGTTTGAACCTGACCATTGCTTTTTGGTGTGAAGTTAGACTGATGAAAGCAACTCTAGCTGTGCCTTTCTGCTAAAGAAGTAGCAGCACGTTACTTGCAATTGAGCTCCAAAACTGTTAGGAGCAGGGGTTGGGATAGGCTGGAAGACATACAGATGAACTGAAATGTGGATCTGTTACTTGTACTTTCTGATAAATTTTTAAAAGCAGATTTCCATTTAACTAGAATGCCTTTAGTCATGTCTATCACTTCTTTGTGGGACATTTCAATAGTTTGCCCTAGTATCATGGCTATTTTAATACAGAGATATTTAATAACCTGGTTACTCCTCAAAATAATAGATTGAAATGTACTTACAGTGTATGCAATTAAAACAAGATCTTGTTCCTTTACCGGCAGCTAATCTTTTGTCGGTCACCTCTTGTTCTTTGTAACATGACATCTGATCTAATGTTGTTAATCTTCACACAATCCTTGACTGTGGACTCTATTCTGAGCCTTGGAACTGACTTGGATGTTTATTTCAGCTAGCGCCTTCCAAACTCTTGAGCTAGGCTTTACCCATAATGCTCCTCTCAAAATTACCTCAGATCTCATTTGCCACTTCATATGTCAGATGCGTTCGACCACTCTCGAGCTTTGGCTAATATTTAAAGTAAGTTTTTTCCTTTAAAATATTATTTTTTCTCTTTTGTAAGTCTTCCTTTTATCTCTAGCGTCTTTTATTCTCTACCCACTCCTCTCATTATCTTAATAGTGTGTGTGTGTGTGTGTGCGTGTGTGCGTGTGTGCGTGTGTGCATGTGTGCGTGTGTGTGCACGCGTGTGTGTGTGCGTGTGTGTGTGTGTGTGTGTGTGTGTGTGTGTGTGTGTGTGTGTGTGTGTGTGTGTGTGTTTCCCTCACTCTCTTCACTACCATTGGTAGTTCTTTCCTCAGTACCATTGTTGGTACTTCTTTGTACCTATTCAGGTATTTTCTTCAATGCCATAGTTGGTATTTACTTTAATTTTTTCCTGTTATTAAAAAAAAAAAAAGGAAAAACCTTCTCTGCCCCTTTTTTCTGGTGAGTGTGTCTCTGTGTATGTTTTCATTATGGGTGATAAATCTGAAAAGTCATCTAAGGGCATCTTGGGGTTTAAACTATGCCAGAAATATGAGAGGAAAATGGCCAACTAGGACAGGCATGTGTGGTGTGTTTATTGCCTTGGTAAAGTTCACCTGCAGGAGGACTGTATAGTATCCCATGGTTTCTCCGCTAGGACACTCACCAAATGGAGAAATAAATTTATTCTTAAAGGACTGCTAAAAGGTGACTTTAAAGAGGCCATTTCTGGGTCCAAAACGGAAGCCAGTTCTTCTTCATCATCATCCGTTTCTTCTAAGAAGCAACCTTCCTTGGTTCCTAGCACTTGGGAACCGCCTAAAATGGTTTCTAAGCAGCCTTTGGTGTCAAAAAGCTCCTTGGCACAGAATGGCAAAAAAGATTCAGCACCTACCAAGACCTCAGAATCGACTTCAACTGCCTCGGCATCAAGAGACTCATCAGTACCGGAGCAGTCAGAGGTTATTTTTGTTCCAAGATCCAGATATTCTCCTTCTATTGACCCATTCAAGGATAGACCACTGAGCCCATTTATCGATCCGAGATCCCCTAGGTCTCCTTCGACTGCTTCAGTTCGATCCACTAAGTGTCTCTCTGAATCGGAAACTTTGAGACTGGTGGATTACCTCCTAACGGAGAGGGGATTGTCTTCAGTTCCTAGCCAAACCGGAACTGTCCCTATTATGACACCATCCATTCATCCTCCTCCAGCTCCTGCTGAGTCATTGGAGCCCACAGTTCCAACATGCCTGGCTTTGACTGTCTCTGTTCCAGTAACAACAACTTCTCTGGAACAGAGGGTTGCCTTGAGTGCCACCGAGATTTCAGTGGCTGAGACCTCCTGGGGTCAAGTCTCCCTAGCTTGTTCTGAGGTGCATGGATCGACTTCATTAATTTCGGAACCTTCCCTGAGCCTCGGTGCTTCGGCCTTTGTGGAATTGACTCAGGCTTCGGTTTTGGGGGTCGCCTCCTTTGTGGGGTTGGTGGGACCTCAGTTCTGAAGGAGTCTATTTTGGTTCCGGGCTGCCATTCCTCTACAGGGGGGCCGACCTTCTGAATCATGAAGAAGGCGTTGTCCATTGGGGACTCACAGTCTCTGCCATCTCTGTCAGGCCAGGCTTCTACATCTCCTCGACCAGAGCTTCCGTCAGCCTCTTCCTTGGGATAGAGGGCAAAAAAGCCCCAGGAAAGACCCTCTTTGATGGTTTTCTCTTCGGACACTTCCCCAAAACATCCCCCACAAGGAAGTATCTGTGAAGAAAAAGTGCAAGAGGAAGCACATATACTCCCCGAAGGATTCCTTCACCAAAGGTACTGACTTTGATGAAGGGAAAGGTTCCCCCAGGTCACCCTCTGATGATGCTTCCTTCCGGGACATCCTAGAGATCCTGAAGCAGACAGGTGGCTGGTCTTGCCTCCAGCCTTCTTCGGAGGAGTTGGTGTACCTGGAGACTTTTCATGCCCAATCTTCTACCTCTTGGATCTCTCCGCCCGCTGATGAGCTTATTAAACTGATCACTCAGCGGGCATGGAAGATCTCCAACTCCATCAAACCGATCCCCAAGAAACCCGACCGGATCTTTTCTGCTCCCAAAGAAGAGCAACATTGGTCCAAAGCCATACCCATGGACGCCATGGTGATAGCTGCAGCCACTAAGAAGGAACTTGCTGAGGAAAGTCCAACTATCCATCCTCCTAACAAGGAGTCTAGGACTGTGAGTAGGTTTGGGAAGTGCATTTACGCTTCATCTACCTTTGCTCTCAAGTCCTTGAACTACATGGCGCATTTTGCAAGGTTACAAAGGGATCTAATCAAAGAGGTCTTGGATACCCTTTCAGGAGCAGTAGCTGAAGAGGTATGAGACAAAATTGCTTCTCAGCTCGCTACCCTTATAGCAATTTCCAACTCATCCATGCGGCTGATTGCCCATGCAGCTGAAGGGACGACAAAAGTGGTGGATTCAGGCATAGCCATTAGAAGGCACTCCTGGATGTGCTTGTGTGATTTTGCGAGCCACTTACAGCATCATTTGTCAATTCTTTGTCTGGCAGATCATCCCTTTTTGGTCATAAGGTAAAAGACACTCTTGCAAGATGTGCCATAGACGTGCATTTGTCTGCTCCTCAACGACCTTATTCTAGGAACAGACTTTCCCTGGAGCAGAGGAGGAAGTAATGGAAGATGCTCCCCTAGAGGCAGAAGTGGCCTGCACAACCAGGGGTCCAGAGATTTCTTCTCTGGTACTTCCTACCAGCACTCCTGAATGGAGACCTGGTTGCCTTCCTCTGGAGGCAGTCATGGGACAGTTATCCCTTGCACCAACCCACCTGGCAACTGATAACTTTGGACAAATGGGTGCAGGGAATCTTATCCAGAGGTTACAATATTCCACTTTCTATAAGTCCAAAACCTCCAAAAAGACTCCTGTATGTTCCACCCAATCACAGGGAAGCAGTAGGCAGAAATTCAAAAACTGCTCGACAAAATAGTCATCGAAAAAGTCCGACCAGACCAAATAGGATCTGGGTTTTACTCAAGGTTCTTTGTAGTGCCCAAAATAACAGGGGACTGGAGACCCATTTTAAATCTCAGCCAGATGAACAAGGCAGTACAGAGAACCAAATTTCGGATGGTCTCGAAACAGTGTATACTTCAGTTTATGGAAAAGGACAATTGCATGTACTCTGTAGACCTCCAAGACGCGTATTACTACATAAAAATGGACAAAGTCAAATTTGCAACCCTCATAACAACTAGAATTCATCGGAGCCCTTTTGGACACAGTTGCAGGAATTACTTCACTCCCACTGGAAAGGCTACAGAGGATCAGATCTCAGGTCAGACAAATTATCCAGAGCAAATGTGTTCTAGCCAGATTAGTCCTACAAGCATTAGTATTGATGGAAGCCTCTGTCACTCTTGTTCCCTTAGCAGGATATCACATGTGAATCTTACAGTGGTTACTAGCCTCCCATTGGTCTCTGATAGATTAGCCAGTGTCTCACTCCATCTTGATTTCCAATTGCTGCAGACAGGATCTTTAATGGTGGCTCCACTTCAACGAGATTCTTTCAGGCCGACCATTCATTCTTCCACAACCCTAAGGCGTAGTGACCATGGATGCCTCCCAGACAGGGTGGGGGGCATTATCTGGGAAGGACAGTCCAAGGCATCTGGTCCCAAGTAGAGGCGAACTTGTAGACCAATATTCTAGAGATGAGAGCAGTGCTGTTAGCATTGCAAGCATTTCAGGATGCCCTTCCTCTAGGAACAGTAGCAATTCAAATGGACAACATGTTGGTAGTCTGATATGTCAACAAACAGGGGGGGAGCGAAATCTTACTCATTGTGTCGAGAAACCCTCAAGAGTTTGGCAATGGGCGATTTCTTCCAATCACTTTCTCACAGCAACACACATTCCAGGGAGCTCTAATGTGATAGTGGACAAACTGAGCAGAACCATTCTCATGCCTCAAGAGTGGTCTCTCAATCTTGTGGTGGCGAAAGAGATTTTTCGTCACTGACGCCAACCTTGCTGCGATCTTTTTGCGTTCCCTCTAAACAACAAGTGCAGCAGTTACTTTGCCCTAACCCCCCCCCTCCGGGGAGTCGCCCAGAGATGCTGTTCTCCACGATTGGCCCCTCAGGCTTCTGTATGCCTTTCCCCAACTCCCATAATTTCACAGTTTTTGATGAAAGCCAAGAGGTCGGAAAACTCAGTAATCCTCATTGCCCCCTTTTGGCTTCAACAAGTTTGGTTTCCTTTCTTTGGCCTCATCTTCTTCAGAAACCAAGGAAACTGGACCCAGCACCAGATCTGCTGTCTTATCCAGAGGGCATGGTTCATCCGAACCTCCATCATCTCAAGCTCATGGCATAGCTTCTCCAATTCCCATGATTGCCAGGCATCCTTCCCTTTCCTCTTCTGTCTATCAAATCATTGTAGCTCATCAGAAACCTTCATCTAGGAAACTGTATCAAAGTAAATGAGAAAAATTTGCAAGGTGGTCTCTTATAAATGAACTTGATCTTTATTTGACCCCTGTTCATAAAGGTTTGCATTTTTTAGCTAACCTCTATCAATGTGGTTCCTCTACCTCAATAATTAATGTCCATTTAGCGACAATCTCAAACTTCCATGTGGGGTTTAATGGGTCATCCTTTATGTCACACAGACTTTGTAAAGCCTTTTTAAAGGAGTCCTAACGTTAAGACCTCCATTTAAAGAACCTATTCCTCCTTGGGATCTAACACTAGTTCTTCAGTCCCTTACTTTATCTCCTTTTGAACCATCAGCTACTTGTGACTTAAAGTTTCTAACTTAGAAAACTTTATTTTTAATGACCATTACATCTGCCAGAAGAGTATCTGAACTTCAGGCCTTGTCCTGCCAACCACTCTACATAATATTTCAGAAAGACATGGTCTCCCTTAGGACTAATTCATCCTTTTTACTGAAGGTAGTCTCAGAATCTAATATCAATCAAACACTTCAACTACCGGTCTTTTTCCCTAATTTTTCTAATAAAGGGCGGTTTTCCCTTCATTCATTAGACATCCTCAGATGGTTACATTTTTATCTCCACAGAACAAAGGATTTCAGAAAATCTGACCAACCGTCTGTTGCTTTTTCCTTGCTTTCCTTAGGTAACTCAGATTCTAAGGTTACTTTAGCAAAATGGCTCAGAGATTATATCACATTTATTTGTCAATCAAAAGGGCTCCGCCTTTCATGCCCAGTAAAAGCACACTCAACAAGATTTGTGGCAACTTTTGCAGTTTTTCATACCAGAGCTTCTTTAGATAATATTTGTGCAACAGCCACTTGGTCTTCTCCTCATACCTTTTCACTCATTGCAAATTGGATCAGGTCTCTAGGGGATGAGCATTATTCGGTTTGATGGTGCTTAGGAATATTCTTCCATGAGATCTCCCAAGATTCAGGTAGCTGGGGACTCTGTCCCACAGTCAAGGATTATGTGAAGATTGACAACATAAGGTAAAGAAGTTATCTCCTACCATAACGTTCCATCTGTGTTGTTGATCTTCACTAATCCTTGACATTCCCCCCTCCTTCTCCCAGCCTGAGACTCTTAGTGGATCGAATTTTTCCAGAACTGGCTTCATATTAGGGACACATATCTTGTCTCTTATTCTTTTTTGCTATTTGTTTGCCACTATTTTAGGCATACTCGATCTGAGATAATTTTGGAGGAGCATTATGTGTAAAGCCTAACTTGAGAGTTTGGAAGGGATGAGCTGAAATAAATGGCCAAGTTGGTTCCGAGGCTCGGAACCAAGCCCACAGTCAAGGATTAGAGAAGTTCGACAATGCAAATGGAACATTATGGTAAGACATAACTTCTTTTTTTAAATTCATACAATTTTTATAAAGAAATCTTGGTCCTTCTGAAATTAAATTCTAGTGCATGTTATGCCATGATTATGCTCAAATATCAGGAAAAAGACAGTCCAGCTGAGCACCACTCTAGATTAAGACCCGATATTTACACTACTTTGAGCTATTAATATCAAATCTCACGCTAGGCTTTGAATACTGTCCATGCCGCCTAAGGACTTTACTGGGATTGAAAGCTGGCAAAACACTTTGAGCTTTTTTTCTATAACCAATAGTACTTGGAGTACATAAAGCTCCATGCACTACAAAGAATTCTGATTAGGACTCAGATTGTAACCCTCCATTATGAGTTTTCATCATGGATGGCAAGTTTCACCTCTCATGAATTTCTTGGCATCCACTTGAAAAAGCACAAGTAGTAAGAAAGCTTGTGTGTTATAAATAAATGCACTGGGATTTCCTTTGAGCCAGCTGATTTTTGTTCAACACATAATAATGTGGTTACGATTGGAGACCCAGTCATAATCCTCTATATTAAGTTGATTAAAAGACTGCAGAATAACCCAATCTCTTCTTTATGTGTTACATAAGTACTCAGTATGCTTCTTGTATGTCATAGGGATAGAAACTCTAATATTAGAGGCACTTTTTACCTGATCAGTGGTGTTCTTTTCAGGTGTCATGTTACCAAAAGTCAGGTTTTGCGATACATGAACAGATAATCATTTATTTGTTTGTTCACTCAGCAACTAAAAAGGCATTTACTTTAAACATGTTAGTGTCTTGTGATACAAAAAATATTATTTATGTTGCGAAATGTATAAAGTGTCCCACTTTCCATACAGGCAAGTGCAATAGGAGGTTGAAGGACTGGGTAGGTGAGCATTATTCAGACATACGGTGCAAGGTTGACACTAATGCGGTTTTTATGTATATACAGACAGAGGGCGAGGAACATTATATTTAAATTTAATGTTGTAGAAATTATTAAAGTTAATCCAATGAGTGGAGATGAGATTGCACTGGACGTGTAATTTCTGGTTTGAATGTTATTTGTAGTATGAAACCTGTATTAAAATCCAGAACATTATTAAGAAAATAGTTCCATCTCACATAAAAAGCTGGTTATATCTATGTATATATATATATATATATATATATATATATATATATATATATATATATATAAATATAGACATAGCTATACATATCTATTTAGATAGACATCTAGCTGTATCTATATCTACATGTATATAAAAAGATCTTTATTTATTGTATTTATCCTTTGTTGACTGGAATAGTCCTACTAGGCTAGTAGCCTCTTTTCAGAAGAGACCCAGTGTGGTATTTATTTGGCCAGAGCATTGGGGAACTTCTCCTGCTCTTTTCAGTAGGTGTCATGGGATCTTTTACATCCACCTGAGCTACCAGCAGCTCATGCAGATGGAGCCTTGTTTTAACATCTCATCTGAAGGATGGCACATTCATAAGTGCTGCACCCCAGCCCTTATGCTGCACCGCAGTGTCAGCAATCGATCGCTTGTCTGTATTTATTTAGTAGAGATGGCAAGAGCCAAAACATTCCTCTCTCTTTTACCCTGAAATGTGACTATGAAGACAATAAGAAAACTCAAGCAGACTTCACCTTGAAAAATGTGTAAATGAACCTGAACTCCACCACCCAGTGAGGAGTGATGAATTTCAGAGCAAAGTGCCTTAAAGTACCTGTTAGCTACCCATCAGCAGATTCATATGGTCCACAGCCATTCATGCTAAACTGAGATGAAAGCAGGACGAAGATAGCTGAAAAGAATACTAAGCATAGATTTTCCTGCAGTGGAGAGCAAGGTAGTGCTGTTCTAATTTCCGCGCAATGATTTTCCTCACTTCTAAAGATGATGATTATGCTAGTATTTCTCAACTTCTGTGGAGTCTTACTGTTCCAAATTCAGAATATGATCTTGTGAAAGGTTAGTGCCATTTCCTTGCCTGAAACTTTCAGTTAAACTACCATCTTATCCTTGCAGCGCTCCTGTTCTTATCCTGCTAATTGGCATGGCTCTCAACTGTCCAGCATTTTGCATAATGTTCTTGATTCTGACTCATATTTTTGCCCTTTCCCTTGTAAAATACTTGATTTTCTTGTAAATCTCTGAGGATCACAGTCAGTATTTCAAGACATTAGAGTTCTATGGTTCTTATTATTCAAAACATGTATGTTTATTCAGAACATAGTGTTCTCTTAACTTTTTAAGTGAATTAGAGTAATATTTAAAAATTGTCCCTCATTTTGACCCACTGTCCCCCTGTTATTTTTCACTTTCTCTAGATTTACTGAGTAAAGAAGTTGAGAGGCATGCTTATTGTTTTATCTTGTATCTTCAGTGATGGTAGTAATGATGGAACAATTCTGTTTCCAGGTCTTGAAGAACAGATTTAATAATAATAATATGTGCTACAGGTGACATCGTTCAATCATGTGTTTATGCACTTTTCTGTCTAGCTTGAATGAATGAATTATTGTAATGCCCTTAAAGTCTGGAAGAAGCTCTATGTGTCCTGTTTATCAGTAAAGCTTTAAAATCTTTCCTTTTCTTCCACCATTTGTTCTGATGTCTAGATCTTCCTTTAAGCTATTACCTTGAGTTATATATTGAACACATCCCCTTTTTGCCATTGAGTGTTTTGCCATATTCATTCAGGTCTTTTTTGCCTGTTAGCAGTTTCTAAATCTGCAATAGACTTTTACTTACTGAAAAGACAAACAGCAAGCAGCTGTCAAATGTGCACCTCTACAGTTTCTATAATGGAGGAAGGACACATTTCCTGTAGCAAGTTCTTTCTTTCTTTCTTTCTTTCTTTCTTTCTTTCTTTCTTTCTTTCTTTCTTTCTTTCTTTCTTTCTTTCCCTTTACCATCCCAGTGCTACATTATGCAGTACAATGGCAATATTAATTTTGGCAACAGTGAACACAACAGCATGCAACTGTCACCTAGTGCTTCACCCTGTAGTATTCAATTCCAGGGTTATATGCCATAATCAGTAAACATGTTTATACGTAGTGTCAGTGGGTGCCTCTGGATTCATTTCATTAATGAATTATTATAATGTTAAATATATTAATTATTATATTAATCCATTCATTTTTGGATAGTTTCAAGATTCTCTTAAGCAAACTCTGTTGTGCCTGTCCATCACAAAACTTTAAAATATTATTGCATTTTGTAGTGCATTGTTCAGGAAGCAGATGCAAGGAAGCAAGCTAGCATTCTTAATTACTTTTAAGGTTTTATGGAAAAAAATGTCAGCCACAAGGCTCTTACTCTTTTAGAATTAATATTTATTACGATTGTTAAGCTAGTAACAAATGTACATATTAGCTTTAACAAAAATGTTCTCTTGTTAGCAGTTGGAATTTTCCATGTAACTATCTTAATGTCAGCTAGAATTACTGAGCAGGTTTATGTGATTAAAACAGCAGGATGCTTATAATGCTTTATTTTAAGCACAGCAGTCAATATAATGGTTTTAATAAGTTTATTTTCTTTGTGATGGATAGTATTAAAAATAATTTTAGGAAAGGTGATGCTAATATTAAATTAGAAATAAAGGAGTTAAATGCACACAATGCTCCTGGTTTGAATGATAGTATTAATTTCAAATGTTAGTTGAAGTATTTGGCCACTAAGCTCTGATTGCCTTATTTAGGTCGTATGATTCATTAGTTTTTATAATTAAATGTGTGTTGCTGCTGGGTTTTTTATTATTATTATTATTATTATTATTATTATTAAATAGCCTTATTAAACAGGGCATTTAAAAATTTCATTTATTCTGATGATGTTTGCTAAACTGTGTGAACAAAAGTCATTACCTTTCAAATAAATCTGCTGTAGTAGCCTTAGCTATATGGGTTATATCTTTCCAAGGATATAACAGCGGCCAGCTTCAAAAGCTTCAGGTCACCTTCCACTCCCCCAAACTGTCAGGCAGCTCAAGCTGAGCTGAATAAAAGTCAAGTCTGGGTGCAAAGCCCTTCAGAGCTTTACTATCACCAAAGAGTCATTCCTGGGAAAGGGAACAGGAAATGTTTCCCTGTTGTGTCAGAATGCTGCTCTCATCTCTGGGGAAGGTGCTGTTGCCATTAGTAACATGGTTGACCCCATTTTTCCTGTCAAAAAGAAACAGAAAAGCAAGTGCATCAATTTTCATTGGATAGGAGTAGTTTACCGGGTCTGGTTCAGGGTTTAATTCAGGCCATCGAGCCTTCTTATAAATTAGTTTCTGGTAAAAGAAAGGGATTCCTGTTTTCCTGAATAGATTCAAGCTTCTGAATCTGAGCAGGAAGAAACAGGGACAGATACAGGGCTTTTTCTTCAGATTCCTGATTTAGACTCAGAGGAGAGCTCAGTTTCTGATTCTTCCTGTGAGAGTTTCTGTTTCTCTGCATCTACTGCTAGAATGTACTAGAGTTTTCAGTGGCAGGACACTGAGGTTTCTCAGTTGCTCAGAAGGTACTATGAGTAGTTACAGAAGGATTTTCCAGAAGCTACACCCATCCCTCCAGTTCTGTCAGCTTTAAGGGTTGTGTGTATATTACTGTCTGTAATTTTGCTAATAGCCAGCTGCCACTAAGAAGGCAGATATGATGCATAAAACTCTTCCAAAGCCTGACCCAGCAACTATACCTTTAGCAGATCCTACTGCTGACAAGCACTTAGTTAATTCCAGTCCTATTATTTCTGATAAGAATAGGAAAATTATTGATATGTATGGGAAAAAGTGTGTACTTCTGCAACTTTGATCATAGGAGGTTACTGGGCTAATGGCCCTGGGGCCCTTACAAGCCTAGCCAAGAGTTTATCCCCAAAAAGAAACTTCAGTCAGCACCTGTCACCCCTGTCAGTGAGGGACACAGGTGGAACCCCTGGGACGAATTTGTGGTTTCCCATCCACTCATCAAGGTTGCACTTGAAGAGGGTTAGCGAGGTGCTCTGTTTGACGTATATGGGAAGTCTGTTCCAGAGACGGGTTAGCTTCTGGGAGACAAACCTATCTGTCCAGCAGATTTTGTTAATGTCACATATTAGGTTTAGGCCTTTTACGTGGGTAATGCTTGAGGAGTTAGACTTACGGATATGGAGCATCTTTAGTAGGACAGGGTCCGAGATTACCTTGTAGGCGAGACACAGATCACCCCTGAGCAATCTGTACGATACCGAGTAGAGCGATACTAATTTGAGCCTGTCTGCATAAGACAGGTGTTGGAGGCCATGGAATCTCTTTGTGAGGTATTTCATTGGCCTTTCCAGTTGGTGCAGATGTTTGGAAAGGTACATCACAAACAGGGTGTTATACTCAATTATTGGTCTAATGAGGGAGGAGTATAGAGAGGTAATAACCTCCTTTTTTCTGGATGCAATCCCTTTACGTCGGAGATGAACCAAGTAAAAGGCTTTTCTGATCACTGCCGCTACATGATGGTTGAATGTGAGGTTCATTTTCAGAATTTTGAGTTGTCAAGCTCATATGTTAAAGTATGTTCTGACAAATTGTAAAAGTATAGGACTGTTTTATCTGCAGTTTCTCCTGAAGAAGAATAAAAATGCTTTAAATAATTTAATTTATTCTATTGCACAAGTCACTACTCCTTGTTTGCAGTGTGTGTGTATGACTCTATTACTTTTTCCAGGACTATGACTGCTAATTTTCAAAGGGATTTTTTTATCTCCTTATCCATTTTTGGCAAAAAAAATAAAACCAGAATAAATAGTCTCAACAAAATGCAGGTAAACAGCATACCTCTCAATTGTACAGATCTTCGCAGAATGTCCAGATTTTTGCCTCATATTTTTGATCCATTTTTTCATAAAATTGAGATTTTTCTGGCAAATGAGTACCAAATCATTAAATACTGACTTTAGAAAATAATGACACACATGTCCTTCAGAAACTCAATGCTAATGCAAAACCTGATATTCTATCAACTGTCTAAGTTTGTAAGAGCAATATTTAAAAATTGTCCATACGTTTGGGTCTTTGTCCTAGTTTTATTTATGGCTTTGTCTAGATTTCTTGCACTCAGAGGTTGAGAGGTATGGTAAACAGAAGTTTAAGAAGAAAGGGCAAGGGACTTCCAAAAAGAAGTCTTGAACCTTGATGATTCAAGAGACTTTGTGATCCCCTCCCACCCTGGCCCCTTTTTTTCTTCCAGAAAGTCTGAATCTCCATTTTTGTTTTTGACAACACATTGTTTCAGACAAATTGGTTTTGAAAATCATTCACCAAGGTTACAGATGGTAATGGGAGGAAATTCCTTCTTTCCAGGGGAGTTATTCCTCATCCTCCAGATCAGATTGTTTTGTTTCCACCAATTCTTCATCACATGCTGTCCCAACGAATGAGAGAACCATTTCTTCCTTCACAGGTGGGGAAGGGTTTTTATTCAAGTATGCTCATAGTGCCAAAAGCTGGGGGCTGGTGTAATAATTAAGGTGTTTATCTCACAGACACAAGGTACAGGGTTTGATTGTCACCTATGAAAGGGAAATTGGCTAGGCTTAAAATGGCCCACAAGGGCAGCTAGCCTAGTAATTACCTATGCTCTTATAAAGAAAGAAAATTATTGGAGACCGGTTCTGGATCATTCTTTCCTAGACCTGTTTGTGGTAGTGCACAAATTCAAAATGACGTCACTTCACAACCTGTTACCTCTTCTTCCTCTTTCAAGTTTCCCGATAACAGTAGGCTTAAAAGATGCTTATCATCACATCCATGTTAATGTAGGCTTCAGACATTTCTTAAGGTTTGTCTGTCTGGATCACATTATGTTGGACTAGCCACTGCACCAAGAGTGTTCACAGAGTCTAACTTCAGTTATAGCTTATTGCAGACTACAGGCTATCCACGTTTTTCTATGTTTAGACAACTTGCTTATCTTTGCAGAGTGTATTTCAAAGTGTCAGGAATCGCTGTCTTGGGTGAGACATCTCTTACTCAAGCTGGGAATCCAAGGGAGCATTCAAAAGTCTTTCGTGACTCCTTTACAAAGGTTTGTTTTCCTGGGATGTCCACAGACACCTCAGTTCAAAGAGCTTTTCTTCCACAGGAAAAAATAGATCTTTATTTAGATTTCTAAGGTTTTCCACTCAGACAAAGTGAGGGAATACCTCAGAATTTTGGGTCTGATGGAGAAGTCAGTCACCACGGATGCTTCAGACTTTGCTTGAGTAGTAGTTTCAGGAAAGATGAAAGTACAGGGGGGTGTGGGACACCATGAACTGATGCAAGCACATAAATATCAAGGAGATGTTTTTCCTGACTAAGGCACTGAGCTCTCTGGGCCATCTTTCATCCTTGGGACCTCTTCAAGTGGTTGCAGACAATACCACAGTCATGTGGTACATCAACAAATAAAGAAGAATGAGGTCATACCCCCTCTTTGCTGACTAGCCATGTTAGCTTGGCATATAGCGTCACAGAACAGTCTCACTTTACAGGCATCCTACATTCCATCAGAGCAAAACTGTGTAGCAGACAGGCTGCGCAGGACCACAGCAGACCGTCATGAATGGGAACTAGAAAGGGGGGGTCCTTCCGAGATTTGGTCCATTTGTGGGGAGTTCCTCAAGTTGACCTATTTGCCTTCTTTCTGAACAATCAACTGACAAGATTCTGTTCCAGGACTCCATGCAAGAAGGTCATAAAGACAGATGCCTTTTTCTTTTTTTTTTGGACAGGAATGTTGCTGTGTGCTTTTCTACCCTTTACACTAACATCCAGGATACTTCTGAAGATTCAGAAGGAATGCCCCAAGATCACTATGGTGACTCCCTTCTGGCTCAGGCAACTGTGGTTCTCCCTTCTTTTGAAAATGGCCAGGGCAATTACCACACGCTTCCTTACAGACTAGATCTAGTTACACAAGAACTGGGGTGTTTGATACACCCAGACATCAGTCAAATTAATTTGACCGTCTGGATAGTAGGGTCTTAATTCCATTTTGGCACCTGTTTACTGAGGATGTGCAGCAGGTGCTAATGGAGACAAGAAAGCCTTCTACTATAAAATCATATATTAGCAAATGGAAAAGGTTTTCTAGTTGTTGCCAACAACATAACCAACACCCATTCAGGAATAGTTGTTCTCTGGTTTTGCAATAATTGTGTGAGTTACTATCCTTTGGCCTTTCTTAATCATCTCTCAAGGTTGGTTTATCAGCCATTTCAGCATGTCTGCCCATGGATCCTCCTCTTTCAATGCAGTCTTATGTCAAAATGTCGTTGAAAGGAGTTTTGCATAAGAGGCCTCCAAGAAAACTGGTGGCCCCTCCTTGGGATCTTAATTTTGTGTTAGAGAAGCTAACCCTTGCTCAATTTCAACCAGCTAATCTGTCTGACTTGAGGTTCTTAACATGGAAAGCAATTTTACTGATTACTCTGACCTCTACAAGAAGGGTATCTTCAGTTGCAACAAATCTAATTTTTCATAGGGACAGCGTTTCTTTGAGAACTAATTCTTCTTATATGCCTAAAGTGATATCCAAGTTTGCTTTGAGCCTAACTGTCCATCTCCCTGTTTTCTTTCTTGAACTTAAAAATGAGGGAGAAAGGATACTGCATATCTTGGATGTCCACAGACAACTTCAGTACTATCGTGACAGAACTAAATCTTTCCGATCTTCTGATCAATTACTCTTTTCTTTTGAAGGTTAGAAGAAGGGACAACCTGTGTCAAAACAGACTATTTCCAAATGACTAAGACTATGATCTTTTGTTATAATCCCTATAACAAAACTGTTCCAAGCATGGCCAAGGCCTACTCTACCAGGGCCTTGGCTTCATCTATAGCTTTTTGGAAAGGGTTGGATTCTAGAAGTGTTCTAGATGCTGCTCCTTGGTCCTCCTTACATACTTTTACAAAGCACTGTAAGCTTGATTCCTTCTCTAGGTCCAGATCAAGCTTTGCTGAGACCATTCTCCAGGGGCTCCTAGACTCTTCCCCTTCTACATCCCAAATGTAGTTAGCTAAGGTAATCTACCCATATAGCTAAGGATACCGCATCAGTGATCAATATGATGAACATTGTGCAGCTGTGTAAGTTTAATTTACCATAATAGTAGATATTCAAATAATCAGTGCTGCAGTAGCTGATCTTCCCTTCATCCCTCTTGTTTTTTTGGTGTATTTTTTATGCCAGGGTGTAGACAATTATTTTTGGCTGTTCCTAGCTTTGTCCTTTCAGGGCTTAGCCTCTCTATCTTTGCTGGCGGGAAAGCTCTGAAAGGCTTCATGCCCAAACTTGTCTTTTAGTTAGCTCAGCTGGAGGAAGGTGCCCTGAATCTTTGGAAGCTGGCCGGATATTATATCCCAGGCAGAATGTAACCCATATAGTCAAGGCTACTGCAGCAGTGATCATTCAAACATCTACTGTTATGATAAGTTTTATTTACACAACTGTGCTTTCTTTGTAGTGAGTGTAACGTGTTTCTGTTATTAATAATACTAATGAGCTGCAAATTGTAAAATGAGTTACAACAAAGAAGTGAATTAATGTGGCAGTGGTTCACTTTCTAAGCACTATTCTAACTAGAAGCACCAGCATTATCCTTGCATACCCCGGCATCATCCTTTATCTTGAAGGAATCATTTCACTTGTCACACAGACATTACTATACAACAGTTTTATGGTGTGATAATCTCTTCTAGCTCCAACCACATTGAATATACTGCATGGTGTTAGAAATTAATTGGTACCATAGTGTTAATGTTGTTGTTGGTAAATAGCACTGACTATGTGTTACCAATAAAGTTACTGTCTGAGGTGGAGAATATCATTTCAGGCTGTATATACAGCAGGGTTGTTGTACTTTAGTAGATGAAGAAGAATGGTGCCTTTTGCAGGAAGTCCCAAGTACCTGTAAAACAGTGTTTTCATTGAACTAATTTCCCTACAACATCATGTACATGTTGCATTTGGAATTCAGTCCCAAGTCCTTACTGCAATTACTTCGATTGCTATAGATTTCTTGTAGAAATGTAGATCTGTCACAGAGAAGTTGCACTCAATGCTCTGCTCCTTATATGGAAATCCAAAGTTGTCTCGACATGCAATACATACTGTTAGAAAATTGCAGCAATACAGTCAATATAGCTATTCTAAGGACCAAGCTGTATGTACAGAAGGCATTAGAGTGCTACAACTATCTTGTACTGTAGTGTTTGTGCAGATCAGATGTTGCCAGGATATGTAATACTGTTAATAGAAATATGAATCACTACATTACTATAGCACTTCCCAAGTTTCTTTTTTTCAAATTTTTTGCCTCTCCCACCTCTACTGTCCAACATGTGCTTAGCTCTGATACCCCTTCTCAACCTCCACAGCAAGGTAGGGAAAAGTTAAAGGTGTCTCCGTACAATGCCATCCTGGATGGTTGGGGAATATGTTCTTCGTGTTTCACTGATGTTCTTCATTCCACATTGCTGCAGTCCTAACTATTGGGTAGTCCGCTGTCCAGTCGGCCCGAAAACCAAAGTATATGGCTGACGTCGGTCACGGCGCATTAGACTGACGTCAGTACGTCAGGGTACTAATGCGCATGACCGACGTCATATCCTCAGTCTTTTTTGCCGCATGGTCCGATGCAGAAGCAATTTTGCGAGTGCAGGTTGGCGTTCTGAAAGTTTCTGAAGTCAGAGTTTCAGACCGAATCAAAGTTGGCTAAGTACCCGTAGGGGAATATTTTGGTTTTTCTTGCCTCAGTATTTAACCGGATGTCAGAAAAAGTGAATAACTGTATTTCTTGTGGGAAACAGATACCTCATAGGGATTACCATACTTTGTGTATACCTTGTTTAGGGCCTGAGCACGACGTTGTTGGATGCCGCTCTTGTGCAAGATTTAACAAACGCACTATTAAGAGAAGGTTAGACTGTGCCAGGTTAGTGTTTGGGAAGCGTTGTAATTATAAAATGCCGTCGGATGTTCCGACGCCCGCTTCGGGCAAAAGCGCAAGGATAAAGCAACAAAGGCGAGAGTGGAAGAACCGACAGTCCCTGACGCGGTTCTTTAGAAGGCTCAGTGGAGCCGGAGGTTCTGCCAGGTGTTTCTTTGGAGTCTCAGGGAGAGACTTTATTGTTACAGGATGTATCCTCTCAGGAAGTAGGCCAGGCTGAGGGGCTTCTCAGGTGGCTGTTCTTCCCTCTCTTCCTAAGGTGGTTAGAGCCTCCCCTCTGTTTCCAAGGCTTCTTTGAGAGGCAGGCCTAGTGTAGCTTCAGTGGGGTTTCTCCTAGTGCTTCAGGGTCTTTGCCTAAGAAACATATGCTTAAAATGGCAGAGGATTTGATTACTATGATTAGAGGTTCTATGCCCCCTCCTGATAAGAGGCCTAGGGTGGAACCTGAGTTTGAGAGTTTTGAGCACTGTTCGGAGGCTTCTGAGTCTTCAGCTGAAGACTTGCAGGAGTATCCTCCTTATTCTGATTCTGATGTGGATGATTCTACTCCTTCAGCTTCTCCTCCTGAGGATTTTTCATTTTCAGAGACTCTGCATTCCATGAGGGAGCATTTTAAATGGGAAGGTCAAGATTTCTCTGATTCCAGGAAGAGGCTTAGGGAATTCTTGTTTTTACCCCAGCATAGGCCTTTAGCTATACCTCCGGTTCTGAATGTGGTGGAAGATGTTTTTGCAGAGGCTTCCCTGAATCCTGATTCTTTGCCTCCTGCACCAGTTAAACCGGATAGGTACTATAGGGTGCCTGAAGCTCATAAGTATCTTTTTAGAGTCCTAGGGCAGACCCGGAAACTGTCTCTCAGGGGCCTAAAGGTGTGAAGGCTTCTGTGGTTAAAAATCCTGTTCCTCCTGATAAAGAGGCAAGGGCTTTGGATAGATGGGGAAAGAAAGTGTATACTTCTTCCACTTTAGCCATGAGGGCATTGAATTGTCAGTTTCACATGTTAAAATATCAGAATTACCTCCTTTCACAATTGAAATCTAAGGTGGATGCTCTGGCAGAAGGTATTGTGTGTAAAGAGTTGCAGGATTTAGTTCATGTGTCTGAACAGGTGGGTAAACATTCCTTGCAGTGTGGTTTTGATGCTGTGCAGGCCTCCTCGAGGGTGGCTGCCACTGGTTCTGTTCTTCGTAGGCACGCCTGGTTGAGAGATCAGAACTTAGCTGAGCATGTTAAGACAAGGATTTTGGATGCTCCTTTACAGTCTGATGTGTTGTTTGGTTCGCCTGTTGAAGCAGTTTTAAAGAAAATGGAGGACAAGGCTAAGTCTATGCAAACTGTTAAAGATTTTTGCAGGTGCAGCCTCCGAAGTTTAGTAGAAATTGGCCTACTAAGGGGTGGACTTATCCTGCTTATGATTCCCAGTCTAGGGGTAGGTCTAGACGTGGTAGGGGCAGAGCTCAAGGTTCTTTTAGGCCTAGGACAGGAGTTCACCTGCTCAGACTTCTGGTGAGGGCAGGGGTCAGTCCTTTCGTAAGCAGACCCAATGACCTGCCTTTTCAGCTGCCAGTACATTCTCGCCTGGCAGCACCTCTGGGAGGAAGGCTGTCTCTTTTCAAAGAAAATTGGGATTTAATTACCCAGGACAGATGGGTTCTGGATATCATTCACCACGGTTACAGGTTTTATTTCCATACCTTGCCTCCTTTCAAAGGCATGCCAGACATTCCTCCTCTACAAAGAACAGAGGCTCACAAGCAAATTTCTCTGTTGCTCCAAATAGGAGCCATTCAGTCAGTTCCTGTGCCAGAAAGGGGCCTAGGATTTTATTCTCGCCTGTTCCTAGTACCAAAGAAGGGGAACACGTGGAGACCAATTCTGGATTTATCTATCCTCAACACTTATCTGGACATTCCCAAGTTCAAAATGTTGACGTTACAACAGCTTTTACCTCTGCTGGGCAAAGATCACTGGATGGTAACTTTAGATCTCAAGGAAGCTTACCTTCATGTGCCTATAAGGCTAAGTTGCAGGAAGTATCTGCGTTTTCGAGCTGGAAATTCTCATTATCAGTTCTCTGCATTGCCCTTTGGCTTATCCACTGCCCAGAGTATTCACAAAGGTTCTGGCTCCAGTGATAGCTTACTTCAGGCTAAAAGGAATTCAAATCTATCCTTACTTGGACGACTGCCTGATTCTGGCTCAAGAAAAGGAAGACCTTCACAGCATTTGGAATATGTTATAGCAGTGCTAAGATGCCTAGGGTATTCTGTGAACGAAATAAAGTCCAGTCTAGTACCCTCTCAAGACATGTGCTTTCTGGGTGTGAGACTGAATACAGCAGCCCAGATGGCCATTTTAACCCCGGACAAACAAAAGAATCTATCCAGTTACTTCCATCAACTATCTCTTCAGTCCGGGCTGACTGCAAGGACAGTCCTTCAAGCCTTAGGGTTCATGGCATCTTGTATTCTGGTGCTTCCCAATGCCAAACTGCATATGAGGAAGCTACAATGGTATCTAAAAAATCTATGGACACAGCACTGCCAGGATTTGGACACTGTCATTCAAATAATACCTTGCATTCAAAAGGAATTTTGTGGTGGGCTCAGGAATGTCACCTAAACAAGGGACTCTCTGTGACCCGGCCAGAGGCGAGTCAGATTCTAACGACAGATGCCTCAGACATTGCTTGGGGAGCTCATCTAGATGGAAAATGGATACAAGACAAGTGGCCTGCCAGACTACAGCATCTACATATCAACATGAAAGAGATGTTAGCAGTCCAGTTTGCATTAATGGCTTTCAAGGAGTTACTTCTTCCAGGGCAGGTGTTGATTCTAACAGACAACACAACTGTCATGTGGTACATCAACAAACAAGGGGGAACACATTCTTACCCATTGTGCAGGCAAGCAATGATTTTATGGGAGACTGCGCTCAGCTTGCAACTAACTCTTCAGGCAAGGTTTCTGCCGGGAGCACAGAACTCCTTAGCAGATGTGTTAAGCAGGCAAATCATGGATCCCCACGAGTGGAAACTGGATCTTCATGTGTTTCAAAAATTGACAGTGTCATGGGGAACTCCAGACATAGATCTGTTCGCTTCTCCACTAAACCACCAGCTGCCAAAGTTTTGCACGAAGGGATTTCATCACACAGCTTGGAAAGTGGATGCTCTTTCTTTCAGTTGGAAAAATCTTCATGTGTATGCTTTTCCACCTCTTCCTCTTCTCCCAAAGGTGCTTCTAAAGGTCAGACAAGACAAGCCAAGGATGATTTTAATAGCTCCAGATTGGCCTCGGCAACACTGGTACCCATTACTGAGGAGTCTGGTAAGGAAGCCTCCATGGCCTTTACCCTTGATTCCACATCTGTTGTCTCAGAAGGACGGTCGTCTGCTCAATGTCAAGCTTCACTCTATTCATCTAACAGCCTGGCATATTCTGTTTTGAAAGACAGCAGGTCTCAACTTCCTCAACAAGTTTTAAATGTGATTATGGAACCAGAAGACCTAGTACAAGGAAAGTGTACGCAGAAAAATGGAAGAGATTTTTATTTTGGACTGCTGCAAAGAATTTGGAGATTTCGGAGCCTAATTTGAGTGTGGCTCTTCAATATCTTACTGAGTTATTGGACAAAGGTTTGTCTTTCTCTTCCATTAAGATTCATGCTGCAGCAATTTCAGCTCACTATGATTGTGACCCACCATTGTTTTCACATCCTTTGTTCAAGCAATTTCTTAGAGGGGCAAAGAATATAAGACCCCCACGTAGAGCTCCTACTCCTGCTTGGGATCTCAATTTTGTGTTGGAGAAACTTACTCTACAACCTTTTGAGCTCTGGCTACTGCTGAACTGAAATACTTGTCATGGAAGACTGCTTTTTGTTGGCCATTACTTCTGCAAGAAGGGTTTCTGAGTTACAGGCCCTTATGGCGGGTGACCCTTTTTTGATTTTTCATAAGGATAGGGTATCATTACGTACTAATCCTTCCTTTATGCCTAAGGTGGTTTCTAGTGTGGCTTTAAACCAAACTATTCATTTGCCTACTTTCTATGCAGATCCCCAAAATAAAGGGGAAAAGATTTTGCACACTTTAGATGTACACAGGCAATTGCGTTATTATTTAAGCAGGACTAAGGATTTTAGGCAGTCTCAGCAGTTGTTTGTTTCTTTTGCTTTGAGTTCGCAGGGCAAGCCTGTGTCAAAACAAACTATTTCTAGGTGGATTGGGTTCTGCATTGCATTTTGTTATTCCCATCATGGCAAGGAGATTCCAGCTGGGATTAGGCCTCATTCCACTAGGGCTACTGCCACTTCAACAGCATTTCTAAGGGGGGTGGCAACTAAGGATATTTTGGAGGCAGCTACTTGGAGTTCAGTGCATACTTTCTCTAAGCATTACCACCTTCCTCTCTACTCTAAGTCTAGGGCTGGTTTTGCCACAGCTATTTTGCAAGGCATATTATCAGCTCCTGCTTCCTTATGATTTGCCAGCCTCCCTTACCTCTGCTTTGGGATTCTACCCAATAGTTAGGACTGCAGCAATGTGGAATGAAGAACATAGTACAGTTTTGTACCTACCATAAATGTAGATGTTCGAGGATCCACATTGCTGCAGTCCAATTTACCCTCCCTCCTTCCCCTCTGTGTTTAGGGGTGGTTGTGTAGGTGACATTATATTCTGGTACCTTTGTATATATTGTATATATTTTTGGTGCAGGTATGTTTGGTGTGTTTTGGTTTTGGCCTTGTCTTTTTAGGGTCTTCTGACATCTGGGGCAAGAAAAGACTGAGGATATGACGTCGGTCATGCGCATTAGTACCCTGACGTACTGACGTCAGTCTAATGCGCCGTGACCGACGTCAGCCATATACTTTGGTATTCGGGCCGACTGGACAGCGGACTACCCAATAGTTAGGACTGCAGCAATGTGGATCCTCGAACATCTACATTTATGGTAGGTACAAAACTGTACTTTGCAGTCATCACACTTGAGTTATCTGCTTGCAGTAGCCCTCACTCGGCCTGATTATCAAAGTCTTGGGTCCTGCATCGGTTGCTGTCTCATCTTCCATGACGTCGGGTTGTCAGGGGTATAAAGCATGCAGCTGACGTCATTTTATCAGTCTTTCTTGCCCTGCGGTGCCCGAAGCCAAAGTAGTTCGCAAGTGCTGGTCAGCCGACTCCTGAAATTTTCATTTTCGAGTTTCAGAACTGAAGTCTTCAACTAAGTTAAGTACCCTGTTGGAGAAACTTTTTCTTGCTCTGATCCGATGTCAGTAAAAGTTAATAATTGTATTTCTTGTGGAAAGCAAATACCTCATAAAGATTTCCATTCGTATTGCATTCCTTGCCTAGGCCCAGACCACGACGTACCTCACTGTCAGTTTTGTGCCCTATTTAATCAACGAAGTATTCGTCGTTGGTTCATTTACGCTTCTAAATATTTTGGTACTCGGTTCAACCATCCAGAAATGGCTTCGGTAAGCCACCCGACTACCAATATTCCGAAAAACCGCAAAGATAAAGACAGAGACAGACCGCTTAGGTCCAAAGCTGCCGACGACGCTTCTCCTAAGCTAGTCCCCAGTTTGCTGGTACTCAGTGAGGTGCTTTCACAGCCCCTGTTACCCGCTACTTCAGATTTGCAGGCTTCTACTGAGACCCATTCAGAGTCTGGTATGCCGCGAGATGCTTCTTCTACTGTGGAACATGTGGATGTCTCTACCTTGGATGGATCCGGAGCCGCTGTGCAGGCACCGGCCTCTGAGGGTGTATTCAGGCCTACTGACTTGCATATTGAACTGACGCCATCTTCTTCTTCTAGGCCTAAAACTCGATCTATGCCTAAAAAACCAACACCCAGACCACATGGTCAGGCCTCTCTGCCTAAAAAACAAATGATAAGAATGGCTGAGGACCTTATTACTCTAATCAGGGGAAGCCACCCTTCCCCCTCTAAGAGACCTAGGACTGATTTTCCTTCTGATTCTTCTGATTAGGATTCTGAAATTTCTGTTTTCTCTGATGACCAGGATTTGCCCTTATCTACCTATGAGGATTCTGATGTAGAGGACTCCATTCCCTCTGCTTCCCCTCCAGAGGATTTCTCCTTTGGTGAAACCTTGCATACTCTTAGGGAGCATTTCCTCTGGGAAAGCCAGGATTACTCTGACTCCAAAAAGAGGCTTAGGGAATTCTTACTCCTGCCTTAACACAGGCCTTTAGCTATCCCTCCTGTACTGGACATTGTAGATGATGCCTTCTTGGAATCTTGCCTGGCCCCTGACTCTTTACCTCCTGCTCCCAGAAGACCTGATAGGTATTACAGGGTACCTGACTCTCACAAGTTCCTCTTTAAAAATCCTGCTGTGGATCCTGAGACCATTTCACAGGGACCCAAGTGCATTAAGGCTACTGCTGCCAAAAATCCTACCCCCTCTGATAGATATTCCAGGGCACTGGATAGATGGGGAAAGAAGGTATACACTTCTTCTACTTTAGCCATTAGGGCTTTAAACTGCCAGTTTCATATGTTAAAGTATCAGCAGCATATTATTGGATTGCTAAAACAGAAAATTATGTTGATTCCTGACTGTGTTGAAAATAAAGAATTACAGGATTTAATGCATTTTGCTGAACAAGTTGGAAAACATACTTTGCAATGTGGTTTTGATTCATTAGAGGCATCCTGCAGAGCTGCTGTCACTGGGTCTGTACTTAGAAGGCATGCTTGGCTTGAGGAGCAATCTCTGCCAGATCATGTTAAAGCTAAATTGCTGGATGCTCCCTTAAACCAAGACCGCCTGTTTGGCAACAAAGCAGAAGAATTACTTAAAAAGATGGAAGAAAAAGCTAAATCTATGCACACTGTTAAAGATTTCCTGCAAGTACAACCTCCCAGATTTAGTAGGCACTGTCCCTCTAAGAATTGGTCCTTTCCTGCCTCTCCCAGGCCTTCTCAGTCCAAATCCAGAACCAGCAGAGCACACAGGCTTCAGTCCCAAGGCCTAAACAGTGGGGGCCTCCCACTTCCAAAGCAGGGAGTAGTAAGACTCCCCCCTATGGTAAACTGTCTCAATGACTTAACTTTAAACCTTCCTAGCCCTGCTCAACTGGCTGTTCCTTTAGGGGGAAGGATTGCCCGCCTTGCAAAAAATTGGGAACTCATTACCCAGGGCAAATGGGTTTTAATTATACTTTCCCAAGGATACAGATTCCACTTCCACTCCTTACCAACCCCAAACAGCTGGCCAGACCTACCCCCAAATCAGTGGGCAGAGGCTCAAAAGCAAGTTCTGTCTCTTTTAAGCATCAGAGCTATTCAACCTGTTCCAGAAGAGGAATGGGGACAAGGTTTCTACTCAAGACCTTTTCTGGTGCCCAGAAAAGGCAAATCCCTGGCGTCCTATTCTGGATCTGTCTATCCTAAACACATTTTTGGCAATCCCAAAATTCAAGATGCTAACTCTTCATCAGCTGCTTCCCATGCTAGGCAAAGATGCCTGGTTGGCAACACTGGATTTAAAGGAAGCTTACCTGCACATCCCAATAAGGGAATCTTGCAGAAGATACCTACGCTTCCGAGCAGGCTACATGCACTACCAGTTCTCTGCTCTGCTCTTTGGCTCATCGACTGAGCCCAGTCATTGCATTTTGCAGGGAAAGAAATATTCAAATATACCCATACCTGGATGATTGTCTAATTCAGGCAGAAAGCCAGGACATACTATTAAATCATCTGGCATTTGTAGAGAAATTGCTAACTTCTCTGGGGTATACCATAAACGAAAATAAATCACATCTTGTACCCTGCCAACAAATGGTATTCCTGGGAGCAAGCTTGAATACAACTTCCCACATGGCCTACCTCACGCCAGAGAAAAAAGTTCATTTGACAGCCTACTTGAAACTACTGGCTACAAAGACCCAGCTATCTGCAAGGAAAATTCATGGCCTCCTGCATTCTACTAATTCCATATGCAAGACTGCATATAAGGAAACTACAATGGTATCTAAAAAGCCTATGGTTTCAACATTCTCAGGATCTAGAATCAATGATTCCTATCATACCTTGTCCACAGATAGAGTTTCTTTGGTGGGCAGAGGCCTGCCACCAGAACAAGGGACAGCAATTCACTCTACCCCCTGCCGCTCAAACCCTAACAACAGATGCATCAGACTATGCATGGGGGGACTCACTTGGCAGGGCAGTGCATTCAGGGCAAATGGAACCCAAGTCAAATGCACCGGCATATCAATCAAAAAGAAATGTTAGCTGTACAGTATGCTCTGACAGACTTCAAGGACCACATTCTTCCAGGACAATTATTGGTAAAGACGGACAACACCACTGTTATGTGGTTCACAAACAAGCAGGGGGGAACCCACTCATACACTCTCTGCAGGCTAGCTATGGCTCTGTGGAACTCAACCTTGAGCTACCAAGTGCACCTACAGGCTCAGTTCCTGCCAGGAAAGCTAAATACAGTGGCAGATGACTTAAGCAGAAATCTCATGGACCCACACGAGTGGAAACTGGAACCAAAGATATTCAACATGTTGAGAAACAAATGGGAGAGCCCAGAGATAGACCTGCTTGTCTCCCACCAGAACTACCAATTGGACAAATTCTGTGCAAGGACTCTCCACAAACAAGCTTGGAAAGTGGATGCCCTGTCCTTCACCTGGAAAAATCTATCAGTTTATGCCTTTCCACCTCTGCTTCTCTCCTCCAAAGTACTACTAAAGATCAAACAGAACAAACCAAGAACAATACTGATTGCACCAGACTGGCCACACTAATGCTGGTACCCCCTCTTGCACAATGTGTCACTGCTGGCACCATGGCACCTGCCTCAGACCCTTACTCTGTTGTCTCAGCAGGAGGGCAGATTCTGCACCCACAGCTTCAAACCTTGAACTTGGCAGCCTTTCTAATTACCTGATGCCTTAGAAGCATCTTGCAGGGCTGCTGTCACTGGGTCTGTTCTTAGAAGGCATGCTTGGCTTAAGGAACAAATCTTGCCAGACCATGTCAAAGCAAAATTACTAGATGCTCCATTAAACCAAGACCGTCTGTTTGGCACTAAAGCTGAAGAAGTCCTCAAAAACTTGGAATAAAAAGATAAATCTATGCAAACTGTTAAAGATTTCCTGCAGGTACAGCCACTTAGATTCAGTAGGCATTGGCCTTCTAAAAACTGGTCTTTCCCAGTCTCTCCCAGACCTTCTCAGTCCAAACCCAGGAGCAGCAGACCACCAAGACTACAGTCTCAGGGTATGCACAGATCTAAACAATGGAGTGCTCCCACCTCAAAATTAGGGAGTAGTAAGCCACCATCCTATGGAAAAATTTCACAATGACTTGTCCTTCACCCTTCCAAGCCTTGCCCAAGTACTTGCACCCTTAGGAGAAAAACTAGCCCTGCACTCAAAAAAAAAAATGGCAGTACATTACCCAGGACAGATGGGTCTTGAACAATTGTATCCCAGAGATACAGATTCTTCTTCCACTCACTGCCAACCCCAGGTGGATGGCCAGACCTCCCCCCAAACCAGTGGGCAGAAGCCCAAAAGCAAGCACTTTCTCTTCTCAGTATCAAGGTTATTCAACCTGTCCCAGCGGAGAAAAGGGGACAAGGTTTTTACTGCAGACTGTTTCTGGTACCCAGGAAAGAAAACTTTTGGCACCCTATCCTGGATCTGTCTATTCTCAACACCTTCCTGGTGGTTCCAAGATTCAAAATGCTTACGCTCCAACAGCTGCTTCCTATGCTAGCCAAGGACTCCTGGCTAGCCACCCTAGACTTAAAAGAAGCTTATCTGCACATCCCCATAAAGGAATCTTGCAGAAAATATCTATGTTTCAGAGCAGGCTCTATGTACTACCAGTTCTCTGCACTTCTCTTTGGCTTATCTACTGCGCCCAGGGTATTCACAAAATGCCTAGCTCCAGCTATTGCATATTGCAGGCAGAGAAAAATTCAAATTTAGCCATACCTGGACGATTGCCTGATTCAGGCGGACAGTCAGGAATCACTACTTCAGCACATCTGGTACCCAGCCAAAAGATTGTATTCCTGGGAGCAAGCTTGAACACAACTTCCCAGATGGCATTCCTCACTCCAGAAAAACAGATTTATTTGACAAATTACTTCAATCTACTGGCCACCAAAACCCAGCTATCTGCAAGAAAAATACTGCAAGCCCTAGGGTTCATGGCCTCTTGCATTCTACTAATTCCATATGCAAGACTGCATATGAGGAAACTTCAGTGGTACTTAAAAAGTCTCTGGTGTCAACATTCTCAGGACCTGGAAACAATGATTCCTATCATTCCTTGCCTAAGGACAGAGTTTCTTTGGTGGGGAGAGGCCTGCTATCACAACAAGGGACTCCCTTTCACTCAACCCCCTGCCGCCCTAACCCTAGCAAGAGACGCATCAGTCTATGCATGAGGGGCTCACATGGCAGGAAAATGCATTCAAGGCAAATGGAATCCAAACCAAATGCACGTGCATATCAATCAGAAAGAAATGTTAGCTGTACAGAATGCACTCACAGCCTTCAAATACCTTATTCTTCAAGGGCAACTATTGATAAAGACAGACAACACCACAGTTATGTGGTACATAACCAAGCAGGGGGAACCCATTCCTACCCATTCTGCAGGTTAGCCATGGCTCTGTGGAACACAGCCTTGAGCAATCAATTGCACCTGCAAGCTCAATTCCTCCCAGGCAAACTGAATTCACTGGCAGGCGACTTAAGCAGAAATCTAATGGACCCACATGAGTGGAAACTGGAACCCAAATCATTCAAGCTTCTGATCCACAGGTGGGGGGGCACCAGAGGTGGACCTCTTTGCTTCCCCGGTGAACTATCAATTGAGCAAATATTGCACCAGAACTCCCCACAGGCAAGCATGGAAAGTGGATGCCCTGTCCTTTACATGGGAAAACCTCTCAATCAATATGCCTTTCCCTCTCTGCCCCTCCTCTCGAATGTTCTACTAAAGATCAAATAGGACAAGCCAAGGACAATTCTGATTACACCAGACTGGCCACACCAGCACTGGTGCCCACTTTTGCACAGTCTGACAGTAGTGCCACCATGGCACCTGCCTCAGATCCCTTCCCTGCTGTCCCAGCAGGAGGGCCAGATTTTGCATCCTCAGCTGCAAATCCTGAACCTAGCAGCCTGGCTCATCCCCTGAACACTTCTCCAGCAACCCTCAGTAAACAGGTGCTGGATGTCATCCTTGAGGCAAGGAGGCCTAGTACTAGGAAATCCTATTCAGAAAAGTGGAAAAGATACTGTTCTTGGAGCCAGTCTCAGGGAATGGACACAACCATGCCCAGCTTACCTCAAATCCTAAATTAACTAACAGAACTGCTCCGCAAAGGCGTATCCTTCTCTTCAATTAAGATTCATGCCGCTGCCATCTCAGCTGATTACAATACTGAGCCACCCCTCTTCTCTCACCCTCTGGTCAAACAGTTCCTGAGAGGAGCCAAAAATTTAAGACCCCCCCCCCCAGAAGAGCTGCCACTCCAGCCTGAGACCTTAACTCTTTACTGGAGAAGCTCACACTTCCTCCCTTTGACCTTGCAGCTACAGCAGAGTTAAAATTTCTTTCTTGGAAAACAGCTTTACTTCTAGCCATCACGTCAGCAAGAAAAGTGTCTGAGTTGTAGGCCCTTATGGCCGTGGAACCCTTCATTATCTTCCATGTGGACAGGGTTTCTCTCAGGACTAAGCTATCATTTATGCCCAAGGTGGTGTCTAGTGTGGCTTTAAACCAATCCATTCATTTGCCAACCTTTTTTCCTAATCCTGAGAATAAAGGGGAAAGGATCCTGCACTCCCTGGACGTGCACAGACAGCTTAGGTTCTACCTGGACAGGACTAAACCTTTCAGAAAATCTGACCAGCTGCTAGTCAGCTTTGCTACAGGGGCAGACGGCAAGGTCATTTCAAAGCAAACCATTTCTAAATAGATAGTACACTGCATCCATTTCTGCTACAAACACCATGGAAAACCTACCACACAGGGGATCAGAACTCATTCCACTAGGGCTACCTCAACCTCTACAGCATTTCTCAGGGGAGTCCCTACCAGGGACATCCTGGAAGCTGCAACCTGGAGTTCTGTACACACCTTCACCAAGCATTACCACTTACCTACCTTTTCTAAATCCAGAGCTGGATTTGCCACAGCAGTCTTACAAGGCCTGCTAGCCAGCCCTAATGCTTCGTGACTGCCTTCACCCTTCCTCAGCTTTGGGAATCAACCCAAGTGTGATGACTGCAACAGTGAAACATGAAGAACATAGTACAGTTGTGTACACTTACCATAAATGTAGATGTTTGAGTGTATTTACTGTTGCAGTCCTGGTTACCCTCCCTCCAACCCCCAGACTACTCTATACTTTCTACCTATCCTTTGTTTTGTCCATATCTTATAACAATGGCATTTACTTTTTACTGGGGGTGTTCCACACCATGTAATTGCTTCCTATTTTGGGGGCTGCTGACATCTGGGGCAAGAAAAACTGATGTAATGGCATTGGCTGCATGTTTTATACCCCTGATGACCTGACGTCATAGAAGAAGCAACACATCCGACGCAGAAATCCCAAGACTCTGGTATTCGGGTTGACTGAGGGCTACCTGCAGGCAGATACTCGAACTTCTACATTTATGGTAAGTGTACACAACTGTACTTTCTGATACCCTTGAGAAGAGTAAGCATGGGCCTGGGAGATGAACCATTTACAGGTTACATTTGTCCATTAGAGACATAGGTGGCAAACCAGGGATGAATTTCTGGTTTCCCTTCCAAGTGTCCAAGTTTCACTTGAATTTGGTTAGGGAGGAGCTCTGCTTCACATGGATGGGGAGCCTATTCCATAGATGGAGTAGTCTCTGGGATACATACCTATATCTCCAGCAAGTCCTATTTATATCACAGGCAAGGTTTATGTCTTTAGAATGGGTAATCCTGGTGCTGTTTGTTTTTTGGATATGCACAAGTTCCATCAGAGTGGGGTCTGGCAATGCCCTGTATGCCAGGCATAGATCTCCCCTCAAAAGCCTGTAGGAGACAGAATACAGGGATAGGGCCTTGAGGCAGTCAGCATAGGACATTTTACGTATGCCCTGTATTCTTTTAGTGAGGAACCTCTGTGGACATTCCACTTGTTGGATATACCTGGTTAGGTACATACCAAAGGGGACATTGTACTCAATTATAGTCCTTGGACTTAGATGCCATACTTTTATTTATAAGTTGTGCAACATAGAATTATTTCCTTACCACTGTAGACACATGAGGTCAAAGGCTAGATTACTATCTGTGTGTGTCTCTGAATCCCTGACTACTGGGTCAACTCTAAGGGGTGTGTTGTCATTATGATATTTACCAGGCATGGATGACTTCCCAAAGGATGCTATTAGGCATTTCTTGGCATTTAGTTTTAGCCCATGGCTCTGACACCAGTTGTTTGTCTGTATCAGTCCCTCCTGGAGAACATTTGTGTCAGTGTGAGATTCAGTGACAGCTCGTAATTTGCAATCATCTGCAAATTTAGTCAGCCAGAGACCACTGACACTGGCCTTGATTTCTGAGAAATAAATGCCAAAAAGGAGTGGTCCAAGGACTGATCCCTAAGGGACTCCACTTATGACTGGCCTCTTTGTAAAGGTGGACTCCCCAATTCTAACTTCCTGGTTCCTGTCTGTGAGCCAGTTGACTATCCACCAGGTGACATACAGGTTTGTACCTAATGTCTTGCGTTTGTCAACAATGCCCGAGTGGAGTATTGTGTCAGATGCCTTGGCCAGGTCAAAGTAGACAGTGTGAATGATTTTGCCCTCATCCATTGCTTTGGTGACTTTCTCAAAGAAGTTCACCAGGTTGATTACTTAAGGAAACCAAACTGGCTTGGGTCCAGTGTCTGGGGATTTACTATCTGTCTGTTGATCATCTCCATGATAATTCTTTCCATGGCTTTATATATAAGACTAGTGAGACTTATGGGTCTATAGTTTCCAGGGTCTGTAGATGGCCCACCTTTGTGCAGAGGGATGACTGTTGCCTTTCGACATTCATGAGGCACAGAGCCTCTTTGGAGGCTACAGTGAAATAGTAATTCCAGCGGCCCTGATAGGTCATGTTTCATGCTATTTAGAAGGCATCCTGGGATATTGTCTGGGCCCATTGATGCAGTGTACTTGGTCTTAGACAGAGCATTAAGGACCGGTTCCCTAGTGATAGTAGGAGGAGTTATATTTGATGATATTTCCTGAGAGAAGGTTGAAGGGGAGAGAGGAGTAAAGTTGGAGCTGAATTTATCAGCCAGGAAGTTTGCTATATCTTCTGGCTCAGTATAGGTGGCTCCATTTACAATGGGCTCTGCACACAATTGTGTATTGTCTTTGAGGTTGCGGACATAGATAAAGAATGCTTTGTGGTTGTCCTTGGCTTGGGAGGCCAAAATTACCTCAAATTTGGTTTTGGTAGACTTTATTTCTCCTCTGAGTTGTTTATTTAGTTTGATGGGAATGCATTTATCCTGCTGGGTGCTGCACTTCCTAATTTTTGTGATGATTTTCTTCCTCTTGTTATACAGCCTATTGATTTTGTGATTCCACCAGGGTGGCTTATTTTTTGAGTTAGTTCTGTAATGTACTTCTTCCTGGTGGGTACTGCTGCCTCTATGCAGCTATTAACATGCTTATACAGGGTTTCTGTCAACAGTTCTGCATAGGCAGCAGTGTTCTCAGGGTTTATGGGAGCTTGAAAATTTGCCAGGTTCTCGCTTAATAACAGGAAGTTAGCCTTAGCCCTGATATTCCAGGTTTAGCTTGGGGTCCAGGTTTTATTTTTATTTCAAAGGAGACCATTTTGTGATCCTGCCTTACCAGGGATGGCATTACAGTAGGGGGTGTGAAGCACCCTCCCATATTAGTGAGGACCAGATCCAGTATGGTTGCACCCCTGGTTGGTGTATTGACTATCTGGTCCAGGGAGTTTGTGTTTACAAAGTCCAGGAATCTCTGTGCATGTACGTTTGGTGTTGTAGAGGATTCCCATTTAATAGTGGAATAATAGAAGTCACCCATGAATATAGTATTGGGTTGGATGGTTATTGTTTCTAATAAGTTCAAATATATGGTATGGGTTTCCTGGGTCATGGACGGGGACTTACAGCTTACAAGGAAGTGGTATTGGATTTTGCCTATGGTGATTTGAATGTGGAGCAGCTCGAGTGTATTGTCCTGTTTGACCAGCCTTGAAATATATTTATTTTTGATGGAAATAGAGACACCTCCACCTTTAGTCCCTGCCTGCGAAGTAGATGGCCTAAATGTGTAGAAGAATTAATAACCTTGGACTGTTGGTGCGGTTTCCTTAGCTTTAAACCATGTCTCAGTGACCCCACAGACATCAGCATTCTCTAGGAAAAAGACAGCTTCTAGGGAGTGGAGTTTTTTGTTTAGACTCCTATCATTGAGCAGTAATACCTTTATGTTTTATTGGTTTTGATTTGTTATGTCAGAAGTATTTTCAGTTTGGCATTGCCTAAAAAGGCACTATGGGGAAGACTATGTTTTAGCTAATATTCAAAAGCTTAGAGGCGAGAGTATGTTTTGTTGTATTAATAGTATTAAAAATTCAATTAATTTTGTTATAAGGTCTCTTACCCTTGGTTGCATTAACTTAATTTTACCTTCTATATATTGTCTGCAAGATTGTACATCCAACCACATATCTTTGCATAAATCATATTTACTTATGATGTAATCAATAGAATACAGTTTTTTATTATTCATTAATTGAAACCAATATATCAGATTTTTTTTCTTTAAATGTAATCGTTGTATCTAACTCTGAAGTGAAAATATTATTTTGAGTGTGTGCTGTAGGGAAAAGAAGAAAAAATCCATGCCTTATATGTTGGATTTCTATAAATTAAATTTTTAAAGTTATTTAATGTAGTAGGAATAAAATGAAAGTCAGTTGTCTTGTGACTCCTTTCTGAAAAGTAATCTTTTAGCGACCAATGTAAACTGTTGTGTAGTATAAGATTATGATTAGAGTTTATGTTATGTTTAAATTTTATTAAAAGGCATCCTAGAAACTATTTCCACCTGGTTGTATAACTATTTACCCAAAGAGATATTGTTTTTATAATTGATGATAAAGAGTATATAACAATCTCACATTCGACCATCATGTAACGGCAGTGGTTAGAAAAGCCTTTTACTTGGCTTATCTCATAAGTAAAGGGATTGCATCCAGAAAAAAGGGGGTTATTACCTCTCTGTACTCTCAGGAAACAGCAAATTATGTATTATAAAATCTGCAGGTTCATTATGTTTAAGTCCTCAAGAACAATGCTGTAGCACTACCAAAAAAAGTGGGTGCCCTTCCTGTCACAGCTTGTGCTGCCTACCTCTTGAATTCACCAACCCATAAGCTACTTTACACAAAGTAGTGTTTTCCCAAGGCATCTGCTACCATCTCATCTCATCAGCTACTTCCCCTACACCCAAGAAACTACAGCTGTCATTCATCATGCCTAGCTGTAATTTGATAGTTGGTGAATGAACCGCATTTATTTTATTTATAAGTGCTGATACAAAGGGGACAGTTTTAGGCACAACCCAAGAGTCAATATTCATGGATAGTGTAACAGAATTTATCACGTTGAACAAAAAGCTTAACATTAAAGAGTATAAATCACAAAGTTTAACATGTTGGACTAAAAGAGTAACATTGATTATAAGACAGGGGTGTAGCTAGCAAATTCCATTTTGTATTCACAGGCTGTTAGTGCTATCCCCCTTGGACACCTGTCACCTAAAAATGGACACATCTCTCAAATTGTTGCCCCCAAGCACTTAATAAATGTAGCATTTTCAGCAATTCACTCTAAAACTATTAAATCTATTGCTTTTAGATTAGCAGTATTGAATATTTTGTTAAAAGCATTCATTTAGACAGTTGTAGACACAATGTTTGTTTGTCTTTTCAGCTTTTCCCGGTTAGAGGTTGCCACAGCAGAACTCTGGTCCGCTAATGATTGGCAGTAGATTTTCATGAACGCCGAGGTGCCAGCTCAACGTCCAACCTTCAACAAAGACACGCCCATTTACGCATGTCTTTCGAACGCCACCCAACCACGGGGAGGACATGCAGACTCCACACAGAAGGCACTCCCCGCACCCCAGCCGAGAATCGAACAGGAGAACCTGTTGCTGTGAGGTAACAACGCTACTGCTGCACCACCGCGGCTGTACAGTTGTAGACACAATGTGACCTAAAAAAAGCCATGTTGCTATGATGCTCAGAAAAAATGTACTCAGCAGAGTACAAAGGGTATGCCTGGCTTTTTAGACTCAAACAGATTTTTATTAACCATGTAGTAGTTTATAATGTATTGAACTAAAAAACAGTAAGCTTTAGTTTCATGTGGAAATTTGCAGAGCTAGCTGATATTTAGGAAAAATCTTAAGAGCCTGTTTACAACAGTGCAGAGGAATGGGGAGAGAGAGATCTCTGATAGTCTTGTCTTAAGCAAAGAGGGCATGATGTCTTTTTGGAATCAGATTACATTATTCGCAGTAAAATGAGTAAAGCATTTATGTTCTGCTGTATGTATGCATCTATCTATGTATGAATGTATATATGTATATATATATATATATATATATATATATATATGTGTGTGTGTGTGTGTTTTTTTCAAATGAATTTGAAGTTCTGAATAGGAATAATTATTTTGGTTAATTTTTAATTGGGTATAGATTAGTCTTTCCCAACCCATTGCCGATAATTATGTATTACCCCTAATGAGAATAACTGAGATCATACCATAGATAATTTGAGGGGACCCATGTATGGGATAAAGCATTTAGGAGCTGCATCTGTCTCTGTCCATTAGTAGTACAGGGGCAGTCCTGGATTAACTTTTCTGTTTCCTTCCATAGATCTAAATTGCACTTGAAAATGGACAGGGATGAACTCTGTTTTATGTGGATGTGGAGTCTAGGGATGAAGATGGACAGGGATGAACTCTGTTTTATGTGGATGTGGAGTCTGTTCCATAACAGCAGTATCTTCTGCAATATATACTCTCCTTTCAAAACGTTTTGTTGATGTTGCAGAGGAGATTTAAATCCCTAGACTGAGTATTTCTGATGCCTTTTAACTTGTTGATGTGCAGTAAATCCATCAGTAATGGTTCAGAGGATGCCTTGCATGCCAGACACAGGTCACTTCTTAACAGTCTGTAGAATACCGAGTATAGTGACAGGGCTTTGAGTCAGTCTGTGAAGGACATATTGTTTAGGCCTTGTATCCTGTTAGTAAGGTATGTCTGTGGGTGTTCCAGATGTTGCATGTGCCTGGACAAATACATGCCAAAAGGGGCATTATGTTTAATGATTGGCTTAATGAGGGCTAAGTAAAGGGGGACAATGACATCCCTAAATCTAGACACAATCCCTTTGTTTTTAAGCTGTGCAATGTAGAAAGACTTTATTATAACAATAGAGGCATGTTGGTCAAAATTTAGGTCACTGTCCACATAAGTTCCCAAATCCCGAGCAACTGGGTCACATTTTAGAAGTGTATTACCAATGTGGTAGTTCCCTGGCATAGACGACTTTGCAAAAGATACAGTAATACATTTTTTTGCATTTAGTTTCAGACCATGATTTTGATACCATTTATTTGAGATACACCATCCTGCAGAATGGCCAAGTCTTTTGGGAATTCATTGACTGCTCCAAGCTTTGCAGTCATCTGCAAACTTAGTCAGCCAGAGTTCCTTAGTATTACATTTTACTTCAGAAAAGTAGATGCCAAACAGGAGAGGTCTCAACACAGAACCCTGGGGGACTCCACTGGTGACTGGTCTCTTTGTGGCGATAACTTCCCTATTTTGATTATCTTGTCCTATATATGAGCCAGTTGACAATCCAGCAGGGGACATAGGGGTTTATTCCCAGTTTATTAAGCTTTCTACTATGCCTGAGTGGGGAATTGTTTCAAAAGCTTTAGCCAGGTCGATGTATGTGGTGTGTACCATTTTGCCTTCATCCATTGCTTTGATGACCTTTTTAAAAAAATCCGCCAGGTTAAGTAAGCATGACCTGCTCGTAATGAATCCATGAGACAGCTCTAGTGTTTGGAGGTTCCCTATGTCTTGATTGATTAATTCCATGATAGGTCTTTCCATGGCTTTGTATATGAGGCTTATGAGTCTGTAATTGCCTGGGTCTGTGGAAGCTCCACAGGGGAATGATTGTAGCTGTTCTTCATTTGCTTGGTACAAAACCTCTATGGATGCTGAGATTGAACAATGTTGAATGAGATGTGGGTAAATCTTGCTTCATACTATTTAATATGTGTCCAGGAATATTGTCAGGATCCATCAATGCAGTATTTTTAGCTTTTGATAGCACTTTTAGGTCTTGGTCTTGTGTGATAGCTGGAGGTGAGCCAGTTTCAGGTACATCTTGAGTGACAGACGGAGGGGAGAGAGGGGTAAAGTTAGAGCTAAATTTATCGGCCAGTAGGTTAGCTATATCTTCAGTCTCAGTGTAGATAACATCATGTACAATCAACTTAGCACATTGCTGCATTGTGCTTTTGAGATTACAAACATAACTGAAAACGCCTTGTGATTGTCTTTGACTTGAGTACTTATTTTAGCCGCAGACTTGACTTTTATGGATTTTATTAAGCTCCTGAGTTGTTTATTTCAGGGACAAGGGCTCTAACATTCTAGGAATTACTCTTCTTACTTTTGGTCAAAATTCTTTTCCTTTTATTATAAAGCTTGTCGATTTTATGGTTCCACCATATGGGTTTGTTTGTAGGGTTTGCCTTGCACTTATTTCTACAGGGTATGCAGCTGTTTACATGCTGGTATAGTGTGGTGGTATACATTTCTGCGTATTCAATGGAATTAACTGGGTTTGGTGGGGATTTGAAGCACACCAGTGTATCACTTAGGAGCAGGTGGTTTGTCTTTTGCTGGTATGGATTACGTTTGTTTTCAGAACTAGATTTGGCTGCACATCCTGTTACAAGATTAAATTGTCTCCAGAAGCATTTTGGTTGGGAGAGGAGAGTGGACTGCTGGAATGGGAACAGCATACTTTGTACTAACCACTTTTTGTCAGGGTTTATAGAAATATAAATGTATTGCATGTTACAGAGTTAGGAAAGTGTTCCTAATTTGGTTTGCTACAATATGAAGGAGCAAAAACCTGAAACAAATTCCATCTTTTCTCCACCCATTTCACTAAGTAAATTTACATCGCTTCACTTTGACAGTTAATAATCACGATGGCAAGAGTATTGAAGGAACAGCGCATAAAATGCTAAATGCAACAGATAAACAGATATATGTATATGTAAAAATGTTGTACATGTTAAAAGCTACTTGTAATATTGTTTAGACAAGTGGCTTGTTTGTTGAAACTGTTACACTAGCTATGCATTGGGGTCTGAAAATCGGGTCTATATTAGAACACTGAAGTTTCAAAACTTTAAGTGTTCTAATATCGAGCCCTAGTCAATGAAAGTTGAAAACATCGAACATACGGAGCAGCAAATTTTTTCCTAGGGAAAAAATTTGCTGTTCCAAAACACATACACACAACACAAGCACACCAAACAAACAGCAATCCACACACATACACCTAAACTCTTACACCTAACCCTACACTAAACTGTACATACACGACTAACTATCCACTTACCTTAACCCAAACCCTAGCCCTAAGGTCCGTCACTATTGCACAGTCACCTCACCCGCGCCCTAACCCTAACTCACTTACCCTGCCCTAACCCTCACATCCACACAATCACATACTTACCTGACCTGCGCCCTAACCCACCTAACCCCCCCCTAACCCTCACGTCCACACAATCGCACACTTACCTAAACCTGACCTGTAACTTTCCACCACAGTGCTGAAAATACCGAAGCAACAGAAACGGACAACCAAATTCTTTCCCTAGGAAAACATTTGTTTTTCTGTTTCTTTGATATTTTCAGCATTCGCTGAAAACGGGTCGATATTAGAACACTCGAAGTTTGAAACTTTGGTGTTCTAATATAGACCCTGAAAATCATACTGAGAAAATGAAGAAATGGAAAAGAGTGAATATTTGTATATTGTGTCCTGCAGTGTACTTTACAATTTCCTGAGCACAGATTTTATTCTTATGAGGGAAGCCATTTGTGGAAATGTCCACTGAAGGCTACTGCTGCTTCCCAGCCAGTTAAGGAGTTATTTTTTTCTGCTCTGCCTTCTTCTCGTCCTACAAAAAGGTCATACTTGATAGCTCTATATCAGCGTGCCCTGCCTGACACCTAAGATTGGAGGCTACTCATCTCCACCAAGACTTACAGTGCCTAAGGAAACTTTACACTGCCCTGGAACTTACAGTATTGCTTCCACTTTATCTAAATCCAAGCTCAGTACCCTTTGGCTTTACTTGGCAAGGTCTGTCTGGTTAGATCCAAGCATTCTGTTGCTGTTGAACTGGATTATTCAAAGATGTGGCCAGGCTTCTTGTCAGTGCAGATATCATCATCCTCTAAAATCAGGGCAAATCAAGCACCATATTTGCCAAATTTTTCTACTCCATAGCCCTTTTATTTTCTCACCAGATACTGTTCAAATCCTGTTCCTGATTTGTGAGAAGGTTGAACTCTCAGAATTGGGGTGAACATTGATAAATGTTTTATGTTCAACACAGGTGTTAAGTGCAGGCCTGCTGCTCTAGACCACAGCAGTTTTGACAGTGACAGAGCCATTAACATCAAGCTTTTTGACTTTAATCTCCTGAATGTTGGAGGTTCCCTCTACCTCAGTGTTGGAGGTCAAGGCCTTTGGGGCAAGCTGCAATTCTGACTTCCTTGGGGCTGGCCATATCACACCCATGCTTAACCCTCAGGTAATCAGCATTAATACCACTGACGTCAACCTCCATGCCAATAATACTTCGAATTGCCAAGGTCAAGGCCTGCCTGACCTTTGCCACTAGATAGTTGGCCCATCAACTTGACTGGACTGTCAGTTGTTACTGATCCCAAAAATACAGACTTCGATTCATGAACACCCTCTGATGTAGATCTGGAGTACTGTCACCTTATAGGTGCATATGAGATTACTAGGCTAATGGCTCGAGAGCCATTGCAAGCCTAACCGTTGATTCCCCAGATTCTACCCTATTGACTGTACCTGGGGTATAGGGGATGGTTTAGGTTTGTGCCATTGATACCCAGATTTACCCAGTTTATGCTACCCAAGAGGTAGAGGAGATGTTAAGGTTTGTGCCAGTGCTTTTGAGAATTTTGTGCTTAAGCTTTGAGTATATTACATAGTACCCCTGCCCATAGCAGACATGGACGCTACCCCAGGAGTGAATTTATGATTCCCCATACATTGCTCCACATCGCTTTTGAAGAAAGTTGTGGAAGGGCTGTAATTACCAAAATGGGGATCTGGTTCCAGACAAGGGATAGTCTTTGAGATACATATCTGTCTCTCCAGAGTGTATTATTTGCATCACAGATCAGGTTTAAATACTTGGATCTGGTAATCCTTGAGCAGTATTTTTTTTTTTTTTTTTTTTTGCAAATGTATAACATTTTCATCAGAGCTGGTTTTGAGAGTGACTTGTACATTAGGCGTAGATTATCCCTTAATAGTTGATAGGAGACAGAATGAAGGGATAGCACCTTTCGTTACTGTGCATAGGACATGGATTTTACACTGTGTTTTTTGGTGAGGAACCTCTGAGGCTACTCCATTTGTTTCAAATGCCTGGTCAAGTACATGCTGAATGATGCATTGTACTTTATAATTGGTTGATGAGGGCAGAGTACAGTGGGACTGTAACCTCCCTTGTTCTGGAGTCCATGCTCTTACTTATAAGCTATGCAGCACAGATGACTTCCTCATCACTGTGGATACATGGTGGTCAAAGTTCAGGCTACTGTCAATCTGTGTACCTAGATATCTTACCACTGCCTCCACTCTTAGGGGTGTGGTACTAATCTTATAGTTGATAGGGATGTTGGACTTCCAGAAGGGTATAATTTGTATTTATATGTAGGCCATGGCTCTGACACCAGTCATTTGTCTGCCTCAGACCTGTCTACAGAATATCAACATTGTTGGGGGATTTATTAATTGCCCCCAACTTGCAGTCATCAGCAAACTCGGTCAGCCAAAGGCCTTCTACATTAGGCTTGACTTTGGAGCAGTATATCACGAACAGGAGCAGAACCATCACTGACTCCTGTGGTACTCCACTAATAACTGGCCTCTTGCTGGATGTGGATTCAACTACTTTGACAACTTGTGTGCTGTTCATGAGCCATTTGGCTATTCATTTGGTGGGGTAGGGATTTATGCCCAAACTTGTGAGCTTGTCTATAATTCTTGTGGGTAATTGTGTCAAATGCCTTAGCCAGGTTCAGGTAGGCAGTGTGCATTGTTTTACCCCCATCCATGGCCCTAGTGATCTTTTAAAAGAAGTCCACCAAATTGAGTAGGCATGACTTGCCCTTGACGAAGCCAAAGTGGGTTGTGTCTAGTGTTTTGATTCTTTCCATGACCTTGCATTAGAGATTAGTCAAATGTACGGGTCTGTAATTTCCTTGGTCCATTGATGGTCCCCCTTTATGTAGCTGTGTGATCGTTGATGTCCTCCACTCCTCAGTGACAAAGTCTGTCTGGAGGCTATGGTTAAATAGTGATTTTAGTGGGCCTGATATGTTCTGTTTTAAGCTGTTTAAGATGCACCCTGAGATATTGTCTGGACCCACTGATGCCATATTTTTAGCACTGAAGAGGGCTGTGACAACCTGCTGTTAAGTGATAACTGTTAGAGGAATGCTGGAGGGCATTTCTTGGGGGGGGGGGGGTAACCGGAGGTGATGGGGTGAAATTTGAGCTGAATTTATCAGCCAGAACACTAGCTATATCTTCTTACTGGGTGTAGGTGGAGCCACTTACAACTAACTCTGCACATTGTTGGGTGTTACCCTTAAGATTTTGGACATAACTAAAAAATGCCTTGTGGTTGTTTTTAGCTAATGTATAAACAGGAAATGCAGTAAGTAGCAGATATAGAAAGGCCATTTTTTCTATATCTGCTACTTACTGCATTTCGTGTTTATACATTATAATTTGTACTTCTGTATTTCCTCAGTGTACTTGTACTTCTTCAGACACTGCAACTGACACTTAATGGTTTTAGATAAGGGGTTATCTGATGAAGTCTTGATAGACGAAAACGTATGGTGAACTGTGAGCGTTAATAACTTGTGTTCGTAATAAAGGATTATACAGTGGTTCGTGGACTGTTTTCTCTACAAACAGCACTCATTTTTGGTTACAGGGAAAAACAATACCAAAGAGGTTTCCATTTGATTTAATAATGAAGTTATAGCCTTTCCATTTCACTTTAGTACATTATCAATTCAGTTACAGACTTGTGAACATTTATGTATTAGTAACAATAGGTCTGTTTCACTATAGTACATTATCAGTTTGCATACAGATTTATTCAAGCAGAAAAATGTAAATAAAGTCAGAGCAACAAGCAATGCTATCAGTTTATAATTATTAAAGTTGCAGATGTTATTTTAAGGACCTGATACTAATTTTTTTGTGCTTTGCAGATATTGGTGCAAAAAGACACACTGTCAGTTTTGGATACTTAAATAATTTCCAAGTTGATTTTCCAGAATGCATTTTTAAATACATTCAAAAAAATATTACATCGGTCACCCAGCGTTGCACAGGAGATAGGAAAAGGGAGGTTTGGAAGGCCTAAGTGTAAAAGAAACAAGGACATTGGGACTCTAAAGTGGCCATTCCAACACATCAGCAGTGATTGGTACAATGCAGAGTAGTGCTTAAACTTGCCAAGAGCTGTGGTGTACAACTCAATTATCTACAGAAAGACAAGACCAACAGAGCCAGCTTCAATGTTTGTTTAAATGCATTTCAGTTATCTAAATGAAAGTGTTCTTTATAGTTAAAATGTGTGTACAACATATGTGCATTTATGCAGATTAGAATTAAAGCAAGTATGCAACTGTTTTTATATTCAGATTTCAGGTTTTTATATTTAGATGTTCAGTATAAAGTGACATTTAAAGACATGCAGGTAATTTGCGTGCGTGAATTGGTGTGCCTTCTTTGAAGGCTGGGTGTCGGGATGGCAACTCAGCACCATAAAAATCCACTGCCAATCATTAGCGGACCGGAATTCCGCTGTGGCGACCCCTAACTGGGAAAAGCAGAAAGACTTAGTTTTAGTATAAATATGTATCGCTTTAGTGTAGATTTCAGTCACGTTTCAGAATATAACATTCGTACTCGGTTATGAGTTCAGTATAGTACATTTCAGTCAGATTTCAGAACATAACACTTATAATCAGTAATATCACACTTCACATTATTCAGTCATTAGTTTAAGGATAAAGTTACAGAATTATTTGTAACATACTTATTAAGATAACATATCTAAAGAATAAGTAATAATAGTTATTCAGTATATTCAAGGCATAACAGGTCAGGCTTAATTTGTTTATTAATTTGCAGAATACAGTGTACTATACATAGTAATTATTGTACATTAGACAGAAAGTTAAAAAGACACTGACAGGGTATACAAATATATAGATCTGAAATACAGAAAGCATAGGTTTTAGTAAACGTAATTCTACTGTTACAGCACATAAATATTTACAGGCTATTTAAGACACAAATTTAAAAGGCAGGCATCTATTACACCACATATAAATTAAAAAGGTAAATATATAAGATTATTAGTAACAAATCTGGCTGAACCCGCGGTGGTGGTGCTGCGGTAGCGTTGTCGCCTCACAGTAAGACACTGTCTGGTTCGATTCTCAGCTAGATCGTCTTCTGCGTGGAGACATGCGTGAATGGGTGTACCTTCGTTGAAGGTTGTGCGTCAGGCCTGGCAAGCAGGTATGTAAAAATCAACTGCCACTCATTAGCGGACGGGAGTTCCGCTGTGGTGACCCCTAACCGGGAAAAGCCGAAAGACACAAACAAGTAACAAATCTGGCTGAAGATTTACGTAAGTTAATAGAGTATATGGTAATTATGCTTCAGGATGTATATATTATAGGTATAAAAAAGAAAGTTCATCAGTTACAGCACATTAAAGAGTTGTCCAGTTGTAATTTATCATAAAGTTTAGAGACTTCAATCCAAACAGACCATAAATGCTCAAGTCGCACCTAGTGGTCAAAATTAAAATTGCAAGTTTATTTACCACATAAAGAAAACTTATTTTATATTAGTTCCAGTGATCAATATAATATAATTTGCAGACTATATTAATAGATTTATAAAGTATGACTCCTTGAAAGCTTATTTGAAGCCGAGGCGCTAGAGTGCTTTCGTTGGTGTTACTGACAGAAATTTGTTTTAATAAATATATTTGGCTCATACCTACACATTTGTCGTATTTGCTAGATTTATAAAGTAATCACAGAAGTAAATACCCATTTTAGTAATTTCAGAGACAAATGTTACAGAATAAATCCTAACATAAATACAGTTAGTAGACTAGACCTTGTACAGGCCTGAAAATGTAAGGTTAAACTTGTCTTCATTTTATATTTCATATTTTAAAATTTATGCATCTCAGGGGGCTTGTAAGATCAGATTTCATTTAAGTCTAGAAATGTAGTCATATTAAAGCAGGCCTTCACAGTGTATATACAGTTTCAGTGAATGCAGTTTCAATCAGTGAAAATAACCTTCAGTCAAGAATACTGATATGAACAGAATGTGAAGTACATTGAGAACAAAGAGATCTTACAAGGCTTGGGAACCAAGAGGCATGTAGATTATTAGGAAATACTTCAGACACAGTTAGTTAACTTAGTTCATTTGGACTGATATGCAGAAAGTCATTGCAGTACAGTGACACTTGAGTATGAATGGAGAAGTTAGGTCAAATATGCAGTGTTCCAGAATATTAATGATATTACTCAGGAGGATAGTGCTGTAGTCATGGACATAATTATCAGAATATGAATGTAGAAGCTACAGACTATTTCAGTTTATCAGCACTGTTATTGGAGGAAGTATTCAGATATTGTTGATATTTGCCTCCACTGTACATAATAAAGCATTCTTAACCTAACTACAGTGTGTGCAGACTTTCTTCTAAAATATAAAAGAAGATTTGGCCCATAAAAGAAAGACTGGCACCTGTTCAGCACATGTTTGGATAATTAGAGGAGGTTACTAGGCTAACAGCCCTAGAGCCTTTACAAGCCTAACATGTTAATCCCAAGTATCCCCATTTATTCTTTAAAGACATTAATTCCAGACTCTTTCCATTTTTCCAGTTATTTCCACTTTATTTCAGTATTCTACAATCATATCAATTCTCACACAGAGTTTCTGAGGACTGCATCTAAAAGCCTACTAGGTTTGTGTAAGTTACATGTAAGCACCTTCACATATGTGGGTCTAAGTATTGGGTCTTTAGTAGTAGTGGTGAGTGTTGTGTAAGTGTCACTGACAACCTCTTTTATGGTTTTATGACTGTGTGAGAGTTTTGCCACCCGAGACAATGTGTAACTACATCTCTCACATAATGGGTTAATCTGTTTCAGAATTAAGTAGTTGTCAGTAAACATGAATCAATTCCTGCATTGCCTAAGGATTCCCATGTCCACCAAGCTGGAAGCAGAGATAACAGGAAAATTTGCATACGTGGTAGCAGGTCCTTGATATGTGGGAGTAGAATGGGGAGTGTTTGGGTGCTTTACATAGTGAATCTAAGGCTAATCTATGTGGCAGTCCTGTTCAGAGCTCAAACAAGTTGCTCCTTGAGCAGCAGTGAACTGTGGAAGAATACAGAGATATTTTTGTAAGGAAAAGTATAACTTCAAGGTGTTTAAGTATATACAGAGCACCACTAACTACAGCTGCACAAAGCACAAATGCAAGGCTTTTATAGAAGCAGAAAAAAAACAACCTTTAACTCAGGTATACCTTCAGGCCAATCAGATAGGCACACAATAAGCCTTCCACCAGCAAGTTCCAGTTCATATAGGTTGTATCAGCCCTCTCCTGCCACAAGAGTGCAGACTAAAACCCTCTTGTTGTAGAACGGCTAGTTTTGAGCCCATGTGTAAAATAACCTCCCACATGCAGTGCTAAGAAGCTGTTGCAGCAGCAGTTACAATGTATTTTGAGCAAAACAGCAGCAGAAAACAGCAGTCCTAACAGCAGTGAAAAATGATACTTCTAACTCTATGCAAGCTCAAGAAAAACAATTGATAAAGCAGAGAACATTGAGTATACAGTAAAAATAAATGCTAGAAATGCAAACATATACTCAAGGGATGGATTCAGATGCAAACTGAATCTCTCCAACTCTACTGTAGGATCATATATGTCAGCATCAATGCCCTTCCACCAACACTGAGATACATGTGAAAGGGGGACTAATCACCTAATTATGGCTTCATCCAGGCCTAGGACTTCTTCCTTGGCTTCAGTGCCTTCTCTTCTGGCTGTTGTTAGGAACACCAACTGCAAGAAGAAGAACTTAGACTCATCTCCAGAGTCTGTACCCCACCAGACTTGGGTAATGATGGGGAGCCACCCCCTCCATTTCCTCCAGATGACCCAGATTTGGAGAACTCCTCAAAGTGATTAGGGCAAACGTGAGATGGACCCCGGATACCACCTTTAAATTCAAGTTTGTACTGGCGGAGACTTTCATTTGCTTTGTCTTGGGTGGTCCGCCATCTGGTAGTGTGTTTCATTTGGTGGCAGACTCAGAACAGAAGTACCCTGATGTAATGGCCCTTAAACCAAAGAGACCAGACAGGATCCGCTGAACAACTAAAGATTGGAAAGCTATAGCTTACTTCCATAACGTTGACTATGTAGTGACCATGACCACTCTTAAGAAGGCTTTCAAGCTGCAGAACTCTGATTTCTATCCTCCCAGTCGTGAATCACTGGTGATAGATCACCCAGAAAAACAATTCTATTTGTCCTTCACAAACATCTTGAGGGAGATAATCTATATGCTGCATATGCTAAGGTTCCAGAAAGATGTGTCTAGAAAAGCAGCCAAGACTGTGGAAGGGCTGCTAGATGGGGAGTTAAAGAAAAAGCAGTTATCCCAGTTGTCAGTATTATCCTGTATATCAAATGTAACCATGGACGTTGCCTGCAACACAGTGGATGTTTTAGCTAAGGCAGCGAACACTAACATTTATAGATTTCACTACAAATACAAATACCAGTTTCATGAATGCCTCCATTGACAGAACAATGCTATTTGGGCAAACAGTAAAAGCTGAACTGGAGAGAAAAGGAACAGGAGGGCAAGATATTCACCATTGTTAGGGTAAAATTACAACTTCTACAACACACATTTTCTAGGAGGCAATGGAGTTTGCTTCAGATGTGGTTTAGGCATTGCTAAAATCAACAAGACAACAAGGGTTTGGGAAAAGGCTGCAGGGGGTTGTGGTGGTATTCAAAAGAGCCACCAACCCACAGATAGTCAGCCTTGGCAGAATGGTCAGTGATACAGTGGTCCTCATTTAAGAGTCTGCATTCTACTTTCTGAAGACACTCAACTCTGCCACTCTGGAGACAGCCATGGGGGAGTTCCCTCTCCTTCCACTAGTCATCGTGGATGGCCATCACATAGGACATGTTGAAGAGGACACGTCTCCAGACTTTATTCATTTCCTATCATCTGCACCAGACCACAGTCTCTTTCCCATACAGACGTCCCAGCCTGTCAGAAGCCTCAGTGATAAAATATATATATATTTTTTTTTTTATTTTTTTAGTCTCCACTACATCCAAGGGACCCTGCCTGATGGGTCCACATCCTGCACTGCATTAGCCCTGTAATTTTGTGGGGATGGGAGCAGGGTTTCCCTGGTCTAGGTAAGAGCTGTATGATCCATTTGTTCCTGCTGAGGAAGCCCTAGCCTAGTGGCCCTTACATTCCCCCAGTGACAAGAATTGGAGGGTAGGGAGTAGTTCTGTCAGCCAATCTCTTGGAGTGGCCTACTGCACAGTGCCTGTAGACACATAGTAACTGCCTGGTCAGAGGTAGAGATGTGCATACACTCTCATACACCTCCTATTCTTCATCTCAGCAGGGAAGTTCCTGTACCATGCAGCACAAGCCAACATGAGCACTCAGGTGTATGCTATACCCAGCTACTGCTAGTTGTCAACAATGTCATGAGCCTGGTAGATTCCCTTCCTTGAGTATGAATGAGCTGGCATTGTTTCAAGCTTAAAATGAGGTTTAAAACCTGCTACAAATGTGAACAATCCAAATGCTCTCACCATACCATCAAAATGCACAGTCTCAGGCCCATTCTGAGCCTAAATCAATTTATTCCAAAGTGCCCTTTTGAATGCTCACAGTGCAGTTTGTTCAGCCATGTCTGCAAGATGGTGATTGAATATACTCTTCAGAATTATAAGATGGGTATCGACATATCAGAATAGCAAAGGGGTCAAGGAGGTTTGTCTGCTTCTGCATAGGAGACAGCTATTATCAGTTTTGTTCCAATAGGTTTGGTCTTAACTGTTAGGCTGTTCAAAGACATGACAGTAGTTGCAAGATGTCTCACACAGCGAGGGACCAGAGTTTTTCCATATCTGGACAACTGACTTCTGATCGCCTCTACTGTGGAAAGTTTCATAGCCTCCAGGGACCACTTCCTAGCTCTTTTCAGTCTTTAGGGATAATAGTGAACACAGTCCCTTAATGTAAGAAGATACTGTCTTGCTGAACATTTCTTCCACAGCACATAATTCAGTCTGTACAAGCACTGGCCTTACAGATTCTCCAAAGTCAACATGTGACAACAATACTTCATGTCAGAGCTGGGTTTAATGACAGCTTCCATTTAAGTTGTCCCACTGGATGCATCTGCTTTGTGGCTGTGGGACATTGTCAGCAGCAGACCTTCCAAGGGGTTTGGGCGCAGACAGAGGCTATGCTACACATCAGTATCCTGGAAATGAGGGCAGTCCTTGTAACCTTGCAGGTATTTTAAGACTCCTCCTTCCAGGTTCTGTTGCCTGTGACAGCATGGTGATGGTGGTGTGGAACGGTACTTGAACAAGAAATGGGGCAACTGTTCTTATCCTCTTTGCTGGGAGACCTTGAGAGTTTGCAAATAGGCCATTGCAAACAACCACTTTCTTGTAGCTCGCCATGTCCAAAGACAAACTAATTCCTTAGTGATCAGGCTAAGCTGTTGTCTGCTGATGACATGAGTGGTCTGTCAGCCAATCTGTAACCAGAATTCTGTTCAGGATTTCAAGGAAGCCTTGTTGTAACCTGTTAGCATTTGTAGCCATTTCCAAATGCAGTAACTTACTTTTCCTTATTTCACCCTCAGAAGGATGTCCCTGAGTTGCTTTCATATATTAGTGACCCTGGGGCTCCTTTACACTCCTTCTCTTCCTTTTATTTCCCCTTATAACAACATTTGTGGAGAAAGTCAAAGAACACCAGGCTAAAGTCATTCTAATTGCTCCATATTGGCCATGAAAATTGTGGCTCCGCCCTTCTGTAGTCTCACATTCTGGACAGGCCGCTAATTCTGAGAGCACACAGGAGGTCTATAACTCAGCCATCCAGCAAGCCCATCCAGACTTCACTTCCTGTGGTTTCTAGAAATCCACTGATAGCCAGGGACCCTTCATGCAAAACAGGTTGATCCAAATGCTTATCTCTGCTCTGTGACCCAATATGAAGAAAACTTCTAAATGTAAATGGACCTGTTTTTTTCTGTCTGGACTATGATATAGGGCTTAAATCTATTTCATAGCTAAGGTTCCTTCTATTTTTAAAATATTCTTCTCTTATTTTTGGCTCTGGCTTGAGATTGTATTCCATCAGTGTTCACCTCTCAGCCATGTAAAATTTCCAAAAAGGATTCAAGTCTTTTTCTTTGACATCACCAAAATTTTTCAAGACTTTCCTCAAAAGTAAGTTTCTTCTCCAAATGCTAAAGAAGTTGATAAATTTGTTGAACCTTCACTGTTTGCTGTCACTGTACCTCTTCCTCTCCACTCCAAGTATTGCTTGCATGTTTTCATGGAGATCATATTGTGAATGTTGTTAGACTGCTGAATGAAAACGTTTAGGAATACTAAGAGAATATGCAGGAACATCATTCAGATTTATGAACATAAAGCAAGTAAAATGTAAAACTTAGACTAAGCAGTCTGTATTCCTATTGAAAAATTAGATATACTGTTTATAGCAGTATAGACAGCCAAAAGTGCAGTAGTCATGAAAATGAGAACAATTTCAATATGGTACATCCAGAACTACTTTATAAAGAATGGTTTCCAGATGCAGTGTCACTAATACATCAGCAAATCACACACAAGTCCTTACATCCAGTCAGGTAGGCCATTAACATACTGTAGTCCATATCAGTGCAGCAGATACAAATTGTCTTATTCCTGTTCTGTGAGTCTGTTTCCATGATGTGCATAAATTGTTAGAAAACACTGTAACATTGCAGCTATCCTCCCATTTGTTGCTACTTTGATGAGGTAAATTTTATTTCACATTATGAATTTATGTGCCTTGAGGATGCTGTTATTTTTCAGACTTATGCTGCCACAATGTTCAGTAGAAGCTATTAAAATGCATTTTAACTAGAGAAAAGAAGTAGAGTAATTTAACAAAGTGTGTCATAGCAGCCCCCCCCCCCCAAAAAAAGCTGCTGTGTCAGTATTGGAATAAATCAGATGTTACACTCATGCTTTACTGAAGTACCCTACGGCCCTGATCAGTCCGTTTGATCACCTAACCCATAAATGAAATAAATTAGTTTCAGAAGGATCCCACTAAAACTGCACTCTCTGTCAACCTTCAGTTTCCCATGCATTGCCATTGCACAGTGCTTTTTAGTAGCCTTTTTATGACTTTAGTTTACAGGTCTGTATTTTATGTAAACCTTTCAATTTGGGTATTGGCTATGCTGTAACTAATCTCCAAATATAAAACAGCAACACCTATTTCAAGGAAAACAAATGAGAGGACTAGCTGCAATCACTGCAGACTTTTCTAGAAGTTTCAGAGCCCTACTGTTTTGTACTGTATACTTCACTCTAAGGACTTTTATTGAGCTTTTTTCTACTAGATATGCATATAAATAAACCAGAAACTGCTCTTTTGTTTGCATTTCTTGGCACAGTTTACATAGCATCCATGGGTTTCAAGAATTTCAATGTCAGTTAAATTTTGTGCGGCAAGTCTTGGCCAAAGAGTGACACAGTCTCATTTCACTATTAGTTCTTGCCTAACTAAGGAGTATTTTGAAGTAACATTTTGGCATTGCAAATTCTTTTGATAACCACATTTGGTTATTAAATTAATGCACAAATTAGTTTTGCGACTGACCACATGCTTGCAAGTTAATAACCCTCTGTGTTTAAGCTTCAGTAGTGTTCACACCACTAGCATACATATTTGCCAGCACTAGGTTTTTCTTTGACTGTAATGAGCAACGCTTTTTATTTTCTCACATTTCCTTTCAAAGGATGTTTGTATCTGGAACTGCAGAAACTTGCCTACACATGCTTCATATTCATCTTCTGTAAGTTCTCAGTTAAAGCTATATTTGAGCAACATACCACTGCATAAAAGGCAGGACGGACAAAATTGATATTTCATGCTGTTTACTGCTGCTTGAATTATAAAGAAAGTTATACCCCAGCTGAGTGCACATACACATACCAAATTTGCACATGAGCTGTACTGGTTGCATACACTAATGATGCCACTCAAAAAACTACACAGCAGTTCAATCATTGCTTCATTGATACTCTATTCAGCTCATAATCATGTAGGATCTAGAAGTTATCCCTGCACTTCATGGATGCAAGGCAGAGAACTCTTGGGCAGGATGCCATTCCATTGCAGAATGCACGCATGAGAGCTCCTTGATACAGTCACCTAAAAGGCAATTCAGAGCAATGGACTAATTTTGGAAGCATTTTCTTTTAATTACATTTCTCATATTACAAAGTTCCAGAGGGAACTTACAGAACAGGTCCTAGATTCCCTCAGGAGAACCTTGACCACTGACACTAGGAAGACTATGGAAACTTAACTGCCAAATATTTTGTCTATTACTAGTCTGACCATGAGGCTTATTTTCATTGCAGCCAACAGTGCAGTATGGGCAGCAGGCACTGGCATCGTTAGGTGTCATCATGCTTGTCTGAGACTGTGACTTCTCAGACAATTTGTAAGTATCCTTTCTTATTTCCTGTTATGATGGATCATCTATTTTTGGTCCTAAAGTTAAAATATACCTTGATGATGATTGAGCAGGAGGGCAAAACACTTTCTGCCATAAGAGTCCATTTCTCTACACCTTAGCAACCTTTCTCTAAAAATCAAAAAAGAGGAAAACAACTACTTTTAACTCCTCTTTCAAAAGAACTCCTCATGATAGAGGAGGAGATTCTCCAGGTGATGCCACCCCAGGGGCAGAGGATGTCCACAGAACCAAGGTTTAGAGGTCCTTTCTCCAGCAAACCTTTCCAGCATTCCTGAAAATGTGTTTGCCTGCTCCCTTCTGGAGGTTTCAGGGAGCACTTCTCTAATCACTTTCTAAATTGGATGGCCATCACAAAAGATTCCTGAGTGAAGATAATTATATCCACAGCTACAATATTGCATTTTTTTCCAACTCCACCCCATCATACAAGGCTCTTCCAGATGTTTGACCTGGTCAAAAAAAGAGACACAGCCCAGGAAATTTATCGGGTTCTACAAAAACGAGCTGTCCAGGAGGTCTCACTACACCAAAGAGGATCCAGATTTGACTCAGGATTCTTTTTAGTCCCCAAAAAGAAGAAGGACCTCAGGCCCATACTGGACCTCAATTGCCTAAATACTCATGTAAAGAAGACGAAGTCCCAGCTGGTCATGGTGCAGTCTGTTGTTTCACTTATCAGGAAGGGGGATTGGATGTGCTTGCTAGATCTTCAAGATATAAATTACCACTTAAAGATCACAAGGCAATCCAGAAGGTATCTTCATTTCTGGCTTGATACCAGTCATTACCAATTCTGAACCTTGCTGTTTGGTTTCATCACCCCCCCCCCACATGAGTGTTCACTAAATGCATGTCTCAGGCTGCAAGGATTCTAAATGTTCTGTAATTAGACAATTGGCTTCATGCTTCAAATACAAAAGAATACTTAATTCCAGGAAGAGACTATTTTCTCCTCCTGTGTCAATCCTTAGGTATATCTGTGAACTACAAAAATTAAAATCTGGAGCTAACACAATTCTTGGATTTCATAAGATGTCATTTGAATACAGTGCTTCAAATCACAACACTATAGTCAAGACTGACCTCCATTCTTCTACAGGTGTAGAGGGTTCTCAGATCGGACAATCCACTGGTCTCTCTCATTCTACATTTACTGGAGTCTGTCAGCATCAATCATCTTATTCCTACAAGTAAGTTTTTTTTTTCTTGAGACTACTTCAATGGACACTGTTATTGCCCACAGTCCACTCACCTCCTCATCACCATGTCATATTGCCTGCCCTGTGTTGCTATGATATACACTGGTAAATCAAATCCCCTCTAGTTCAACAGGAATGACCATTTGTTCTTCTTCCACCCTTGGCCACAGTTATCATGGATGCCTCTCCTCTGGGGCTAGGGAGCATTTCAAGGGGAGAATGGTTGAAGGAATGTGGACCAGTCTGGAGGCCCCTCTTCACATCAGCATTTTTGAAATGAGGGTAGTCTTCTTACTGTCACAGGCTCTTCAGCAATTCCATTCACTGGATGTGATTTCCATCCAGATGGTGTGCTACATCACCCAGCAAGGGAGAACTAACTTCTACCTGCTTCGCTGAGAGGCTGTGAAATTGTGGCAATGAGCAATGTCTTCACAGAGCTTTCCAATAACAACGCACATTCCGGGTCATGCCAGTGTTCTAAAGGGCAAGCTGAGTCAATGTATCCTCATGCCTCACAAGTGGTCTCTCAACACAGTGGTGGCAACCGAGATATCCTGCCACCAGAGCAAGCCACCAGCCTTGCTGCAACCTTTTTTGCCAGTCCCATCAACATGACATGCAGCAGCTACTTCCCCCTCCTCTCTCCACATGGACAGTCACTGAGGAATACTTTAATCCATCTTTGGTCTCCTGGACCCCTGCATGCTTTTCCCCCTCTTCCTTTAATAAGGAAGTTGCAAAGCAACTGTAATTCTCATGGCCCCATTCTGACCCATATAATATAGTTCCCTTACGTATGGTCTCATCTTCTGTGACCTCCATGGTTCCTAGATCCCAAACTGGATTTCCTTTCCCATCTTTCTGGATAGCTTCACCTGGACATCATATCCTTCAGACTGACTACATGGTTTCTTCAATTGCATTGATGGTCAATTCTTCCATATCTTTTAGAGTTGCTCAGATATTATAAGCTTCCCAAAAGCCTTCCACATGTAAAATCTACAAAGGTAAGTGGAGAAAGATTTTTCATTTAGGCTGTTGATAGAGGACTAAACACCTTTTCAGTTCCTCTCCTCTATATCTTGTAGGATTTAGCAGACTTTTGATTCAGGAACAAGCTATTCTACCATCAAAGTTCAAATTGCAGCTGTTTTCATATTATCACTCTGGTTCATAGTCTTTCTCTATAACTCCCCTTAAGATTTGTAAAGCCTTTCTCAAAGGGATATGAAACAGTGTAGACATTTGCCTGTCTTGTTTCCATATTATTCTAATCAAGAAGAATGTATGCTGCATACTCTAGATGTACATCGCCAGTTGAGATTCTGTCTGTATCAAACAAAATCTACATGCAAAGATGACCAATTGCTTACGTCCTTCTCAAAAAGCAAATTGGGATCTAGTTTCTAAAGTTACACTATCTATATGGCTTTTGGATTGCATAACTTTTATTTATACTCATTCCACTATATCCATGGGTACAGCTACTACCTATTACAAACATTCCATATGCCGTGAAGCATCTTGGACTACAGTGTGCACCCTTATCAAACACTACAAACTGGGAGTGATATCTAGGTCCAGAGCTCCCTTTGGTTCTACCGTACTCACGGGTATTTTGCCATGATGTACCTAGGATTTGAAGTAGCTGAGAAATTTATCCGAATCAAGATGGATAGAGGAATAATACAACATGCAAAAGTTATGTACTTACCATAATGATAGATCCTTGTTGTCTTCTGCCTCCATCCGTCTTTATGATCTACCCTTTTCCCCTTTCCAGGTTGTCACATGTTCTTCTCTGTCCAGGATTCTAATAGACCTACACCCGAAGCCTTACCCCTGAAAGACTTGCTCTTAGTCTCTTGTTTCCTATAAGACGTTTTGCTATCTATTATGGGCATATTCGATCTGAGGAGTGCCCACTTGCGTAGTGTCATGGGAGAACTTGAGCTGTGGAGAAGCTCTGCAAAATGTTTCCAGCGTGAATCTGCCACAAAGCAGATAACCCAACCAACCAAGATGGATGAAGGACAAGAATGTATCATTATGGTAAGTACATATCATTTGTTTTTCCTCTTGTGACTAGATGGGTTTCTGCTTTTTGATTTTTTTTTGGTTGAGTTAATTTCATGTTGTAGATGTAGATTTAGGGAGTGTTGATGATTCATCAATTCAGAATTTGTTAACACACTCTTTATGTACCTCTAAATTTAAGATATTACGAAGTAAGCAAATTATACATATGTTTCAAATGTAATCTGCAATTGTAATGCAGGAATAAACTTGTGTATTCTGTCTTTGAGCATAATATGATAATTTACTGATTATAGAATGGTGGATCAGGTTGGGTGAGGGTGCTTTTAACTCGAATATAGAGGATTTGTCAACATATGTGAAAAGAGTGGAGCTGTACTGTACTGTGACTGTGCTGATGGTACAAAATGGTCTCAGTTTTACTCTATCAGTGCCAGTGTCTCAGTGGGTAGTGTACTCCATTTTGATGTTAGGAAAATCAGAAGGCTTTGGGTCCCCCATTTCCACTCTAGATAACTGAATTTATTTTACAATACTAACACTGTAGTGCAGCATAAAGGCGATGTTGCATTCGTGAGGTGCTGTCCTTCAGATGACCCAATAATCTGAAATCTCATCTGCTTGAATTGGTGGTAGATCAGATGGATGTAGAAGATTATATGGCACTTATCAAAAAGTTTAAGGTGAAATTACAGTCATACTCTTTTAATCCCAAACATTTACATAGATTAGCCATTAGCTCTAAAAGATTCAATAATATGGATCATATCAAAGAGATTACATATAAAGTCAACAGAAACCTTAAAAAAACAACAGATTTAAAAGATATTTTAGAGGCCATTAGAAAGCATTATGGATTAGTTAATAACAGTAAATGTACTATAGATAATAGTGACTTAACTAATAGATTTCTGAAAGAAAATATAATGCACAGATTAACTGAAGAGCAAAATATAAAATTGAATAAATCAATTTCTTTCAGGGAATTGAAAGAACAAATTTAAAAAAAATAAATAAAAATTAACAAATCCCCTGGTTTAGATGGCATAATTCCTAAGTTGTATAAAATAATGCCTAAGAAGTTAGAAATGTGTCAAATATTCCTCCCTCTTGGAAATGTTCATTAATATCTCCCATTTTGAAATAGGATAAAGATCCAAAATTATGCTCATCTTATCACTCCATTTCTCTTTTAAATGTTGATTACAACATTTTTATGTCCATATTGGCAAAAAGATTAAATTATATGATGTCAAATCTAATTGAGGATGATCAGACTGGTTTTATTTTAAACAGAAAAGTACACAATAACACCATTAGACTCCTATCTTACCTTTTATAAAGATGTTGCTAATAAGAACAAAAAAGAACTGTCAATAATAAACTTAGATTTAGATAAAGCTTTTGATTCTACTAATTGGATGTATTTACGTAAATTGCTTAAAGAATATACATTTTCTTTAGATTTTATAGAGTTAATAATGAAGCTTTATAGTAATAATTTATCTTTTGTTAAAATTGCTTTATTTTTGTCTAGTCCTTTTAAAATATTTAAAAGAACAAAAGAGGGATGCTCTTTGTCTTCTTTGTTGTTTGCTTTGTCAGCAGAGCCTTTTGCTACCTTTATTAGAACAAATATAAAGATAAAAGGATTTTCCATTAAAGATAATTATAGTTTTAAATTTCATTTATTTGTGGATGATATTTTATTTTACTAGTGGAACACTGAATCTTGATTAGAGCACATTTTTATTCAATAAAATATTTTGAAAATAAATCATATTTAAATTTTAATCATAAAACAGAAACATTTCTGATAAATAAAAAATAAATACCTTTATAAAGAATTATAACGAATTCAATTGGGAGAACAACTCAAATACTTGGGAATTATTATAAAACCCAGTTAGAAAGAATTGATATCCACAAATTATAAAATTCTAATTAATACAATATCAAAATTGATAGATAATTGGAACAAAATGTTTTTCACAATTGAAGATAGACTCACACTAATAAAAATGATAATTTTATCAAAGCGTTTATTCCATATACAGTCATTGATTTTACATCCCAATAAGAATTTTTTAAACAGCTAAATTCTGTATTGCTTAAGTTTTTGTGGCATCCCCAAAAACCAATAATTGCTTTTAATTGGCATATAATGCTGGCACAGTGGTGCAGTGGCATATAATGACGGTGCAGTGGTGCAGCGGTAGCATTGTCGCCTCACAGCAAGATGTTCTCCGGTTCGATTCTCAGCTGGGGTGCCTTCTGTGTGGAGTCTGCATATCCTCCCTGTGTTTGTATGGGTTTCCTCTGGGTGCTCTGGTTTCCTCCCACGTTACAAAGACATGCATCTGGAGCCTTTCTCCCTGGGCCCCTGCTATAAATTGGCTTTGTTCCAAGTTGGACTTTCCCGGTTAACCAATGTTAAATAAATAAAATAAAAAATAAAAATATAAAGTTTTGGGAAGAAAGTGAAATTGGATTTCCTAATATTGAATTATTTGCTAAATCTGCTATTATTAATATAGTGAGTCATTGGCTAAATTCTTCATATGGTTTTAAACTGAAAACTATTACATGAAACAATTTTAATTTCAAATAGTGTGCCTGAAATGAACACATTATCCTTACTGGATATTAATAAAATATATTGGGTCATACAAGATTTTTGTATGAATACTACAAATGTTCATGTTTCTACTCCTTGTGTAAATCATACATAACTAGGTTCAAGAAACTACTGATGGATAGTAATTATTTAGACAAGGATTTATTAATTATGTAATTTCTTTTAGCTTATTCTAATGGTTGTTTGGAATCATTTAATTTAAGGAAACACTTGATCTTGGAGAAGATGATTTAAAATTTTGGTATCAGTTTTTTGGTGGAAACAAATTACATTCATCTGATTATCTGTTGGCCAGATATAATATAAACAAAAAACTGGTTAAGCATACAGATTTTTCAAGAATTTATAAATAACAAAATGCAATTTCAATTAAATATGAACACTAATCCCATACAAAAATTTTAGAATTTTTTTTAAAATTAATAGTGACGGGGTCAAAAATAAGTCTTATTTATCAACAGTTTATAAGATCTTAAGAGCTGACTTTATTGTCTTTGATTCATCTTATTAGGATCATTCAACAAAAATTAACAATGAATCATTTTTGGAAATTAATAAAAAATTATCTTTGAAGTCTGTAAGTAGCACTACGTTATCACTCTGTTGGATAATTTTTACTTGGATTTCTTCACACAGAAGTTTTCAGGCCACATGCTCCAGAGACCTTAACCTTGTCACCACAATAAACAGAACTTGCTGGAGGGATAGGTTCCAGTCCCAGAGACTTCCCATACTCTGGAACAAGCTGCCCATTCATGTCAGACAGAGTACCTTATTGGCCCTTTTTAAGAAAAATCTGGACAACTGGAGGGGAAATAGGAAATTTATCCCAGGGATCACTTCTATGGCTCTGCTCGACAGGGGCACAGGTAAATAAATTTTTGGGTGGCTAAAGCCAAGTAATCTTTATGGCTAGGCTTATATAGGCCCTGGGGCCAATAGCCTAGTACCTACCTATAAATTGGTTCCACATGGTTATAGTGTAGAATGATTATTCCTATCTGGGTAGAATTCAGAAACTTTGTTAGAGCATTGTTGTCAGACAGATGTACTGTTACAAATTTTTTGATTTTATTTAATGTCCCAATTCCAGATTCTGTACCAAAAACACAAGTGCCTCTCCTTTGGTCCATCCTGGCTATTGCCAGGAAAGTCATCACAATGAATTGGAAAAGTAAAAATATCCTCTGTTTCTCTGATTTTATTTGCTTGGCAAAAATGTATGTGATAAAGAATTACAAACTGTAATCATTAGCGGACCGGAGCTGTGGCGACCCCTAACCGGGAAAAGCCGAAAGACACAACAACAACTGTGTATAACAGAACTTCAGATATTATACATAAACACTTATCTTGGCAAACAGTTAGAGATTTATTGGAAAAGTTGTAATGATTTTGTTCAATGTAATTTTTGTTCTGGACTTTGTGTATAGTTGTATTTTTTTTTTAGTTGATTGTTATGTATTGTTAAAATTTATCATAGTTCCATACTGATTTAAAATGCAATCTATTTTTTAAAAAGCGTAGGGTGAACCTTATTAAAATATTTCAACAAATTAGATCATGAACACACAATAAACAAGAAGAATTAAAAGTTGTTAAAAATGTCTAAAAAACACACAAAAATTACTTAAAACCACTGATAACAAATAAATCAGTCATTCCACTGTCTTCCTTAGGGTTGTTTTAACTGTACCCCTGCATTACTTTTTATCAATTCAAACTCTTTGTAAAGGAATAAATGTATCTTATTTACTTTCCTTTTTCTATCCCATTGCTTATTGTGTAAAATATCTTCACACTCTTTATCCAAATCTTGCAAATAAAACACAGCATCAATATAACTATTGTTTCTTTACTGTTTTAAATCAAAATTACTAATTTCTGATTCGTCAGTAACTTTTTATTTACTTTATATATCATTTGTTTACCAGGAAAGTCTGACTTGGAATGAAGACCATTTTCAGCGGAGGCCTGGGGAGAAACACTTCAGACACATGTCTTTGTACATGGGAGGAAACCGGAGCATCCAGAGGAAACCCACACGAATGCAGGGAGAACATGCAGACTCTGCATAGAAGGCACCCCAGCTGAGAATTGAACCAGAGAACCTCTTGCTGTGAGGCAACAATGCTACCGCTGCACCAGAGCTTCCTCTGTTAGTATCTTAAAAGAAATACAAACCCTTCCCAGGTGGGATGCCCTCTAGATCACAAACCTAATCAGTATACATTATCACTCAGTTAGCATCCAGTTCAGATTATACTGTATAAACATTATTCATACTTTTACTTATTAAAAAATCTTCAACTGTAGTCTAAAATTAAAATACAACCAATAATAATTAAAACAAAGGAATCCATATTTTTCTGTGATTATCAAACTTTGCCTGCACACATGGATGTATTATAGTACATAGCTTTGTTCATAGTTTGGATTACCGATGTTTCCATGCTGACAGTACAAAAGCCTCCTTATATATTTGCTTTATAACTCAGGCAGAATTGTGCTTCTGGTGTTGAGCTTCAGCTCCCAACACCTGTAAGACGTAAACTGGCAGGTACTTAATCACCTTGATGTATACAGTTTTCGTAGGCTACCAAAAGCCTCACATATTACCCATACTCTCATGTACTCAAGGCCTCCTTCTCCTGATGTATTTTGCTATGGGTGATTTCAAGTTGCTCTGTAAATGGTCCAGTGCTACTAATGTGTTTTTTTTTTCACACAGTGGTTGCTGGAGTGTTTCTTTTTCCTGAGGTCTTCATGTTGTAGGTCAAGACTTTTATTTTCATTATTGTTATTTTTTTCAGTTTCCACAGTTCGTTTATTAATTTTTCTGTCTGGAATGTCAGGCGGTATTTCCCTTCCCCCACTTTAGTGTCCTCTGTTTTTATCATTATATTTTGTTTGAAGTTGGCAGCTTAGCAGGTCTTACATATTTTCAGTATTATTGTTTGTGTGGTTTGAGGAAATACAGGACACACCTTATTCATATATTGTTTGCTGTTAATTTACCTACATGGGCAAAAGCAAAGACTCCCATACTTTCAGGAAGTGGTCATATGGAAACAAGCTTCATCTAAAAGACAAACTCTCAATGCAGTAAGTACCTTGGTGAAGTATACCTGTCTGAGGCTTGCTCCATCTGCTCTTCTTTCAAGCTTTTGACCGTAAAGGAGCACAGAAGCAGCTTGATGCTTTTTGAAGACGAGGACTGCTTCAGCTTTTGATCTGAGCTGTTTCCTGGCCACCTCTAGGGTTTCTCTCAAAAGGGAAGCTCCTACTGAAAAAGGTCCTCTCAGTGCAGGCAAAAATCCCAGATTGGATCCCTCTGGTGAAGTTGTTTTGGTGGCTTTTCTCTTCTAAACAAGCATCTAGTGTTGTTCATTTAAGGATGACCCCCCTTGTTGCTGTTTGTCCTTCAAGTTTGGGTCCTGTGATGTCCAGAGTGGAACTGTGGATCCACAGATGTACCCTGTCACTGTCCAGTGGACCCCAAAGTTCTGTGACAATTCAGCTTGACTATAAGATGCTGTTGAAAGGCTAGAGACCTGTGGTGGCACCAGCTGTGGCAGTGGGTCCTCAACCCATTGAAGAGTGTCCTGGACTGGCTGAAGATGCCTTTCGACTACCTGCTCCACCACAACCAAGTTCTGAAGCTCACAGTCTGCTTGTCCCACCAAATTGCAACATGCCAGGGAACTTGCTTGATCAATGCCAACTCTCTAAGTCTGTGAAGATGTTCCTGGATGGACAGAGTGTGAATGTACACTGACCTGGGAAGAATGTGGTGGGGTGCTCCTAGGGATCCTGTACCTGTGGAAAAATTAACATAAATGGGACAGAAAGGGAAAAAAAGACATGGTGATGCATAATTAAAATAAGGAAAAAAGAGAGGGGAGGGTAGAACAAGAAATAGAGACCATAAAATGACTCATAATGTAGTAAATCAGTGCATTCGTTATTAATAGTGATTTCTTATTTTTATTAAATCTTTATTCAGAAAAAAATATTCTCTGTGAAATTATACTGGAAACCTGTAAACAATCAGCATAATATTACCAAGAGATGATTTTTACATTTGCAGTCTACTGGTAATAAGGAGATAAACTAGTGTAACATAAGAAGTGGGAACACATTTGAAATATTTATTTATTGATTGATTGATTAAAATGTAATTACTGTGAAAGTCTGACTGGGTAGGACCCCATTTCAGTGGATGCCTATTTAAAGAACAATAAATTTGCAGTCTTTAAAAATAATACAAAAAACATCTACAGTTGAAATAATTATCCCAAATTAGAAATAATATTAAAACATTGGTTAAGAATATTTATTTTATTTATTTATTGACATTTGTTAACCGGGTTTGTCCAACTGGGCTTGTTGCCCATTTTCAGTGGAGATCAGAGGAGAAAAGCTCCAGTAATACATTTAAAAACAAGTACAATTTTAAACAATATTGATATAATAGCAGTTATAGCAAAATGATTCACATATGTTGGGTTACATGCATAAAGTTAAAGTTGCATTAAAAAGAAGCTAAGTAACAATTTTACATTGATATAGTTCAATAGTCAACAATAAACACTTTTTGTTTGTATAAAATTGTGCAAATGCATAGTAGACACATTGGAGAGAGAGGTGTAATGAGGTACTAAGTATGGTCCTTTAGAGGGTACATAAAGGGAAGGAAGACTAGGTAGGGTCATGGCAAGGGCAGGTTCTGGAATTGAGAAAATAAGCTTTTAGTTCATTTTTAAAGTGTGAGGTGTGGGAGATTGAACGTAAGTCAAGGGAATTTTGTTCCAAGCATGGGCAAGGTGGTGTTTGTAGAGTAGTTTGCCTACTGACCTTTTTGGGTGGTAGATATCAAGTAATTGTTGGTTAGAAGTACGGAGGGTCCAGGATGGGATGTAGATGGAGACTAAGGAAGATAGAGATGGACAGAAGGAGGGTTTATAAAGAATACAGTGTAGCATATGAAATTGATAAGATAGCAGAAACTGGGGAAGTTCAAGCCATTGAAGAGAGTTTAAAGAAATGCAGTGGTGTGAGTTGTATGGGGAGTTAGTAATGAATCTGGCTATTTTATGATAAGTCTGTTGCAGTTTGTTTAGAGTGGAGGCCTGGATATTGGTAAGAACTGGGGCGGCGTATAAGAGGTTGGGGAGGAAGAGTGCCTGGCCCAAGGTAAGTCTAGATTCAGGTTTTAGGAATTTTTTGTTCCGATATAGCAGACCTAGTTTCTGGTTTGTTTTATTTATACATTGGAGTATGTGTAGGTTGAACTTGAGTTCGTCATCGATAATGACCCCTAGGAGTTTTGTGTGGGTGTCAGGTTGGATGTTTGTATTGTTAGAAGATGTAATAAAAAAGGAGGTTTTGTAATGAGAAAGAGAACGGGGAAGGAAAAGTAGGAGTTTGGTCTTTTTGGGATTTAGGATCAATAGGTTGTGAGAGAGCCATTGTTCAGTGGATAGTAGGGCCTGTTGGGTCAGGGAGTGTAGTTCAGGAATGTTATTTGAAATGGATATAAGTGTGGAGTTGTCGGCATACTGAATAAGGGAGGATTCTTTGCATGAGCTATAAAGATCATTGGTGAAGATGTTAAACAAAAGGGGTCCCAAGATGGAGCCTTGGGGAACACCAGTGGAGATGGGAAGGAAAGGTGAGGAGGATGAGAGCCATTTAACAGATTGTTCCCTGCCAGATAGGTAACTATTAAACCAGGCAAGTGTGGAGGAGGATAGGTGGAGATTTGCAAGTTTGGATAGTAGTAGAGGATGAGAGACAGTATCGAAGGCTTTGGAGAGATCTAGGAAGAGACAAGAAATGAGTTTATTGTTGTCTAGGGCCTCTGCAATGATATGAGTGAAGGAGAGGAGGGCAGTGGTGGTGCTGTGGTGAGGACGAAATCCATGCTGGGTAGGGGTAAGTAAGTGGTGTGTGAGGAGGTGATTGAGAAGTTGTGAGTGAATACATTTTTCTAATATCTTGGAGAGGGGGAAGAGAATGGCAATGGGTCGGTAGTTTTAGGGGTTAGTGCAGTTTCCTCCTTTATGAAGAGGGATAGTGAAGAAAGATTTCCAAAGGGTGGGGACAGCTGATTCCAGAATAGATCGATTAATTAGTATAGATACAGGATAGGCAATTGAGTCAGCAGCAAGTTTAAGGAATGTAGGAGATAGATTGTCAGTGGAAGGAGAGCAAGGTTTTAGCTTGAGTAGTAGAGATTTGATGTAAGTAACGGGAACTGGCTCAAAATAAAACAAAGTTGTGTTAGTGGGACTTGGAGAGGTGGGTGTTGAAGTAGAGTTTGGCTTAGAGGTTACCAGATTTTGGATGGAAGAGATAAAGTGTTTATTCAGGAGGGTAGCTGTTTCCTGAGAGGAAGAGTTAGGGTATAGAGAGGAATTAGAGGGCTTTCCAGGATAGAAGATGTTGTTGAGAGTTGACCAAAATTTTCGAGGATAGGATTTGTTGTTAAGCTGAGCAGAGCTATAGTATAACTTTTTGTCATTAGTTGTATGGTTTTTTGCAAGGTTCCTCAGTTGCCTGTATTTTTGAAGAAAAGGTGGTGGTTTAGTTTTAGTCCAGGTTTTCCAAGCATGACCCCTTTGTTTCATAAGGGACCTAGTCTCTTTGGAGAGCCAGGGGAGCATGGTTTGATTTTACTCTGATCTTCCTAGAGGGAGTTAAGGAGTTTAGAGTATTCATGAAGATGCTATTGAAAGTGCTTACAGCATCGTTTAGGGGGAGGTGTTTTAGGATGGATCAATCTATGTTGTGGAGAATGGAGTTAAATTGAGATGAATTGAAAGTCGATAGTTTTCGACAGTCTTTGATAAGGTGGAGTTTAGGAATATGGGAATAGTGTCTTAAGATGCTGGTATGGAGATGATCACTGAGGGAGTCAGGTAAGGTGGTGGGATTGTGGTATTGGTGGGGGGAATAGGTAAGGATCCAGTCTATGATGGAGCTGGAAGTGGAATTTTTATGGAAGCGAGTGGGAGATGTTGTAAGTTGGTGGAAGCCATGTAGGTGGATACTGAGTTGGGGGGAGTCATCTGTGAGTTTGGACCAATCAATGTTGACATCACCAAGGATAAGTGTCTCATATGGTATGTTGTGGGAGAACCAGGATAGGATGTTTTCAAGAATGGGCAGATTGTTACCAGGAGGAAGGTAGATAGAGGCAATTGCAAGTTTTTTTGTGGGGATTCAGATGGTAGTTAAGGATGATGATTTCAGCTGGGAGGAAGTCAGGAATTGGGGAAGGGTATGATGAGAGGTTAAGAATATTTGAGTAGAGGATGGCCATGCCACCACCTTTTTTTACAGGTCTGTCAGATCAGAAGATATTATAACCTGGTGGGAGTATTTCACTATTTGAGATTTGTGGCTTGAGCCAGGTTTCAGATAGGGAGAGGATGTGAGGGGTATTGAGAGCTATCCATGAGTGCAGCTCAGTGACTTTATTTGCTAGACCCTGAATATTCAATGAGTAAATAGTTAAGTATTTGGATGGAGATGATTGTTGTGACTGAGGTTGGTGACTGTTAGAGGAGTAATATGGGGGCAGTGCAGAGGTAGTTTTGAAGAGAGAAGAGGGGCCAGGGTTGGGATGGATGTCTTCAGAGCAAAGTAGGTTTTTAGTGAGGAGAGTGTGTGTAATAGATGCTAGACGGAGTTTGTATAGTTTTGACTTAGCTTTATGGGAAGGTTTAAAAACCTGTATTATGGATAGTTTATATAGACTTGAGGTAGAGGTAATAAAGAGATTAGGGGAGATAGTAAAATATGAAGTAGTTGGATATATGTTGTATGAGTGAGAAGTTGGTGAACATAGGTGTGGGTCAGAGAGATTGGAGTGGTAAGAGGTGGAGATAGAGATAGATAGATACAAGTGATATGACATTGATATAATATTTACAAAATGTGTAGCCAGTTTATAGAGAAATTAAAGGTAAATTAGTATAACTCAAATTGTAATTACAAAATGAAGTGAAAGAAAAGCAGGCTTATGGTATATCTAGAGAGAAAGTCGGGGGGGAGTTGATAAAGGAAGTGAGTGAAAAGGGGAGAGGGAGGAGATGTAAGGTATGAATAGATACTTTCTCACATTTAGGGATATAGTTTATCCTGCTGCTGATCAAGAACAGAGACAGCTTTTGGCTAGGAAGTCTTTCATAATGGTTTAAGTATGGGAGGGAGGTTATTTTAGTTTATCCTGGTGTTGAGCAAGAACAGAGACAGTTTTTCTGTAGAAAATATTTCAGAATGGTTTTGAATTATGGGAGGGAGGTTATTTACCTGATGGATACAGGTAAGGAGTTCCAGACCTTAGCAACATGGTACAAGTATAAGCAACACCCAGCATTTTTGATAGGTTTGTGGACATACAGGAGTTTTTGGTCATTGAATCATAATGACCAACTGGGAACATACTTATGTAGAATATTATTTAGTGCTGGGCAAGCAGATGGATGCTGGATAATTTTATAGGTGTCAAGAAGCTATGTATATGTTAGTTGATGGAGTAGTTCTAACGACTGTAGAGTTCTTAGTGCTGTACAGTGGTGAGTTGTGAAAGAGGCATTTGCTGCAAATTTAGAAACTTTGTTATAGCATTGTTCAGGTTTTGATTTTTGTGATACCTGCATGTTAGTAGGGATGGAAATACCATAAAGAAGTGTGGGGAGCAGATAAGGTGTGGCAATTGTAGTTTTAGTTGCTTTGTTGCGATAGTTTTTGGCTCTGTAAGCCATGGTTAGTTTTTGATGAGTTTTTCTTATGCAAATTTGTACATGCAGGTCAAATTTAAGATTATCACCCACTGTCATCCCTAATAATTCGCCATGAGAAGTGACTTCAGTGGTTGTATTATCAGAGAGGACTTTAAATTTTGATCATTCTTGAGAGAGGGATTTGGTGGGGGAACAAAGTAGTAGTTTATTTTTTAGGGTAAGGCATGAGTTGTGAGTTACAAAGCAATGTTTTAGTGGCTGTTAAAAATTCCTCAGTAATTTTTTGGAGGTGTGTCATGTTGTCAGATATGCAGATGAGTGTGGAATTATCTGTGTACTATATTAGAGAGGCCTGTTGTGTGGATATATGGAGGGTGTTGGTGAGAATGTTAAAGAGGAGGGGACCAAGGATAGAAATAAGGAGGAGACTAGTTTGCTGTTATCTCTGGCTTTATTGACAATATCTATATAGGTTAGAAGTCCAGTGTTAGTACTATGGGAATGACAGAAGCCATGTTGTGTGGGGGATAGGAGTTCTTCCTATAGGAGATAGTTTAGCAATTGTTTTTGAAATTATTTTTTCAAATATTTTGGATAGGTGGGGAATAAGATTGCTATAGGTCTAAAGTTAGTAATGTCTATTGAATTTCCTCCTTTGTGCAGTGGGATAATGTGTGATTTTTTTTTCCAGAAAGAGGGAATGTGGATTCCTGGAGTGACTTGTTCATAAGGATTGAGATGGGATACACAATTATGTTGGCTATTTACTTGGTAGATTGTCAGCTGAAGTAGAGCATGGTTTGAGTTTAAGAGGAGTTTTATATAGAATTTGGGCACAGGTTTGAAGGTGGAAATGGATGTGGTGATAAGTGGCTGTTGGGCAGGGTTATGATTAGATGTTGGGGAATCAGTGGTTAAAGATAGTATACTGTGTATGAAATAAGAGTTGGATTGTATTGCAGTTTTGAGTGGTGAGTTATTGGGAGAGGGGTTAGGGCTGAATTATTGGCTTGGATGCAAGGTTTCTTTAATGATTGTCCAAAATTTATTTAGGGTTGTGTTTACTAAAGTTATTGTAATATAGGATTTTGTCTTCGTTTATGTACTTTTTAGTACAATTGTTAAGCATTCTGAAGTTTTCAAGATATTGTTGTGGTTTATATTTTTGCCATTCTTTCAATGCTTTTTCTGTATCCTGCATTAACATTCTGCTCTTTTTGGACAGCCGAATTACATCATTTGCTTTTAGTCTCTTCCTTCTAGGAGATGCAAGGTAATTTTGCATATTCACAAAAGTTGTATTGAATTCATTTACAGCAAGACTGTTCAGCATATTCACAAAAGTTGTATTGAATTCATTTACAGCATCATCAAAGGGGAGGATTTTTAGGAAGTTCCAGTTAATAGATGAAAGGATAGTAATGAACAAATCAGGATTAAATTTGGAAAGGTTGTGTGTTGTTTTATAAACATGCTGTTTAAGTGAATGTGTGAGAGAACAAGACCTATCTGGTATGTAATCTTGTATAGAAATATCTTGCTAATATGTATCGTACATTATATGTTTGTGTGTGAATTGCTTCTGGAGTTATACTTACAAAATAAATATAAAAAACAGTTATTATTCAATGCATTTCTTTGGGGAATGATACTTTTTTTTAATTCCTGATTTTTTTTTTGCATGCTCACAAGCACCTTCTGTTAGTCTGTTTAGGAGTCTTTCATCTTTAGGAGTCCTCTTAAGCTGTATATGTAGAAGAGATAGAGGATGGTTGCTTATCATAGATGTGTGTTCAACTCTTTTCTATGTAATTACATTTATTAATCAGCAAAGCACTGACTTTATTATTGTACTTGTACTGAATTTGTGTACTTATTTCTGTATGCATTTGTACTGAACCTATATCTCTTAAATGCTTACATATATTAAGCAGTAAAGCACACTTTTTTATAATGTATTTGTACTGAATCCGTCTGTGATACTCTATAGTTCTTGTTTACTGCAAGCTGAATTAGAATGATATCCTAACTTCCTTCAAAGTGTTACATTTGATTTCTGTGTACAGCTTGATTCTTTGGGGGATGGGTACTTTCCTCAACCTTCGTAAATGTTTCTTTTCAAATTACTTGCATACCTTACCTGCATTTTTAAGTAATATGTAAAGGTACTGTAAGCAACACATTTTTAAATTCTGAAAATCAGATATTGAAAACAGTGTATTTCTCACTAATCTCTGTGCTGGTCATTTAGTGGCTACTTAAACCTGTACTCCCTCTCTACCTAGGGTATTGTGGCTAACTGAGGCCAGTCAACTTGTATATGCAGTTACTGTTTTGGAAGAAAATACAGTCTTATACAATTATCATATTAATAAGTAGTTGTGGCCTCCACACACCAAAGCATTTAAAGCTGTCTGCCTGTATCACAAATTATTAACTCATTAACATCTCTGTGGTATGGAATGTTTCACCTCTAGCTGCCTTCACACATCTTGCTTTCCAGAACATTTTCTGTAAAATAAACTTAAAATGTATAAGATAAACAAATGTAAATATTTTGTGAACAACAAGAGCTATTAAAACTGTACAAATAGCAATGTTATCAGTAAGATGTATTCTTTAAAGTAATAATACTGTGTGCATTCATAGGTTTTTCCATAATTGTTATAATATACTGCAATGCACACAAACTCCAAATTATGTTTGTTTAAACTTTCACAAACAGATTCTCATATCTTGAAAACTGTTCAGCCTAGACGTATATTATTAGAACATTTTCGTTAACCAGATATAAGCTTTCGAATGACAAAAAACTCCTCTATAAGTGCATGTTTATCAAAATATTTACAGAAATATGAAAATATATGTTAATTGTATAATTAGCAATACAAGTAATACTGGATATCTCTCAAGATGTGCAACTTACAGGCAAATATCATTTACAGTTTTCTTCAACATCTACGTTTTCACCTAATGTCACACAACAGTTTGTAAAGCACTTGATTTTTGAAATATTAAGCACATATGGAAATATTGCTTATTTTCATAATTATGAATAATCAACTAGCAGTATTTTTTTGTATAATGAAATATAAAATAGTGTATCTGAAGTAGTTTACTTCATTTGGTCTTTAACCTGTGTGATCCATATTGTATCCGAGACGGCAATTTCACTAGAATCTGCTCCGAGCTCCAAGCTCCTCCCCTTAGCCATAACACACCTCCACTACCTTCCAACCCCCAGATCTCATTTGCCGCTGCTTGCCTGAAGCATCTTGATCTCCTGAACTTCGAGTTAAAGAGTGGGTTTTTGCCTTTTAAGCAACTTTTTTTCTAAATATTTTCAGTGTAGGTTCATAGGTTCATAGGTTCATACTAGGCTATCTGCCCTAGGGCATTTATAAGCCTAGCCAGAATTTGTTTGGCTTTCGCCACCCATTTTAAATTTATTTTGCTATGCCCTTTTTCGAGGTTAGTATACTGTGCCTCTGTCTAACAGTGACACAGAAGCGATACCCGGGGTAAACCTACGATCTCCCATCCACTCGTCAAGATTCCTCTTGAAGAGAGTCAATGAGGGACTCTGCCTAACCTGGACTGGGATTTTATTCCAGAGTGAAGAGAGCCTCTGGGTTATGAATCTGTCCCTCCAGCATGTCCTATTTATTTCACTGCTGAGATTCAAGTCTCGATGGGATTTGGATTTTCTGAGGTGCAGCATGTCCATTAATTCCGGGTTGGACATGGCTTTATACGTCAGGCACAGATTGCCTCTGAACAGGCGGTATGCCACTGAGTAGAGCTGGAGTTTCTTTAACCGGGCAGCATATGGCATCTGTTTGAGCCCTTTGATCCTCTTGGTGAGGTACTTTTGGGGTCTTTCCAGTTGCTGCAGGTGTCTGGTGAGGTACATCCCAAAAGGGGCATTGTACTCAATTATGGGCCTGATGAGGGATGAGTAAAGAGGCACGATGACCTCCCCTGATCTAGATGTGAATCCCTTCATGATTAGGTGGGCTATATAAAATGTTTTCTAACCACTTTGGCCACGTGGTTGTCAAATGAGAGATTGCTATCAACTTGGGTCCCCAGGTCCCTAATTACTTCTTCTGTACTTAATGGATTACCACCTATGTGGTAATTTGTGGGCACTTTGTTTTTGCCAAAGGGGATGACTATACACTTTTTGGCATTTAGCTTGAGGCCATGGCTCTGGCACCAGTTGTCTGTTTCTATGAGGCCCTTTTGGAGGATGCTTGTGTTGGCTGGAGAGTCGATTATGGCGCCCAGTTTGCAGTCATCTGCGAACTTGGTCAGCTACAATCTTTCCGTGTTGGCCTGTACCTCCAAGAAATACATACTGAACAAGAGAGGTCCCAGGACTGAGCCTTGTGGGACACCACTTGTAACTGGTTTGGAGTCTGACATGGCTCCAGCAATTCTAACCATGTGGGTTCTGTCCTTGAGCCAGTTTGCAATCCATCTAGTGACATAGGGGTTTATACTTAAGCTGGTGAGCTTATCTATAATGCCCGAGTGGGGTATTGTATCGAAGGCTTTTGCGAGGTCCAGGTAGGCTGTGTGGACCACCTTCCCCTCGTCAATGGCCTTGGTGACTGTTTCAAAGAAATCAACCAGGTTTAAGAGGCAGGATCTGCCCTTAACAAAGCCGAACTGGGTAGGATCCAGTGTCTGTAGGTCCCCAATATCTTTATTTATGAGGTCCATGATGATCCTTTCCATAGATTTGCAGACCAAGATAGTCAGGCTTATGGGGCACCACCTTTATGGAGAGGGACCACTGCTGCTGTACACCACTCTTTGGGCACATATCCTGTAGTAAGGCTGAGATTGAACAGTAGTTTTATGTTTGGGTTTAGCTCTTCTTGGAGTTCATGTAGGACGCAGCCCGGGACACCGTCTGGTCCCATTGATGCTGTGTTTTTTGCTTTGGAGAGGGCGGCTCTTACCTGAGTATCTGAGATGTCAGAGGGGCAGCACTCTGCTGGGATAGATATTTGCCCTTTTGGTGGGGAGGGGGGGAGAAGTTTGCGCTGAACCTGTCAGCTAGGATGTTGGCAATGTCTGTGGGTTCAGTGTATTTTTTGTCATTTTGGACTAATTCTGAGCATATCTGGGAATTACCACCCTGGTTCCTAACATAACTAAAGAAAGCCTTGTGATTATCCTTAGTGTCCTGTGCAATTTTTCTCTCGAAGCTGGCCCGTAGTTTTTTGCTAATACTGATCAGTGATTCCTTCCCTTTTTGGGATTTTGGGATTTTGCTCTATCATTTAGTAGCTTCCTCCTTCTATTGTATAGTTTGTTTATGGCTGGGGTCCACCAGACAGGACGTCTGCCTTTGGAGGATTGGGTCTTGGTTTTATTTGGGATTGCATGATCCATGCATTCCTGAAGGTGTTCATAGAATGTGTTTATAAAGGATTCTGCGGTCTGGGCCGTATTTTCCACAGGCCCGGGGGCTTTGCAGGATTCCACCTCGGTTTTGAGGAGTGTGAAATTTGCTTTAGAGAAGTTTTTCACTGTGGTTTTCTGGGCAGGGGGTGGGGTCGGGATGTGAATATCCAGTGAGATTAGTTTATGGTCTGATCTTACCAGTGAGGGATACACTTCTGGTCTGGAGCATTGAGTCCCCATGTTGGTGATGATCAGGTCCAGTATGTTTTCCCCTCTTGTGGGAGTGGTAACAAGTTGTTCCATAGCATTTGAGTTTATAAATTCTAGGAACCTTTGGGCTAGGGTGTTGGAGCTAGAGTAATGCTCCCAGTCTATGTTTGGGTAGTTGAAGTCGCCCAGTATAATGGTGTTTGGAGAGACCTTCATATTTTCCAGTGTTCTCAGGAAGGCCGAGTGGGGTTCCTGGGTTTGGGAGGGTGGTCTGTAGCAGGCTATAAACTGGAAGGCAGTTTTACCCACTGTTAGTTGCACATGGATAGTCTCTGATGCTTCGTGCTTTGCCACCAACCTGGAGGTGTGGGTATCTTTGATGAATATCGATACTCCCCCTCCTTTTGTGGTTCGGTCCAAGTTTTGGGGCTGAAAAGCATGGTATGAGGTATAACCTGGAAGTGGTGGGGTGCTCTTGGGAGCCCTGAACCAGGTTTCTGTTACTGCACAGATGTCGATGTTCTCCATGCTAAGGAGAGTTTCGAGTGCGTGCATCTTGCATGCATCTTGAGGTTTAGACTTCTGGCGTTGAGTAGCATTACTCTTAGTTTCATATCCCTTGTGATACCTATGGAGGTGGGTTTGTCTTTTGAGCCTTGCCTAAAAAAGGCACTATGGGGGTAGCAAGAGCATTTGCCAATATCCGAAAGCCCAGGGGTGACAGGTGCAAGCCGTCCCTAGCGAAGCATCGTGGCTTGCCGAGCATATCATCCCAAGCTGTCAGGCATTGGATTCCCTTTGAATGACACCAGTACTTAAGCCAATTGTTGAAATTGATCATCTTGTCTTCATATTGTGGCATCATTCTTGGTGAGGGTAAGATGCTACTCAAGGTCAGGGTCATACCGGCCTGGGCTACATGCTCAGAGAGCTCCTTTATGTCTCTTTTCATGTAGTCCAGGGAGGTACGTCTCAGGTCATTCACACCAGCATGGACAATGACTGAGTCATATTTGTACTTGCCTTGGAGTGACCTGAGTGCTTGTGTTATGTGGCGGATCCTAGCGCCCGACAGGCTGCTCACTGTGACCCTCTCCTTGTTCAGCCTGGTGAGCGGGACGTCGGGTGTTTAGTGTAGGTTCCCTCTCCTCCTCCCCTTGCTGGTGCATCGTGTGTTAGAAAGTTTCCTAAGTAGTTTTAGTGTTAGTTTGTTAGTCTGTATTGCTTCCCCTCTCCCCTCAGTGTTCTGTGTGCCTTGAGTGTGTGGTGAGTGGTTTGTGAGGGGGAAATACGTTATTTTTTTCTTCTCCTCTTTCCTTCTTTAGAGTGCTTTCTTATACAGTCATGGCTGACCCCAAGCCTGTATTTAAAAGGTGCACTGAGTGTGACCATAAATTGTTTCTTGCGGATGGCCACACTCCTTGTATGATGTGCTTGGGCGTTGCCCACTTGAATACAGATTGTACTATCTGCACAGGTTTTAACCCATGTGATATTAAGGACAGGAAGGCTAAGTTAGCCCTCAAAGGCCTTCTTTCCACTTCTGAGGCGGCTGCCTCGTCCACAGCTTTGGTCACAGCTGTGGCTGCCTCTCCTTCCTCTCTTACCTTTGCTTCTCCTCCCTCCCAGGCTGGGACTCAACCTCCTGCTTCTAAGCCTGTGGAAGTGGAGTGGAAAAGGGGCAGAGAGAAGGAGAGAGAGAGCACAAGGACAGGCACTCTTCTAAGCTAGAGAAATGCAAGAGGTCTCCGGACCTTCCGTCTACTCCCACCGAAATTCAGCCTAGGAAACGTGACTCCCCTCGGCTTCGATCTCCGAGATATTCCCCAGAGCCGGAGTAGACATTTTCTCCATCTAGGTCTTTGGTTCCTCAACCCGCAAGGTTGGAGTCCGTGGCCTCGTTGAGGCCCATGCGGAGCTTATCGGAAGATGACATCGATAAAATGATGAGGAGGTTCATTCGTACTCAGATCCAGATGGGGGTCTTGCCAGCCCCCTCTCCCTCTAGAGGGGGGAGTTCGCTTCCTTTTTTACACCGATTTCTCCTGCTCCAATCCATCCGCCGGGTTTGGAGTACTCGGGTCCGAGGATGGCCTTAGTCAGGGGGTCGGCGCCAAAGGTACCTGCTTCCTCGATACCGACAGCTGCCTGGAGCGTGTCAGATCCAAAAAGTTCAGATCCGAGTGGCTCTCGGAGCCAGAGCTTGATTGTTGGATCTGAGGGAGCAGAACTTTTTTCATCGGCTCCGGCTTTGTTGGGTGAAGTTCCCTCCCTCGAAGCTCCATCCACTTCGGGCCTAGCTCTGATTCTCAGGTCGGATTCGAGGAGACCGGCTTCCTTATTGGTTCCCTAGGAGGTTCGCTCTCCTTTGGCATTCAACGTGGTAGAAAGGGTTCTCTCCACCGGATCAAGACCCTTGACTATCCCCTCGGACTCCGCCCCAACCCCTCGGCTCTATCTACGAATTTCATCATTTTTCCAGAGGGACAGCCCATGCTCGAGGAGCCCCAGATGGTTCCCCCTGAGGAACAAGTGGCTTGCGAGTTCCCCCCTGGAGAGCCCCACCAGAGACGTGCCTCGCAATTATATTTGTAAGAGGAGGCACTTGGACTCCCCCGAGTCCCTTACTGAGGACACGGATTTGGATGATGGGGAAGGTTCCCCCAGGTCACCTCCCAAGGATGTCTCCTTTGGAGACATCATGGAAATCCTTTGCCAACAGGGAGGTTGTTCCGCCCTCAAACCTTCTTCTGATGAGTCTATGTTCGTGGAAGCTTTCGGCACAGGCCCATCTACTTCCTGGATGTCCCCTCCTGCAGAACCCTGGTGGACCTGGTTAACTCGGAGGACCAGAAGGAGCCAGACACCGTGGAACCAATCCATAAACATCCCGATAAGATCTTAAGTCCACCATCAGACAGGCCACCGTGGAACATGGGCTCCCCTGCAGACGCTGTGGTGGTAGCAGCAGCCGGAAAGAAGGAACTAGCCCAAGAGAGTTCCTTGGTTCATCTTCCTGACCGAGATTCATGGATGATGGACCACTTAGGGAAGTGGGTTTATGCATCAGCAATCTTTTCCATTAGGGCGCTGAACTACCTGGCTCACGTCATGAGACTCCAGCGCAACCTGGTCAAGGAACTAGCTGAGTCTCCCCCTAAGTCCATTTCACAGGAGGACAGGGACTCATTCTCTGCGAGGATGGCCACTTTGAAAGCAGTCTGTAACACATCCTTGCGACTCCTCTCACATGCTACTGAAGGAGCGGCTAGGGCAGCTGGGTCCGGCATGTCCATGAGGCGCAACACCTGGTTCAGACTATGTCAGTTTTCGGAACCTTTCAAGGCATCCTTTGCCAATGACCCCTATGACGGCTCTACTCTCTTTGGTAAGACTGTCAAGAAGACTTTAGTCCAGAGTGAGAAGGACGGGAAGACAGTGTCTGCCGTCGGAATCCGCTTCTCAAACCCTCAAAGATCCTTTTCCCAGAATCAGAGAGGGCAAAAGAAGATGTGGTTCTGGAAGCCACAGTATTGTTGGGACACTCAGGGCTCTTCTTCCCCCAGAGGCAGAGGGGAACAGAATGGACGCTGGCCCAGAGGCAGAGGGGGTCTGAGGAATTTTGGGTCTCGAGAACCTTTTTTGAACAGGCCCAGAAAGCAACCCTGAGGGGTTGCCCGACTGCTGTACTCTGGAGGCAGTCAGGGGACGATTGTCATTACACCTGGTGGCATGGGAGTCCATAACATCAGACTGCTTGGTGCTTCAGATCATATCCAGAGGATACTCTATCCCTTTTGTGGTTCCAACCAAACCTCCAGAACACCTCCCGGATGTACCACCCACACAAAGGGATAGAAAAACAAGCCATCGAACCCGTTCCTCCCCAGATCAGTCCCCATTGGGCTTCTACTCCAGGTTCTTTTTGGTGCCAAAGAAAATGGGGGACTTAAGGTCCATTCTGGACCTATCTACCCTGAAGCTGTCAGTTGCCAAAGGAAAATTCCGGATGGTCACACTACAGTCCATCATGCCATACCTGCAAGAGAGCGACTGAATATGCTCGTTAGACCTCCAGCATGCCTACTGTCACATAAAGATGCACAGGAGATACAGGAGGTTCCTTAGCTTCCGGCTAGGAGTCAGTCATTACCAATTTTGAGCCCTGCCCTTTGGTCACACCACAGCCCCCAGAGTGTTCACCAAAGTAATGGCGGTAGTAGCGGCTCACCTGAGGCTTCAGGTGATTCAGGTCTATCCATACCTGGATGATTGGCTCCTCACTGCTCCCACCAGGCATCTACTTTCTCAAACCAGGGATTATTTCTTAAAGCTTGCCTTGCATTTGGGGATCTCAATCAATGCATCCAAATCACTTCTAAATCCTGTCCAGGTGATAGACTACACTGGGGCAAGGATAGACACCTTACAATGTAAAATCTTTCTGACCTCGGAGAGAGTACAAAACCTGAGGATGCATGTCTCTCTGATCTACCATTCTCATCTTCCATCGGCAGGATCAGTGTTGAGGGCCTTTGGTTCAATGGCAGCGACCATAACGCTTCTTCCACGCGCTTGGTTACATATGAGAATTCTACAGTGGACACTAGCTGTACAGTGGTCCTTGTTGGAACTTCCATTTTTGTATCCAATACAACTCACTCGAGTCTGTCGGTCGACCCTTCTGTGGTGGATGTGCTCTCTGGAGATCTTGGAGGGACGACCCTTTGCCTCAGCCTCTGTCCAAGCCGCAGTGACCTCGGACGCCTCCCAACTTGGGTGGGGTGGGGCATTGTTCGGGCAGGACAGTCCAAGGCCTGTGGTCCCGTGTAGAGACCAGCTTGCACATAAACATTCTGTAGATGAGTGCGGACCTATTGGTGTTGCAGGCCCTTCATGCTTTTCTTCCTCTGGGAACCATTGCAACTCAATCAGACAACATGTCAGTGGTGTGATACATCAACAGACAGGGAGGGACCAGATCTTACCCCCTGTGTTGCGAGGCCATGAGAGTGTGGGAATGGGCAATCTCCACCGGTCATTTTCTCATAGCAATGCACATTCTGGGAAGGTCCAACATTCGAGCGGATAGGTTAAGTCGGACTATTCTAATGCCTTACTAGTGGTCTCTGAATCTTTCAGTAGTGAAGCAGATCTTCCTGGAATGGGGTCAGCCTTGCTGCAATCTCTTTGCATCTCCTTCCAACACAAAGTGCAGTGAGTTTTTCGCTCTGAACCCCCTGCTGGGGGAGTGCCCGAGAGATGCTCTAGTCCATGCTTGGCCTCCCGGTCTTCTGTATGCTTACCCTCCAGTACCTCTTATTCCGAGGTTTCTACAGAAAGCTTGTTGACTGGGGAGCAAAGTGATCCTCATTGCCCCATTTTCACCTCGCCAGGTATGGTTTCCCTTCCTTTGGTCTCATCTTCTGGCTCCGCCCTGCATCTTGGATCCCATTCAGGATCTGATTTCACACCCATCGGGGGTACCTCATCTGAACCTGGACAGTTTGAAGCTCACAGCTTGGCTGCTCCAGTTCCCATGATTGCTAGGACTCCTTGATTATCCTGTTCAGTTAGGTCTATTCTGGTGACTGCTCATAAGTCTTCAGCCAGAAAGGTTTACCTCAGCAAGTGGAAATGTTTTTCCTTTTGGGCTTCTTAAAGGAGTTTAGACCCCTTCATGGCTCCTATTTCTACCATTCTTGATTTCCTAGCCAATATTTTTCAACAGGGAGCTAGTTCTTCTACTGTCAGAGTTCAGTTGGCTGCCATTTCACATTTTCATGGGGTAAGAATTCTGCCTCACTGGCCTCCTCCAGACTGTGTAAAGCCTTTATCAAAGGGACCTTTCTGGTACGCCCCCCCCCCGGTCAAGGATCCTATTCCCCTATGTGACCTTACTATGCTTCTTCAACCTTTGGTCGTTCCGCCTTTTGAACCTGCTGCAACCACAGATCTAAACTTCTTATATTGGAAAACAGCATTTCTGGTTGCTATCACTTCTGCTAAAAGGGTCTCAGAACTGCAAGCTTTGTTCATCAAAGTTCCATATATGATTTTCCTTAAAGATAGGGTTTGCCTTCAAACCAATCTGTCCTTTCTTCCTAAGGTGGCACCACAAGTTAATACCAATCAAACCATTAATTTACCTGTCTTCTTTCCTAACTTTGCTAACAAAATGGAATACAAACTCCACTTGTTGGATGTTCATAGACAGTTATGATATTTACACAGGACCAAATACTTCTGTAAATCTGATCAGCTGTTTGTGTCCTTCTATAAACCCTTTTTGGGTAAACCTGTCTCCAAGGTCACTATTGCTAGATGGATTTCCTCATGCATCCTTCAGGTCTATAAGGACAAAGGTATGTCTCCTCCGGGTCAGGTGAAAGCTCATTCCATTAGGTCCATGGCTACTTCTGCAGCCTTTTGGTCTAGAGTCTCATTGGATGATATTTGTTCTGCAGCTGCTTGGTCCTCATCTCATACCTTTATTTCTAACTACAAATTGGATTTGATTTCTAGAAGGAGAGCATCCTTTGGTTCCGCGGTGCTCTGGAATATCCTTCCATGAGGGCCTCCTTTAGTAGCTGGGGACTCTGTCCCACAGGTTGAAGACTAAATGAAGTAAACTACTTCAGATAAAGAAGTTATGTATTCACCATAATGCTCCATCTGAGTAGTTTTACTTCATTTGTCTTCAACCGTCCCTCTCTCCTTCCCCTTGACCTTGTCATATGAACAGCCAGCGGTCTGCAGTTGTAGGTCATTAAGTATTTTTCAGGTCGGGTTATCAGTACAAGGGTCAGTAAACTCGATCTGGGGGTTGGAAGGTAGTGGAGGTGTATTATGGGTAAGGGGAGGAACTTGGAGCTCGGAGCAGATGCTAATGAAATTGCCGGCTCAGATCCGATACGGATCCGGTATCCCACAAGTTGAAGACAAATGAAGTAGAACTACTCAGATGGAACATTATGGTGAGTACATAACTTCTTTTTTCAGTGAATTGTCCTGGCTCCCACATTGGTGTTTCATACCATACACCTCAATAAAATGTAGATTTCTCAGTTATGAAAACATGGACATAAACATTAATTTCTCCACAGCGTGACATTCTAGACTAACAATATTAGTATCTTTTTCTGTCAATAACTCCTAACCCTTTCTAATACTACCTATTATTAGCTGGTAAGTCATTTGGTTAAAAAAGCAAGACCCAAAAAAGTTCTGAATATCATAAGAAAGTATGAGTGTGAATTGTAAAGGTGTTTTATTCTTGAGTGCGTTAATAAGTTTATACCTCCAGTATATGAAATTTTGTGGCAATGCATATGAGTTTTCTGTTTGTTTATAAATGGCAGATATATACGTATATATTTATATGTATACTTTTGCACATTTACACTTTTATACATTTATACTTATATATTTTTTACTCATACATATACATGTGTATTTGTACAAAAAAGCATGTCTGCACATAAACATGCCATATTTGTATACTGATGCATTTCTTTTTACAGATATGTCGGTGTTTACTTATACCTTATGGATTACATATATACATATTTGCACTTACACATACATTTCATCTTGCATTTATGCAGTATTATCCAGAATTTTTATAAACTACATTACCTAAGATTTAAAAATAAAATGTTAAAATACTTAACTGTAGAACTCTGGCATCCTCACCCTAGCCTGGTCTAACCATTTGGCCAGCTGGTCAGGCATGTGCCTCTGCAGGTCATCGTATCTGTGGGGGCACTGGGGTCCAGAGTGGGAATTCCCTGTTAGGGATGTCAGATTCTCACCCAATTCTTAGCACATGGCAACCCTTTTCCACTCTGTGCCAGGTACTGCTCCTTCAATCTTGTCCAGGTATGGCACCTGCAAGAGGTAAACCATGACCTTTGTGTCAGACCAGCTTGGTGCTTCACAGGTGCTGTCATCATTCAAAGTACCACTAGCAAAGAGAGCAATATAAGTACAGGGCTGTGGTTCAAAGGGTGGGAATTACACCCTCTGGGGTGTGACATCACCATTACCAAACCCAGCTACCACGTAGGGTCATACGGAACTCCTATTATTGGCAAGTTTGCTTTTATCAAACTGCTTTGCCACATAGGTGTGGAGAATTTTTTATAGAAGTAGTTTTACATTTTTTGCTATGGTAAATGAAAATCAGTTATTAAATCATTACTGTTTTATTTGATTGTATTTGTTTATGATTCTGTAAAGTAATATTTTAACCTTTATTTGCACAATTGACTTTAAAGTCATGCATTACTCACTTTGAAAGCATACCTTTCTAAGTATTGCATCAGTAAATAATTGTTTTTCAATTCACTTTATAAATAAATCTTCCATTTCTATCTTTGCTGTAATAGAAACTACAGAATGTATTGCGGTGATAAGGCATGTCACAGTATTATGCAACCTCCATTTTTCCTTTTATATACATTGGAAAATTTGAGATAGTCCAGTCTAATCTCTTCCCCCAAAAGCATCCCTAGTAAACCTACTCTTAACCCCTTGTATACTGCACCCTGGTAGCTCACCCAGTAAAGGACCTGATGTCATGGATATGGGTTTACCTTCATAATATTGAATGACATATGGTTGAAACTGAATTGGTTGAACACACTATATTGAATGCTCAAAATGTTAAAATTACATTAGTCTAAACTCACAATGTCAAAATGATCGAATTTGCCCATTTCTGCACTGTAGTACAATCTCGGAGTTGATATATTTAAGTAGGGGGGTGTAGCCCCCCTGCAAAAAAGTAGAGTTGATCTCATTGCTTTTTCAATGTAATGATTGCAGACATTTTGACAATTCAATGTTTTGGGTTGGGATCAATTTTTTTGACCAAATGATAATTATACATTTTGCCATTCAATATTATGATGGTAAACCATGGATGTGCACTTTCTCAGTTTCTCCAAAGCCATTTTGATGGATATGGGAATATTGAGACAATGTAACAGTTGTTTAATGTTCAATGAGAACCATTTAATCCTCAAAGAAACAAATGCAGTATGCAAGAGATGTGTATACACAGCGTCTCTGGAGGCAAAGCTCTCAAATACAAACAGTCATAATAACAATCTAGTTGTCACAGACACATACGCTGCATCCACCACACATAATTTGCACCCCACACATAGTCATACTTATACGTAACTGTAATCTTCACAAACCCCAAACCCCCCCCCCCCCCAGACATTGCACCTAAAAACTGTCCTCAGCAAACCAAAAAGCAATCAACACAAACTACACCTAGCACTGCATGTACAGCCACATCCAGTGGGGCCTTGACTACCAAGTCTATACAACAAGCCAATACACTAGGCAGGACTCTAGTCATAGGGGACTCCATTGTATAACATACTGATACCCCACTCACCAAGCCGAAAATAATGGTCAGTTGCCTATCAGGGTCCAGGATCCGCCAAGTCACGCATGCACTCAGGTCATTGTACCACAGGTACCAGTATGATTCAGTCATAGCCAATATAGGTATAAATGATCTGAGATGTACCTCCCTAGAATATATGAAGAGAGACGATATAGATCTCTCGCACACTGTGTCACAGGATAGCATGTGTCAGTGGTGCAACAGGTAGCACACTCATCTTTGGTGCAGAAGGCTGTTGGCTGTATTCCCACACTATCAAAAAACAAACCAAAAAGTTCCGAACCAGCAGGTGTAAAACTCCAAGGGTTTATTAGGAAATGTAAAAGTAAAGTGCTTTTCATCTCCCTTAGTAGGAAGACTTCTTTAGACAAAGTAAAAAAATCATCTAACACAATTTAAAACCAAAAAGGCTCCAAAAAAGGGGCGTGTTACAAAATTACAAATAGCTGCCTTAATTGAACCCACTGACATACCTTCACATTTAAAGTTGTATTACATTAAAAGCATAAATAAATGTCTACTTTGTGTAGAAGAAGTGCCAAACATAAAAAAGTTTTCAAAAAAAAAAGGAACACAGACTTGATAAAAGTAACAAAGAATGTCTTAGTGAAGATTCATGAACACATTCAAGTGTAAATACAGTTTGTTTTCCTTAAAATACATTTTAGCAACAACTTTTTGTAGGGTAAACAAAACTCATGCAGAATCTTGCGGTTAAAAATAAAATAAAATGAAGTAGTGCTTGCAACTAAGTATATACAAATATAGTATCCATTCCTTAAAAAAGAAAGTAGTAAGGAGTACACATATCTAATATATAATGAAGAGTCAATGATAAATAAATAAATAAACAGTGCAACTCGACTGGGAGTCTGCAATAAGCAGAATTTCAAAGGCGTTTCTAATAAAAGGAATATTATTTCTATTGTTAAATAACCAAATATACATGTTTCCATGTTAAATATCTAACACAGAAATTACTTGTCATTTCAACGCCAACAGAATGCAACAACAGTATATGAAAAATAATTTTTTTAAAATGTTCCTTAAGCAATGGGTAAAACACCAAGCTGCAATGAGAACACTTTCTAACCTTTAGTATGCACAGTTGTATCAGCCAAAACAAGTCAAAATGCAGCTGTTTCAGTAAAAAAATACAGCAAGGTGTTGCGTAAAAGACACGTCTAAACCAAAACGTACAAACCGCCGGATTCACAATACGGCACTTCATTCAAAAGCCATGCAGGTACTAAGCATGTGAAAAAGGCGGATAGCCAAACAAACAAAAAAATCAGTTCACAACCGTGCCCACGAATACGGCACATTATTCTGCAAATGAGTTGGTACTGAGTGCAAAAAGGTAACAAGTAAATAAAGTAGCAAAAGACAAGGGAAAAAAAGAAATGCAACACCTAAGTAAATCCACATCTGTTGATGTTCAATGACATTGACGCTAAGGTCATAGCAAATGATTGCTCAAAGAATCTTTTTTTGGCTCCCTGTTTTGTCCCATCTTTTTGTTTAGCACATACATGGTCTCTACATGTATTGTCTTCTCTTTCGCTACTTTTTCCTTTCATTCTCTTATTCTTTTTTTCATTTCCCCATTTTCATTATATATATTTCATATATACTTTACATTAAAGATTCTTTAAGCAATCATTTGCTATGACCTTAGCGACTTTTACTTGCCCTGAGTGCAATTCTTAAAGTTGAAGAACCCTTGCAGCAGCAGTATTGAGCTGTTACCCAACACTATATTTCTTCACCCTACAGGAACTAGCCTTCTAGAAAACCTGTTAGGGCTGTATTAGTGACGTCTGTCACTTTTTAGTTCTTCCTTAGTCATTTTTAACTTATTAATTTTTTTTCTACCTGTAAGAATTTTGGGCGATTGGTTCTTATGTTGAACCTTAAGTCTGGCTTTTAAACTTTAATTCACAAATTTTTATTTAGAAACATTGTTTTTCTGACCTCTGCAGTGTTTCGCTGTAGTTTGATTCTTACCTTATCTTATCTTTACTTTGTATAGTTTCGTTCAGGATTTGTATGTTTTATTTTTGTCAGGTTCTGCACTGTGGTGTGGCTTGATTTTTGCTTACTTCTAGACACACACATCTTTTTGTGTAAGAAACAACGAGCTTTTAATGTTTAGACCCACGGTATTTTGAAGTGCTATGTTTACCTATTGTCAATGTCATTGAACATCAACAGCTGTGGATTTACTTAGGTGCTGCGTTTCTTTTCCCTTGTCTTTTTTTCCCTTGTCTTTTGCTACTTTATTTACTTGTTACCTTTTTGCACTCAGTACCAACTCATTTGCAGAACAATGTGCCGTATTCGTGGGCACGGTTGTGAACTGATTTTTTGTTTGTTTGGCTATCCGCCTTTTTCGCATGCTTAGTACCTGCATGGCTTTTGAATGAAGTGCCGTATTGTGAATCTGGCGGTTTGTACGTTTTGGTTTACGCAATGCATTGCTGCATTTTTTTTACTGAAACAGCTGCATTTTGACTTGTTTTGGCTGATACAACTGTGCATACTAAAGGTTAGAAAGCGTTCTCACTGCAGCTTGGTGTTTTACCCGTTGCTTAAGGAACATTTCAAAAAAATTATTTTTCATATACTGTTGTTGCATTCTGTTGGCGTTGAAATGACAAGTAATTTCTGTGTTAGATATTTAACACGGAAACGTATATTTGGTTATTTAACAATAGAAATAATATTCCTTTTATTAGAAACGCCTTTGAAATTCTGCTTATTGCAGACTCCCAGTTGAGTTCCACTGTTTATTTATTTATTTATCATTGATTCTTCATTATGTATTAGAGATGTTTACTCCTTACTACTTTCTTTTTTAAGGAATGGATACTATATTTGTATATACTTAGTTGCAAGCACTACTTCATTTTCTTTTCTTTTTAACCACAAGATTCTGCATGAGTTTTGTTTACCCTACGAAAAGTTGTTGCTAAAATGTATTTTAAGGGAAACAAACCATATTTACACTTGAATGTGTTCATGAATCTTCACTAAGACATTCTTTGTTACTTTTATCAAGTTTGTGTTCCTTTTTTTTTTTTTTTTTGAAAACTTTTTTATGTTTGGCACGTCGTCTATACAAAGTAGACATTTAGTTATGCTTTTAATGTAATACAACTTTAAATGTGAAGGTATGTCAGTGGGTTCAATTAAGGCAGCTGTTTGTAATTTTGTAACACGCCCCTTTTTTGGCGTCTTTTTGGTTTTAAATTGTGTTAGATGATTTTTTTACTTTGTCTGAAGAAGTCTTCCTACTAAGGGAGATGAAAAGCGCTTTACTTTTACATTTCCTAATAAACCTTTGGAGTTTTACACCTGCTGGTTCGGAACCTTTTGGTTTGTTTTTTGACAGTTAGTTTTTCTTCAATTTTGGAATTGTAGTCCCACACTAGCTAGATCTATTGCTGACACTACAGTTCAGCATAAGGGGGTGCTGCATTCATGACTGTGCTGTCCTTTGAATGAGATGTCAAACCAAGGCCCCATCTGCTTTAGGTGGTGGTAGTTCAGGTGGATGTAAAATATCCCACAGCACTTATCAAAAAGAGTAGGCGTCCTTTATTTATATGCAAAAAAATCATATATACAAAATATTTACTTATTTACAAGTATATAGATATACAAATATGTTTACAAATATTCATAATTTTCTTTGCAATCATATTAAATGTTCAACCCTATTATACCTCCACTCCTTTTTCCATAACCACCATCTGATTTTACTTAAATGTTGTTGCTAAAATCCATTTACCAATAAATATAATTTAATTTCATTCTTTTATTCCATTTAACCCATATAACTTAAAATAGTTTTTATCTCTTCTTTTAACGTATTGTTTACTTGTATTCTTATAATATCCATATTTAATCATATACATGTTTATTTTCTCCACTTCTTTTATATCTTCAAAAAAAATCTTCTTTACATAGTTTTTCCCCATAACTTTTTGTACTCTTTTACATTTTAAAAACACATGTTCCGTAGATGTTCTTCGTGTTTTACCGTTGCAGTCATCACATTTGGGTTATCCCTGCCAGGGTAGCCCTCAGTTGGCCCGATTACCAGAGGTGTAGAATTTTTGCATTGGTTGCCGTCGCTCCAGGACTGACGTCAGGTCATCAGTGGTATAAAATAAGGTAGCCGATGTCATTACATCAGTCTTTCTTGCCGAGGAGCCTGAAGCAGAAGGCTGCTACCTGAGTTTTCCGTTTCTGAATTGAAGTTGAAGTCTTCTAAAGCTAAGTACCCTGTTGGGGATCATTTTTTCTTGCTCTAACCAATGTCAGAAAAAGTTAACAATTGTCTTGCCTGTAGAAAGCAAATACCACACCTAGAATTTCATTCTTACTGAGTCACTTGCTTAGGCCCAGACCACGACATACCCCGCTGTCACTTTTGTGCTTTGTTTAATGCCAGAACTATAGGTCGTTGGGCCCTTATTTTAGCTAGATATTTTCTCTGTCAGTCCTCGAATTCCGATATGACTTTGGTAAGCCATCCGACAGCAGATCTTCCGAAAAAAAAACATAAGGATAAAGACAGAGACAGACCGCACAGGTCCAAAACTGCCGACGATGCTTCCATTAAGCTAGTCTTCAGTTCTGCAGTCCTCGGTGAGGTGCTTTCGCAGCCCCTGATGCCCACTACTGTGGATATGCAGGCCGCTACCGAGACCATTTCGGAGTCCGGTATGCCGCAAGACTCTTCATCGACTAAGGATCCTGAGGATGTCTCTATCTTAGGTGGTTCTGGAGCCGCTGAGCAGGCACCGGCTTTCGTGGAAGTACTTTGCACTACCGATTCTTGACACAGCCTGACGACTTCTTTCGCGTCTACCGTTCTTTTGAAAACTACTGAGTTTCTAAGACCAAAAAAAATGACGACCCAAGCTTAGGCACCTGCTTCCTTACCTCAGTCTCAAATGCTTAAAATGGCAGAAGACCTTAGAATGCTTATCAGGGAAAGCCAGGTACCCCTTCCAAAAGAAAAAGAGATTTGTCCCCAGTTGTTTTATCTGAACAGGAGTCTAATGACTTTGATGCATCTGAATATGAAGATATGCAATCCCTCTCTGCTTATGAGGATTCTGATGCAGAGGAATCCATCCCGTCAGCCTCTCCACCCAAGGACTTTTCCTTTGGGGAACCCTACATACCGTAAGTGAGCATTTCCAATGGGAATGTCAGTACTACCCTCAGTCAAAAAAGAGACTCAGGGAATTCTTAGATCTTCCACAGCACAGACCTCTGGACATTCCTCCTGTCCTGGATGTTGTTGATGATGTTTTTATGGAATCCAGTTTGACCCCTGACACCTTCCCTCCTGCTTCCAGAAAACCTGACAGGTACTATAGAGTCCCTGACTCTCACAAATTTCTTTTCAAAAATCCTACTGCTGACCCTGAGGTTATCTCTCAAGGACCTAAAGGAATTAAAGCAACTTCTGCTAAGAATCCCACCCCCTCAGATAGGGATTCCCGAGCATTAGACAGATGGGGTAAAAAAAGTATACACCTCTGCTACTCTTGCTATTAGAGCACTAAATTGTCAGTTCCATATGCTGAAATATCTGCAACATACCATGGAACTCCTCAAACAAAAAATATCTTCTTTTCCTGCTTGTGCAGAAAATAAAGAGTTACAAGAGTTAATGCATTCTGCAAGTTAAGTAACTAAGCACACCTTACAATGTGGTTTTGATGCCCTAGAAGCATCTTGCAGGGCAGCAGTCACTGGTTCTGTCCTTAGAAGGCATGCTTAGCTTAAGGAACAGCCCTTTCCAGACCGTGTCAAATTCAAATTATTGGACGCACCCTTGCACAAAGACAAATTATTTGTCACCAAGGCAGAAGAGGTCTTAAAAAAGATGGAAGGAAGAGCTAAATCTATGCAGACAGTTAAAGACTCTTGCAGGTCCAACCACTGAGGTTCAGTAGGCATTTCCCCTCCAAGCACTAGTCCTTTCCTGCACCCTCCAGGTCAGCTCAGTCCAGACCCCGGGGAAGCAAGCCCTCCAGACAGCAGCCCCAGGGAATGCAGAGATCTAAGCAATGGAGTTCCTCCTCTTCAAAACCAGGGAGTGCTAAGCCACCTCCTCATGCTAAGAACTCACTATGACTTTACACTTCCACCTCCTTCCTCTGCCCACCTGCTCTTGCCCCTAGCAGGAAAATTGTCCTTCCACGCAAGCACCTGGGCCACTATTACCAATGACCGCTGGGTCCTCAACATAGTGTCCCAGGGATACAAATTTCACTTCCACACTCTATCAACCCCAAAAAGGTTCCCAGATCTTCCCCCAAACCAGTGGGCAGAGGCCAAAAAGCAAGTCCTTTCACTGCTCTCTATGAGGGCAATAGAGCATGTTCCTGCAGAACAGATAGACCAAGGTTTCTACACCAGACTCTTCCTGGTACCCAGAAAAGATGGCACATGGTGCCCCATCCTCGATCTATCCATTCTAAACACCTTTCTGGTGATACCAAAATTCAAAGTGCTCACCCTCCAGCAACTCGTATGCTCTCCAAGGATGCTTGGTTAGCCACCCTAGACCTAAAAGAGGCCTACCTACACATTCCCATCAGGGAATAATGCAGGAAATACCTACATTTCAGGGCAGGATCACTGCACTTTCAGTTCTCAGTGTTTCCCTTTGGCTTATCCACTGCTCCCAGAGTTTTCACAAAATGTCTTACTCCCACCATTGCTTTTTGCAGACAAAAAAAATATTCAAATTTACCCATGCTTAGATGACTGCCTGATTCAGGCAAACAGTCAGGAAAAGCTGCTAAAACACCTGACCCTTGTAAAGGACCTACTGACCTCCCTGGGGTATACTATCAATGAAAAGAAATCCAAACTAGTACCCACACAAAAAATTGTATTCCTGGGAGCAAGCCTGGACACAGCATCCAAGATGGCATTCCTTACACCAGAAAAACAAACCTACCTGACAGTCTACTTATCTCAACTAGCCACCAGACCCCAGTTATCCACAAGGAAAATCTTGCAAACTCTGGGATTCATGGCTTCTTGCATTCTACTCATTCCATATGCCAGACTGCATATGAGGAAACTACAATGGTACCTAAAAAATCTTTGGTGTCAGCACTCCCAAGACCTGGAAACTCTTATACCAATGATACCTTGTTTAAGGAAAGATTTATTTTGGTGGGCCGCAACATGCTGCCACAACAATGGACTTCCCTTTTCACAACCCCAAGCTGCACAGACCCTCACCATAGATGCATCAGACTATGCCTGGGGTGCACACCTGGACGGCAGGTGCATTCAGGGCCAATGGAGCCCAAATCAAATACATCTGCATATCAACCAAAAAGAGATGTTAGCTGTTCAGCATGTTCTGACAGCCTTCAGACCCCTACTCTCCCCAGGGCCTCTACTGATCAAAACAAGCAATACCACTGTGATGTGGTATATCAACAAGCAGGGAGGGACTCACTCGTACCCTCTGTGCAGGCTCACTATGACCCATTGGCTCATGGCCTCAGCCATGCAACTACACCTGTTAGCACAATTTCTGCCAGGCTCTCTAAACTCTCTGGCAGACAACTTAAGCAGAAATCTTCTGGACCCACACGAGTGGCAGCTAGACCAAAGAACCTTCACCCTTGTAACCCAGAAATGGGGCACCTCGAAGGTCGACTTCTTTGCCTCCCACTCCAACCATCAGCTCAGCAAATTCTTCACTGGGGAACCTCACAGCAAGGCCTGGAAAGTGGATGCTCTATCCTTTCAGTGGGTCAACCACTAGGTCTCTGCACTTCCCCCTCTACCGCTCATTTCAAGGGTACTGCTCAAAATAAGGGATGAAAAAACGAAGACAGTCCTGATTGCCCCAGACTGACCATGCCAGCACTGGTACCCATTGCTGTACAACTTGTCACCCCTGCCACCATGGCATCTCCCTCAGATCCCAACACTCCTGACCCAGAGGAATGGAGAATTCATGTATCCCCAATTGCAGATCGTCAACCTGGCAGCCTTGCTTATTCCCTGACCACTTCACAAGCTGCCAATCTAAGCAAACAAGTTCTAGATGTGATACATGAGGCCAGATGCCCTAGCACTAGAAAGTCTTATGCTGACAAGTGGAAAAGGTTTCACACCTGGATTAAGGGAGCTGGAACGGCACAGCCCTCCCTTCCTCTCATCCTGGACTACCTAGCTGACCTACTACGCAAGGGTCTATACTTCTCTTCTATTAAAATTCACACCTCTGCCATCTCTGCTCATTTCAGCACAGAGCCACCTCTTTTCTCCCACCCTCTCATCAAACAGTTCTTAAGAGGGGCCAACAACTTGAGGCCAGCCAGAAGAGTACCTACCCCAGCTTGGGACCTAAACTTTGTGTTTGAAAAGCTCACCCTGACCCCCACTTTAAACCAGCAGCTTCAGCAGAGTTAAAGTTTCTCTCTTGGAAGACAGCCTTGCTTCTGGCCAGCACTTCAGCTAGAAGAGTATCCTAGCTGCAAGCACTTATGGCTGTAGAGCCCTTCATCATTTTCCATGCTGACAGGGTCTCCCTCAGGGCTAACCCAGCCTTCATGCCAAAAGTGGTGTCCAGTGTGGCTCTGAACCAATCCATTCATTTACCCACTTTTTTCCCTAACCCACAAAACAAGGGACAGCTCAGATTCTAAATAAACAGGACTAAGTCATTTAGAAAGACTGATCAATTGTTAGTCAGCTTTGTTGCAGGAGCAGAGGGCAAGGCCATATCCAAACAAACCATTTCCAAATGGATAGCACACTGCATCCATTTCTGCTACAAGCAGCATGGGAAACCTCCCCCCAAGGGGGTCAGGACACATTCTACCAGAGCAACCTCCACCTCTGCAACTTTCCTCTGAGGGGTCTGCACCAGGGACATTCTGGAGGCTACAACATGGACATCTGTTCATACCTTCACCAAGCATTACCACCTGCCTATCTTCTCCAAATCCAGGACAGGCTTTGCCACCGCAGTCTTGCAGGCATCCTCGCCAGCCCCCAGTCTTCTTGACTGCCTCCACCCTTTTCTTCAGATTTGGGAATCAACCCAAATGTGATGACCGTAACAGTGAAACATGAAGAACACAGTACAGTTGTGTACACGTACCATAAATGTAGATGTTCGAGTGTAGTCACTGTTGCAGTCCTGGATTCCCTCCCTTCATTCCCCCTTGTCTCTGTCATTTTCTCACTCTCTCTCTCTCTCCTTACAAGGAATTTTTGGTATTTACTTTCTACTGGTGGTGTTCTTCCACCATAACCTAGCTCCCTCTTGGGGGTTCCTGACAGTTAGGGAAAGAAAAACTTATGTAATGGCGTCGGCTACCTTATTTTATACCACTGACAACCTGACGTCAGTCCTGGAGCGACAGCAACCGATGCAGAAATACTACGCCTCTGGTATTCAGTCCAACTAAGGGCTACCCTGGCAAGGATAACCCAAATGTGATGACTGCAACAGTGAACACACTCGAACAGTATGAACCTATGAACCTATGAACATCTACATTTATGGTAAGTGTACACAACTGTATTTTTAATCTTCTTCACACTGTAAACATATTATATCACTTTTCTTTTTTTATGGCATTTTTCCTTTTATAGGCAATTTATATATCATCAGTCTCCACAAAAAAAATCTTGACATTCTGCCTAATGATTACATAATTTGCTTCTTATTTTTAAAGCATCATTTTTTTCATCTGTTAGATTTTTCCCATGGTTCTATATAGTAATGTTTTAGCATTACATTCTTATCCAATACATTTCTGTCTTTTTCTGTATCATCAATTTCCCCCCAAATATTTTTTTTTCTTGGTAACATTTTACATTTATTTTGTATGCTGTTTTTCTCTTTTGGTCTTTTTTTATCATATCCCAAGATTTATCATACTTAATATTTATAAAACGTTACTACTAACCTCTCATCTTTTTCATTTATCCACTTTAACACTTTGTATAAATTTAATGAAGCAGCATATACCACTGGGTTAATTAACCCTAAAACTCCTTCTTCTTTGTTTACAAACAAAACTCCTCTTTTTACTGGGTTTAATCTAGAACCCCATATAAATGAAAAATTATCTGAAATAATTCCTTTTCAAATACTGCTGCCAACATAAATACACTTGCTAGGTATGCTGTTTCTCCCATCAGTACTGAATTTATCAAATAAGAATTTTTCCTGAATGACAATTTTTATGTTTTCCAGAAAAGACAGGCTTGTTTTATTTCTTCTATTGTATTTTCCCAGTTGAATTCTACTTACATTTTATTCCCAAATTTTTATACCTAACACAGAAATTTCATTCATTCTAAAGTATATACCCCCTATCTTTACTACTTCATCTAAACCTTTAATTTTCTCTTTATTTAAAGCATCCATATCACCTGTAGACATTCATTTCTGCAAATTATTACTTTTTTATCCAAATTTTGTTTTTTGCAATTATTATAGTGTAATCTGCATATGTTAACAGACCTGGAATTCTTAATATACATGGGTCTATAACTCGCTAACTATATATTCCAACTCTGAAATCACACTACATTGAGGAAAGGGCAAAAATGCCACTCCTCACTGTACAGCGACCCCACAAACACCCTTTCATTTACTAGCGTTTTCGCTCATGTGAGCATTCGCTGAAGTAAACTTTCAGGTTTATAATATAGACACATATACACAGCCTCATTCATTTTGCAATCTGTTTCACATACTGTCACATTCATAACTAATGCAAAGAGTATACAACTCATTGGACATCTTACACCACTCTTCTTATGTACTTCTTGGCTTAACCAGCCATTGTATTTTTACTTTGTTATTACAATACGCTGACATACACTGACATACACAAGTTCTTAACTTTATCACTTACATTATATTCTTTCATTATTTCCCATAAGATTTCACATTCAATTGTATTAGATGCATTTTTAAGGTCTCCTATCAGAATTTTTGCTTCTTCTTTTCTATTCATAATATCATCCACAGTTTCTCCATCATTAATAATTCTTGACAGCCCTTCCCCTTTATACCATATGTACTATCTTCTGTAATATTTTACATTTTTGTTTCAAATCTCTTTTGCATTATTTTTATAAAAATCTTATAATCGTTATTATTCAATACTATCAGTCTCTATTTTTCAATTGTCTTCTGTCCTCCTTCTTACAAATTAATTTAAGTATTCTACTACATAATTTTTTTATACATAAAAGCTTTGTTTAACCATTCAGTCAAACTCTGTATGATGTTCTTCATGTTTCACTGTTGCAGTCATCACATTTGGATTATCTGCCTTCAGGTAGCTCTCAGTCGGCCTGAATACCAGAGTCTTCGGATTTCTGCGTCGGATACTGTCGCTTCTTCAATGACGTCAGGTCGTCAGGGGTATAAAACATGCAGCCAATGCCATTATATCAGTCTTTCTTGTGCGGTGCCTGAAGCAGAAGCAGTTTGCAAGTGCCAGTCGGCTGACTCCTGAAATTTTCGTTTTCAAGTTTCAGACTTGAAGTCTTCAAAAAGATAAGTACCCCGTTGGGGATTCTTTTTTCTTGCTCTAACCGATGTCAGAAAAAATTAACAATTGTCTTGCCTGTGGAAAGCAAATACCGCATAGAGATTTTCATTCTTACTGCATCACCTGTTTAGGCCCAGACCATGAAGTCCCTCGCTGTCAGTTTTGTGCCTTGTTCAACGCCCGAACTATTCATCATCGGGCTATTTTTGTAGCTAAATACTTTCGTTCTCGATCTCCGTACTCCGAAATAGCTTTGTTAAGCCATCTGACTACCAATCTTCCGAAAAAAAAGTAAAGATAAAGACAGAGACAGACCGCATAGGTCCAAAACTGCTGATGATGCTTCCGTTAAGCTAGTCGCCAGTCCGCCGGTACTCAGTGAGGTGCTTTCGCAGCCTCTGATACCCGCTACTACAGATTCGCAGGCTTCTACTAAGACCCATTCGGAGTCCGGTATGCCGGGAGGTGCTTCTTCGACTATGGAACATGCGGGTGTCTCTACCTTGGATGGGTCCGGAGCTGCTGTTCAGGCACCGGCTTCTGAGGGTGTATTCAGGCTGACCAATTTTCATATTAAACCGACGTTTTAGTTTCAAGCTATGAATGCCGAATTCCTCACGCCTAAAGCTCGCACTACGCCTAGAAAACTGACGACCAAATAGCATTCTCAGGCCCATATGCCTCAAAAACAAATGATTAGAATGGCTGAAGACCTTATTACCTTAATTAGGGGAAGCCAGCCTTCCACCTCTAAGAGACCTAGAACTGATTTTCTTTCTGATTGTTCTGATCAGGAATCTGATAGCTCTGTTCTTTCTGACTACCAAGATTTACCCTTATCTACTTATGAGGATTCTGCTGCAGAGGAGTCCATTCCTTCTGCTTCCCCTCCAGAAGATTTTTCTTTTGGTGAAACCTTGCATACCCTTAGGGAGCATTTCCGCTGGGAAAGCCAGGACTATTCTCAGTCCAAAAAGAGACTTAGGGAATTTTTAAACCTGCCTCAACACAGGCCTTTAGCTATCCCTCCTGTTCTGGAGATTGTAGATGATGTTTTCTTGGAATCCAGCCTTAGCCCAGACACTTTGCTTCCAGCTCCCAGGAAACCTGACAGGTACTACAGAGTACCTGACTCTCACAAATTCCTCTTCAGGAATCCTACTGCGGATCCAGAGACCATTTCCCAAGGACCAAAAGGCATTAAGGCTACTGCTGCCAAAACCCCTACCCCTTCTGATATGGACTCTAGAGCTTTAGACAGATGGGGTAAGAAGGTATGCTACTTTGGCCATTGGGGCTTTAGATTGCCAGTTTCGTATGTTAAAGTATCAGCAGCATATTATGGGGCTACTTAAACAGAAAATTATGTTGATTCCTGACTGTGCTGAACACAAGGATTTGCAAGAGGTAATGCATTCTGCTGACCAAGTTGATAAACATTCTTTGCAGTGTGGTTTTGATGCTTTAGAAGCATATTGCAGGGCTGCTGTCACTGGGTCTGCACTTAGAAGGCATGCTTGGGTTAAGGAACAAAACTTGCCAGTTCATGTTAAAGTTAAATTACTGGATGCACCCTTAAATCAAGAGCGCCTTTTTGGCAACAAAGCAGAAGAAGTCCTCAAAAGGATGGAGGAAAAAGCTAAATCTATGCAAACTGTTAAAGATTTCTTACAAGTACAGCCACCTAGATTCAGTAGGCATTGGCCTTCAAAGAACTGGGCTTTTCCAGTACCTTCCAGGCCTTCTCAGTCCAAACCCAGGAGCAGCAGACCACCAAGACTTCAGTCTCAGGTTATGCACAGATCTAAGCAGTGGGGGGCTCCAACTTCCAAAGCAGGGAGTAGTAAGCCACCCCCCTGTGTAAAAATGGCACAATGACTTATCCTTAACTCTTCCAAGCCTTGCTCAACTACTTGCTCCCTTAGGAGGAAAGCTCGCCCTGCATGCAAAAAACTGGGAACTCATTACCCAAGACAAATGGGTTTTAAACATAGTTTCCCTAGTATACAGATTCCACTTCCACTCACTCCCAACCCCAAGTGGATGGCCAGACCTCCCCTCAAACTAGTGGGCGGAGGCTCACAAATAAGTGCTCTCTCTCCTTAGTATCAGGGCTATTCAACCTGTCCCAGCAGAAAAGAGGGGACAAGGTTTTTATTCAAGACTGTTCCTGGTTCCCAGAAAAGAAAACTCATGGAGTCCTATCCTGGACCTGTCTCTTCGCAACACCTTTCTGGTAGTATCAAAATTCAAAATGCTAACTCTTCAACAGCTTCTTCCTATGTTAGCCAAGGATGCCTGGCTGGCAACCCTAGACTTAAAGGAAGCTTACCTGCACATCTCAATAAGGGAATCCTGCAGAAAATACCTGCGTTTCAGGGCAGGCTCCATGCACTATCAGTTCTCTGCACTACCTTTGGCTTATCTGCTGTGCCCAGGGTATTCACAAAGTGGCTAGCTCCAGCCATTGCATTTTGCAGAAAGAGAAATATTCAAATTTACCCATACTTGGATGATTGCCTGATTCAGGCTGAGAGTCAGGGCTTGCTATTACAACACCTGGCATTTGTAAAGAGACTTCTAACCTCACTGGGGTACACCATCAACGAGAAGAAATCACACCTATTACCCTGCCAACAGATTGTATTCCTGGGAGCAAGCTTGAACACAACTTCCCAGATGGCATTCCTCACTCCAGAGAAACATGTTTACTTGACAACCTACTTCAAACTGTTGGCCACAAAAAACCCAGCTATCTGCAAGGAAAATCCTGGAAGCCCTGGGGTTCATGGCCTCTTGCATTCTGTTAATTCCATATGCAAGACTGCATATGGGGAAACTTCAATGGTATCTAAAAAGTCTATGGTGTCAACATTCTCAGGACCTGGAAACAATGATTCCTATCATTCCTTGTCTATGGGCAGAGTTCCTTTGGTTGGCAGAGGCCTGCTACCACAACAAGGCACTCCCTTTCACTCTACCCCCTGCCGCCCAAACCCTAACAACAGACGCATCAGACTATGCATGGGGGGATCACATGGCAGGGCAGTGCATTCAGGGCAAATGGAACCCAAAACAGATGCACCTGCATATCAGTCAAAAAGACATGTTAGCTGTTAGCTGTACAGAATGCTCTGGCAGCCTTCAAAGACCTTATTCTTCCAGGACAGCTATTGGTAAAGACAGACAACACCACAGTTATGTGGTGCTTAAACAAGCAGGGGGGAACCCATTCCTACCCACTCTGCAGACTAGCCATGGCTCTGTGGAACACAGCCCTGAGATACCAAGTGAACCTACAAGCTCAGTTCCTGCCAGGCAAACTAAATTCACTGGCAGATGACTTAAGCAGAAATCTCATGGACCCACACGAATGGAAACTGGAACTCAAAATATTCAAGCTCTTGAGGAACAAATGGGGGACACCAGAGTTAGACCTGTTTGCCTTCCCTCAGAACTACCAATTGAACAAATTCTGCACCAGAACTCCCCACAGTCAAGCTTGGAAAGTGGATGCCCTGTCCTTTACCTGGGAAAGCCTCTCAGTTTATGCCTTTCCCTCTCTGCCTCTCCTCTCGAAGGTTCTACTAAAGATCAAACAGGTCAAGCCAAGGACAATACTGATTGCACCAGACTGGCCACCCCAGCAGTGGTACCCCCTTTTGCGCAGTGTGACAGTGCTACAACCATGGCACCTGCATCAGACCCCTTCCCTGCTGTCCCAGCAGGCGGGCCAGATTCTGCACCCTCAGCTTCAAACCCTGAACCTTGCAGCCTGGCTAATTTCCTGAGCTCACCTCTAGCAACCCTCAGTAAGCAGGTGCTGGATGACATTCTGAAGGCAAGGAGGCCTAGTACTAGAAAATCCTATTCAGAAAAGTGGAAAATATACTGTTCCTGGAGCCAGGCTCAGGAGATGTGCACAGTGGTGCCCAGCTTACCTCATATTCTAAAATATTTAACAGAAATGCTCTGCAAGGGCCTATCTTTCTCTTCAGTTAAGATTCATGCCTCTGCCAGTTTAGCACATTATAATACAGAGCCACCCCTCTTCTCTCATCCTCTGCTAAAACAATTCATTAGAGGGGCCTAAAATTTAAGACCCCCTCCCCAGGAGAGCTCCCACTCCAGCCTGGGACCTTAACTTTGTATTGGAAAAACATACTCGTCCCCCCTTTGAACCAGCTTCTACAGAAGAGTTGAAATTCCTTTCCTGGAAAACAGCCTTACTTCTAGCCATCATTTCAGCAAGACGAGTGTCTGAACTGCAGGCCCTCATGGCAGTGGAACCCTTCATTATCTTCCATGCGGACAGGGTTTTCCTCAGGACTAATCCATCCTTTATGCCCAAGGTAGTGTGTAGTGTGGCTCTAAACCAGTCCATTCATTTGCCTACTCAAAATAAAGGGGAAAGGATACTGCATTTTCTGGACGTGCACAGACAGCTTAGATTCTATTTGGACAGGACTAAGCCTCTCAGAAAATCTGACCAGCTGCTAGTTAGCTTTTCTGCAGGAACAGAGGGGAAGGCCATTTCAAAGCAAACCATTTCCAAGTGGATAGCCCATTGCATCCATTTTTGCTACAAGCACCATGGAAAACCTACCCCACAGGGGATAAGATCACATTCTACCAGGGCGGCATTTACCTCTACAGGATTTCTCAAAGGAGTCCCTACCAGGGACATCCTAGAAGCTGCTACCTGGAACTCTGTACATACTTTTACCAAGCATTACCACCTGCCTATCTTTTCTAAACCCAGAGCTGGATTTGCCACAGCAGTCTTACAGGGCCTGATTGCTAGCCCTAATGCTCCTTAACTACCTCCACCCTTCCTTAGCTTTGGGAATCAACCCAAATATGATGACTGCAACAGTGAAACATGAAGAACATAGTACAGTTGTGTACACTTACCATAAATGTAGATGTTCGAGTGTATTCACTGTTGCAGTCCTGGTTACCCTCCCTCCAACCCCCTGACTTCTCTTGACTTTTACCTTTCCTCTTTTTGGGTATATATTATATCATTTATATTTGCTTCTTGCTGGGGGTGTTCCATACCATATAATTGCTTCCTATTGTGGGGGCACCTGACATCTGGGGCAAGAAAAAACTGATGTAATGGCGTCAGCTGCATGTTTTATACCCTTGACGACCTGATGTCATGGAAGAAGCGACAGCATCCGACACATAAATCTGAAGACGCTGGTATTCAGGCCAGCTGAGGGCTACCTGCAAGCAGATAACCCAAATGTAATGACTGCAACAGTGAATACACACGAACATCTACATTTATGGTAAGTGTACACAACTGTACTTTTTAATTACCATTCCCTTAAATTTTTATACATTTTATACTTCATTCCATCTGGTTCAGCAGTCGATTCTATATTTTCTTGTCCTAATACTTTATCTAGCTTATTTAAAAAACATCCTTTTCTAACTCTTATCTTTTTATGTTAACTGTTTTACTTTCCATGTTTTTTCATAACCTTCTTTTTATTTAAACATTTCTTGTACATATTGTACTACACTGTTCATAATTGTTGTGTCTAATGACTGGTAGTTGATTTTTACGTGCCGAGTTACCAGCCCTGACGCACAACCTTCAACGAAGGTACGCCCATTCATGCATGTCTCCACGCAGAAGATGCTCTAGCTGAGAATCTAACCGGACAGCGTCTTACTGTGAGCCGACAACGCTACCGCAGCACCACCACCACGGGTACTACACTGTTCATAATCTTTTCCCAAATTCTTTCTATTTCTTCTTTTACATGTTTTTATTTCAGTCATTATATTACCATCTTCCTTTACTAATCAGCTTAAGTAACTCAATACGCCTTCTCTTTCCATGTAAAAAAATATTATCTTTGCTTATATAACAATTTTTGATTTCTTTCATATAATTCTTTCTCTGTCAAAATAGTTTGTCATTATGTTCTATATCTTCCAGTGCATCATTATATGTTCTTTTATATTTTTCTTTCTATACTTTCCTCACATCACAGTTCCAGTGTAAAAAAAATTTATATTTTGCCTTAAATGTCATCCACCATTTAGACCAATTTTTTTATAAAATGTTCTCATAGTAATATGATCTTTTCATAACAGTATTACTAATTTCTTTCCTTTTTTATTTTATGCTTTCTCAGTTATGCTTTTTAATTTGCATATTTTTATGTATTCGTTACTATCTTTTTTCTTTAACCATATTGCAAAATTATCAGAAAATCCTGTTTCAACTACTTCCCTTTAAACCTTCTGAAATTGTAAAATCATTTATTTCAGTTCTATATATATATATATATACCCCTTTGTAAGTCCATGACTTTTTGTCCCAAAGTTTTAACTTACCAGATCTAATAACTTTTAACATTTTACTTACATTATTTCCTTTCTATTTATGCTTGCCTCTTAAGTTAGAATTAAAGTAGTCTCCTGTTATTATAATATTCATATTTATTACTACAGTCTGAAATATGATGAAATACGCTTTCCCTTTCTTTACAATTAGTATAAGCATACAATGTTATAATTCTATGTACTTGTTCTTTCTATTGTAAATCTACAATGGTTAACCTTCCTATTTTTATTAAAAAGTTACATCTAATATTTACTGTATTTCTACAGAATTTGGCTATTCCAGAACATCTCTCATTTCCCAAATTCTAGATTATCTTCCCTCCCCATAGCTGTTCTGTTTGTGGGCGGCCACGGTGGTGCAGCGGTTAGCGTTGCCGCCTCACAGCAAGAGGTTCTCTGGTTCGATCTTCGGCTGGGGTGTCTTCTGTACGGAGCCTGCATGTCCTCCTTGTGGTAACGTGGGTTTCCTCCAGGTGCTCTGGTTTCCTCCCACATCCCAAAGACATATGCTGTAGGTGGATTGGACACTCTAAATTGGCCCAAGGTGTGAGCGTGTGCATGTGTGTGCCTTCTGTGGAAGGTTGGGTGCCAGGCTGGCAACTCAACATCGTAAAACTCTACTGCTCATCATGAGCGGACAGGTGATCAGCTGTGGCGACCCCTAACCGGGAAAAGCTGAAAGAAGAAGTTGTTCTGTTTGTAATCTTTCTTCAGTTGTTAAAAATCTTGTGTATTATAATGTAATTACATCTATATCATGTGCATCATACCACTCCAAAATCCCTCTTCTTCTTACTATATTGTTATTACTCTATTCACATTTACAGAAATTACACTAACACTTTCATTTTTCCTTTGATTCATGGTTTCATAAATTTATAGTAAATTATTAGGCTAGTTTTCTTAATTTTAGACATAGTCAGTTTCCTTCCCAAAGGTGAGAGTCAAACACTGTACCTTATGTCTGTGAGTCAAAGACCTTAACCATTATAACCTCCACAATCATTAGCTGTATGTATTCTTTTTCATCCATTTCCTTTCTTTTGTCTTTATCCATTCATTTTTTTCTGTCTTTTACATTTTTACCATTATAATTCTTTTTTATTTTACTACCTCCCAATTTATATCTTCTTCATCACTTATTTTAAAACCTTCTTCTATGTCCTGTTTTTATTTTTTCTCATCTAATTTTTCTTCTTAGTCTACTACTTCAAATTTTTTCTCTTTGTTCATTTTCTTCTTTCTGTTTCTTTTTCCTTACTCTTATTTTCATTTTTGCAATGCATCCACAAATGTCCAATGTTGTTACATTTATAACATTTCAATTTACATTTTTTGCATCATGTCCAATTTCCAACAAATGTTAACATTTTCTTTTCTCACAGTTACTTACAAAAGTCCTTTTTTCCACAAAAAAATCAAACAAACAAAAAAAAAATGTTTTGGGTTGTCCCCAGTATTTCAGGACATTCCTTTTCCCTTCCCTATTTAACCTGCTTGGTATATGGGGTCTATAGTAGATGAACGAAAGTTCATTTTAGCGAACGCTCACATGAGCGAAAATTGCGGAACTCGAAACCGCACTTGTGAGATCGCGGTACAGTGAAGATGGCAATATTTGCCCTTGCCTCACTGTACTGCGATCTCGGAGTTGGAATATATAATTAGCGGGTGGTGTGGGGGCCACAGCCCCCCACAATTTCAGTTTTGAGTTCCTGGATTTTCGCTCATGTGAGCGTTTGCTAAGGTGAACTTTCGTTCATCTGATATAGACCCTGGTATATGAATATTTTTTTTCTCTTTCTATTTTTAACACAATATTACAGTCCCAGCCACCAGTCCACAAACCCCTTTTGTCATAAACTTTTGCAATGTCCAGTGCTTCTTTAAATGAAGATGTTCTTTGTGTTTCACTGTTGCAGTCATCACACTTGGGTTATCCTGCCAGGGGTAGCCCTCAGTTGGCCCAATTACCAGACGCTTAGTATTTCTTTGTCGGTTGCTGTCGTTCCAGGACTGATGTCAGGTCGTCAGTGGTATAAAAACAGGCAGTCGACGCCATTACATCAGTCTTTCTTGCCGAGGCGCCCGAAGCAGAAGCAGTTTGCATGAGTGCCAGTCGGCCACTACCTGAGTTTTCGTTTCCGAAATTGAAGTTGAAGTCTTCTAAAGCTAAGTACGCCGTTAGGGATCCTTTTTTCTTGCTTTAACCGATGTCAGAAAAAGTTAACAATTGTCTCGCCTGTGGAAAGCAAATAACACACCGAGATTTCCATTCTTACTTTGTCACCTGTTTAGGCCCAGAATGTCCCCCGCAGTCAGTTTTGTGCTTTGTTCTACACCAGAACTATACATTGTTGGGCCTTTATCTTAGCTAAATACTGTCACTCTCGATCTCCGTATTCCGAAATGGCTTTGGTAAGCCATCTGACTACCGATCTTCCAAAAAAAAAATGCAAGGATAAAGACAAAGACCACACAGGTCCAAAACTGCAGATGACCCTTCCGTTAAGCTAGCCGCCAGTTCGCCGGTACTCAGTGAGGTGGTTTCACATCCCCTGATGCCCGCTTCTGTGGATTTGCAGGCCTCTACCGAGACCCGTTCGGAGTCCAGTATGCCGCGAGACTCTTCTTTGACTATGGAACATGCAGATGTCTCTTCCTTAAATGGGTCCGGAGCTGCTGTGCAGGCACCAACTTCTGAGGAAGATGTTTTTCGTGTTTCACTGTTGCATTCATCACACTTGGGTTATCCTGCCAGGGATAGCCCTCAGTCGGCCCAAATACCAGAGGCTTAGTATTTTTGCATCAGTTGCTGTCACTCCAGGACTGACATCAAGTCGTCAGTGGTATAAAAACAGGCAGCCGATGCCATTACATCAGTCTTTCTTGTCAATGAGCCCGAAGCAGAAGCAGTTTGCACGAGTGCTGGTCGGACGTTACCTGAGTTTTCTTTCTGAAATTGAAGCTGAAGTCTTCTACAGCTAAGTACCCCATTGGGGATCCTTTTTTCCTGCTCTAACTGATGTCAGAAAAAGTTAACAATTGTCTTGCCTGTGGAAAGCAAATACCACACCGAGATTTCCATTCTTACTGCCTCACCTGTTTAGGCCCAGACCATGATGTCCCTCACTGTTGGTTTTGTGCTTTGTTCAATGCCAGAACTATACGTCGTTGGGCCCTTATCATAACTAAATACTTTCGCTCTCGATCTCTGTATTCAGAAATGGCTTTGATAAGCCATCCAACTACCGATCTTCCGAAAAAAAACATATAAGATAAAGACAGAGACAGATGGCACAGGTCTAAAAACTGCTGACGACGCTTCAATTAAGCTAGTCGTCAGTTCACCGGTACTCAGTGAGGTGCTTTCCCAGCCCCTGATGCCCGCTTCTCTGGATTCGTAGGCCGCTACTGAGACCCGTTCGGGGTCCAGTATGCCGCGAGACTCTTCTTTGACTACGGAACCTGCGGATGTCTGTACCTTGAATGGCTCCTGAGCTGCTGTGCAGGCACCGGCTTCTGAGGAAGTTCTTCGCACTACCGATATTCGACACAAACCAACTTCTTTTGCGTCTTCAGTTCTTTCTAAAACTACCGAGTTTCTAAGGCTCAGAGTACAAGCTACACCTAAAAAACCGACGACCCAACCTCAACCATCTGCTTCCGTGCCTCAATCTCAGATCAGAAGACCTTATCATGCTGATTAAGGAAGCCAGCCTACCCCTGCTAAAAGGAAAAGAGAATTGTCTCCATCAGCTTTATCTGCCCAAGAGTCCGATGACTCTGAGGTTTCTGATTTGGAAGACATGCCCTTATTTGCTTATGAGGATTCAGATGAGGAATCCATTCCTTCTGCCTCTCCTCCAGAAGATTTTCGTTTTGGTGAAACCCTACATACCTTAAGAGAGCATTTCCATTGGGAATGCCAGAATTATCCTCAGTCCAAAAAGAGACTCGGGGAATGTTTAGATTTACCACAACACAGACCCTTAGCGATTTTGCCTGTTGTGGATGATGTTTTTATGGAATCCAGTTGTAACTCCTGATACTCTACCTCCTGCTTCCAGGAAACCTGACAGGTACTACAGAGTCCCTAACACAAATTTCTTTTCAAAAATCCTACTGCTGACCCAGAGGTCATCTCCCAAGGACCTAAAGGAATAAAAGCAACCACAACTAAGAATCCCACCCCTTCAGACAGGGATTCCCGAGCTTTAGACAGATGGGATAAAAAAGTATACACCTTCGCAACTGTTGCCATTAGAGCATTAAATTGTCAGTTCCACATGCTGAAATACCAGCAACACACTATGGAACTTATTTAACAAAAATGATCTACCTTCCTTGACTGTGCAGAAAGTAAAGAATTACAGGAGCTTATGTATTCTGCAAGCCAAGCTGTAAGCATACCCTGCAATGTGGGTTTGACACCGTAGAAGCATCCTGCAGGTCAGCAGTCACGGGTTCTGTGCTTAGAAGGTATGCTTGGCTTAAGGAACAGACCTTGCCAGACCATGTCAAATCATAATTATTGGACACACCACCGAACAAAGACAATCTGTTTGGCACCAAAGCAGAATAGGTTTTAAAAAAGATGGAAGAAAAAGCTAAGTCTATGCAGAGAGTTAAAGACTTTTTGCAAGTGCAGTCTCCAAGATTCAGTAGGCATTGTCCCTCAAAACATTGGTCCTTTCCAGCTCCCTCAAGGCTGCCTCAGACTAGACCTAGGGGAAGCAGACCCCCCAGACAACAGTCCCAGGGTATGCAGAGATCTAAGCAATGGAGTACCTCCACTTCTAAAACAGGAAGTGCTAAGCCACCCCCTTATGGAAAGAATTCACAATGACTTCTCAACTCCACCTCTCACCTCTGCCCATCTGCTTGTGCTCCTAGGAGGAAAACTTGCCTCCCATGCAAAAACTGGGCCTCCATCACCAACGATCGATGGGTCCTCCAGAGGTACAGATTTTATTTCCACATGCTACCAACCCCAAAAGCGTTCTCAGATCTTCCTCCAACCAGTGGGCAGAGGCACAAAACCAAGGTCATTCCCTACTCTCCATGAGGGCAATTCAGCCTGTTCCTGCAGAACAGATAGGCCAAGGTTTCTATTCCAGACTTTTCCTGGTACCCAGAAAAGAGGGCACCTGGTGTCCAGTCTTAGGTCTATCCATTCTAAACACCTTCCTGGTGGTACCAAAATTCAAAATGCTCACCCTACAGCAGCTTCTCCCTATGCTGTCCAGAGATGCCTGGTTAGCAACCCTAGACCTAAAAGAGGCCTATCTGCACATCCCAGTCAGAGACTCTTGCAGGAAATATCTACGTTTCTATACATTATCAGTTCTCTGCACTTCCCTTTGACTTATCCACTGCTCCCAGAGTTTTCACAAAATGCCTGGCTCCAGCCATTGCTTTTTGCAGACAAAGAAATATTCAAATTCACCCCTACTTGGACGACTGCCTGATTCAGGCAGACAGTCAGTTAAAGCTGTTGCAGCACCTGACATTTGTAAAGGACTTACTAACCTCACTGGGGTACACTATAAACGAAAAGAAATCCAAACTAGTCCCCAGTCAAAAAAATTTATTCCTGAGAGCAAGCCTGGACAGAGCATCCCAGGTGGCATTCCTTACTCCAGAAAAACAAGCCTATCTGACAGAATATGTCACTCAAATGGCCACCAGAACCCAACTAAACACATGGAAAATCCTGCAGGCTCTAGGGTTCATGGCCTCCTGCATTCTACTAATTCCATATGCCAGACTGCATATGAGGAAACTTCAGTGTTACTTAAAAAGTCTTTGGTGCCAACATTCCCAGGACCTGGAAACTGTCATACCTATCATACTTGTCTCAGGACAGAGTTTCTTTGGTGGGCAGCAGCATGCGACCAGAACAACGAACTTCCCTTTTCACAACCCCACACCACCCAGACCCTAATCACAGATGCATCAGACTATGCCTGGGGTAAACACCTGGACGGCAGGTGCATTCAGGGCCACTCGAGCCCAAATCAAATTCATCTGCACATCAACCAAAAAGAGATGCTAGCTGTTCAGCATGCTGTGACAGCTTTCAGATCCCTACTCTCTCCAGGGCCTCTACTAATCAAAACCGACAACACCACAGTGATGTGGTACATCAACAAGCAGGGAGGAACCCAATCTTACCCACTCTGCAGGCTAGCCATGACCCTTTGGAACACAGCCTCAGCCATGCATATTCACCTGCTAGCACAATTCCTGCCAGGCAACCAAAACCCTCTGACAGATAACTTAAGCAGAAATCTCTTAGACCCACACGAGTGGCAATTAAACCACAACCCCGTCAGCCTTGTGACCCAGAAGTGGGGTACCCCGAAGGTGGACCTATTTGCCTCCCCCAACAACCTCCAGCTCAGCAAATTCTGCACCGGGGAATCTCACAGCGAGGCCTGGAAAGTGGATGCCCTATCCTTCCAATGGGTAAACCTCTCAATCTATGCATTTCCCCCTCTACCTCTTCTTACAAGAGTATTACTCACAATAAGGGAGGAAAGACCAAGGGCGATACTGATTGCCCCAGACTGGCCACGCCAACACTGGTACCCACTACTGCGCAGTCTGTCACCTTTGCCTCCATGGCACCTCCCTCAGATTCCAACTTTCCTGGCTCAGCAGGAGGGAGAGTTCTTGCATCCACAATTGCAGACCCTGAACCTGGCTTATTCCTTGACTTCTCCACCAGTGGCCGGCCTAAGCAAGCAGGTCCTGGATGTTATATGTGAAGCCAGATGACTCAGCACTAGAAAATCCTATGCTGACAAGTGGAAAAGGTATTGTTCCTGGATCCAGACTAAAGGAGCTGACCCATCACAGCCCTCCTTACCTCTCATCCTGGATTAACTAGCAGACCTACTCCACAGGGGCCTATCCTTCTCTTCCATTAAAATCATGCCTCTGCCATCTCTGCACATTACAGCACTGAGCCACCTCTCTTTTCACACCCTCTCATCAAGCAGTTCCTTAGAGGGGCTAACAATGTAAGGCCACCAAGAAGAGGCCCTACCCCTGCTTGGGACCTTAACTTTGTGTTGGAAAAGATAACGCTAGCCCCCTTTGAGTCTGCAGCTTCAGAAGAGTTAAAATTCCTCTCTTGGAAAACAGCCTTGCTTCTGGCCATCACTTCAGCTAGAAGAGTGTCTGAGCTACAAGCACTTGTGGCTGTGGAACCCTTCATCATTTTTCATGCTGACAGGTTCTCCCTCAGGACTAACCCAACTTTCATGCCTAAAGTGGTGTCCAGTGTGGCTCTCAACCAATCTATTAATTTGCCTTCCTTTTTCCCTAAACCTCAAAATAAGGAGGAAAGGATCCTGCACTCTTTAGATGTGCACAGATAGCTCAGATTCTACCTGGATAGGACTAAACCCTTCAGGAAATCTAACCAGTTACTAGTCAACTTTGTACTAGGGGCAGAGGGCAAGGCCATATCAAAACAAACCATTTCCAAATGGTAGCACACTGTATCAATTTCTGTTACAAACACCATGGGAAACCACCCCCACAGGGGGTCAGAACACATTCCACTAGGGCAACTTCAATCTCTGCAGCCTTTCTCAGAGGCATCCCTACCAGGGACATCCTGGAAGCTGCAACATGGAGTTCTGTTCTTACCTTCACCAAGCATAACCACCTGCCTATCTTTTCCAAATCCAGGACATGTTTTGCAACTGCAGTCCTGCAGGGCATACTAGCCAGCCCCAACTCTTCTTGACTGCTTCCACCCGTTTTTCAGCTTTGGGAATTAACCCAAGTGTGATGACTGCAACAGTGAAACACGAAGAACATAGTACAGTTGTGTACACTAATGTAGACGTTCGAGTGTATTCACTGTTGCAGTCCTGGTTTCTCACCCTCCAGCCTCCTTGTCTCTCTCTCTCTTTCTCTCTCTCGCTCTTTACAGGGCTATTGGTATTTACTTTCTACTGGTGGTGCTATTCCACCATAACCTAGCTCCCTATTTGGGGTAAGAAAAACTAATGTAGTGGCATCGGCTGCTTGTTTTTATACCACTGATGACCTGACGTCAGTCCTGGCACGACAGCAACCGAATCAGAAATACTAAGCCTCTGGTATTCGGGCCGACTGAGGGCTACCCCTGGCAGGATAACCCAAGTGTGATGGCTACAACAGTGAATACACTTGAAGATATACATTTATGGTAAGTGTACACAACTGTACTTTTTCAAATGTCCTTTCAAAGTTGATCTTTCTACCTATTTTCAAAATTGTACATGAATTTTCTTTTTTGTTTCCCATTTAAATGTCTTTATCACACAAAGATTCCATGGGTTAAAGTCTTTCTTTTTTCATAGTCTCCAAGAACATTTTCCATTGCAAAAACAGTATCACATATAATGTGACAAAATGTCTCTTTGTTAATAAGAATAAATGCTCTTACCTCATGTACTTTTATACCCAAAAGAGCTATTAAATTGTCCCACACTTCATACCTGTCCATTTCTTAGTCTTCTTTACTTTGAATCATTACCATGTACTTTTGTTTTTCATTTTCTTCTGCCTTCATTTGTGCTACTTCGCTTTTGCCTTCTTTTACTTTCTCTACATGTTTTCTTTTCCATCTCACCACTATTCTTTAGGATTGCCTCTGCACCCTCCTTTTGTATTTTTTTTTATAATTTTCCTCCAGAAAACATCTCCTTCATTTTCTAACTCAGTCTGCAATTATGCAGCCATCATTTGCTGACTCATCTCCAGCAAACAGAATTCTTTGAAACTTTTCCTCAGAATCCTGCCCACTTTCTTTAGTCTCAATATTTGCTTTCTCCTTCATTTCTTTCACCAGTTCCATAATCTCCTTCTCTCTCCATCTGCCTCCATGTTTCTCCCAGCCACCTCTACACCTGGAATGGAAACATGAAGTACTCTTCTAAAATGGATCCCTCTTACAACAATGCTGAGTAGGTGAAGTTCCCCAATGTCCTTGCCAAATTTCCATGGTAGTATTCTACCTCGGGTCTCCCCTGAAAAGAAGCTACCAGCCTAGTGGGTTTAACCTGGTCATTAAAGGATAAATAAATAAACAGATGTGCCAAGCATTGAGCAACATTCTACCTTCACTAAGAATGATGCCACAATATGAATAGAAGATGATCTGTTTTAATAATTAGCTTAGTTTTTAGTGTCATTCTTATAACAAACCACATTGCTTTGCCAAGGATAGTCTTCACCTGTGTCCTGTAGGCTTTTGAATATTGGTTATAACATTGTCCTCCTCCATAATGGCTCTTTAGGCATTGCAAAATTGACAAACTTTCCAAGAGAGCAAAATCTACCCAAGGAAGTCTAAAGGTGTAGGAGTCTAAACAAGAAACCCCACTCCTTCCAAGTTCTTCTCACCTTGGAGAATGCAGACATCTGTTCAATTACTGAGACATGGTTTAAAGCCACAGAGAGTACCATGGCAATTCAAGTTTTCAGTGCCTACCACACATTTAGATCAGCAACTCCACAGACAGAGAGTAAAGGTGGTGGTGTCTTGATATAGATCAGTAACAAGCATTCCTATAAGTTGGTAAAACAGGATGATGCACTGGAGTTCCTCCTCATCCATAGACAAAGTTTCTTAACATATCCTATAAACCTGTAAGTCACCCTCTATGTCCTGTGAAATTAATAGTTCATACTTAGACCTGCCGGAGACACTCACCATTCAACCAAATACCATAATCATGGGGGACTTTAATCATCCCTCTATAAACTGAGAACCCTACAAGATCCCAAATTTGCAGGTGCAGAGATTCCTAGACTTTGTAAACACCAATACACTGGACTAGTTAGTGCTTACTCCTATTAGAGGTATAAACATATTGGACCTGGTACTCACAAATATGTGAGAATGCTGCACCCCTCCCAGTTTTTCATCCTCTCTGGTAAGGTCAGACTTCAAAACAGTCTCTTTCAAAATAATAATCAATTCTGTAACCCAGTCAAACCTTGTAACAGTTAGAAACGACTCCAAGGCAGACTAATTTATACTAAGTAATAACCTGTCAAAATTTCAGGCCCCTCCAAACCCAGGTAACACAGCAACCTATGCAAAATTATTCACAGAAGCTCTGTGCAGCCATGTCAGTGACTGCACAGAGGCTGCTGTGCGTACCAGAAGTGAACCAAAAACTAACTCTAAAAACAAACCACCTTGGTAGAATCCAAAATTAAACAAGTTGTATAACAATATTTAACATTCCTATAAAAAAAGTGCAGTCCGGGTCTGAACTGTCTGCAAACAGCTACAGTTAACTTTGAGTATGTGTCTAACTGTTTGAGCCAATCTTCATTTTCCCCTGGAGAGCACTGTGCTTTGGCTGTAAGCAGCACCCCCCCCCCCCAACCACCACCACACACATCTTCCACTTTCTCTTATTCCCTTCTGTTAGCAAATAGTATCCATAACTGATCAATACTGTGTGTTTGTTTATTTAAACTATACCACAGTAGCCTACTGATACAAGGTTATCCTGGTTTTCCACCTGAGAAATTAAGACAAGACTTACAGTTTCAGAGCAGTCCTTGGTCAATTGTGATTGTTCTTAACACATACTTGTCTTGCTTTGTGATTGTTTCCAGCCCCTCATACAAGAACCTAACAGGGTCTCTACCGCGCTCCCCGCCCTGCCCCCTATTCCCTCCCGCCCCCAGTGGTCCCACCTTTATTGGACTCAAACCCCTCCCATCTTTTCCAATAGCCAACCACAGCGCTAACCCAACACTACCTCCTCCACATTCCCTCTACTGTAATCACCTCCTCAACTGACATGTACAAGCATACCTTTCCTTTGCTCACTGCATGCACTCTCCTTGCATATCTTACATCCTACCAAAGCTCCATCATTCCCCCACTCAACCACTACCACTGTACTACTACTCACACCACCACCCATGTCTCACCCATACTCAGCTCCCCTCCCACCAGCTCAAGAACCATCCCTATGCACCCCCCACATATTCTACCAACTATATTACTCAATCATAAAGCATCCCTACAACTTAACATAGTAACCCTCCCACCATACCTATTACCCACAGAGAACACAATTTCCCTTATAAACAAACACATTCAAAAACTGAGAAAACTAATAATCTCATGCATATCAAAACTAGCCCTAAGTGGAGACATCCACCCCAACCCTGGCCCTACCATCTCCAACCCCAGTCCTCATAATCAGACTAGAAATAGCAACTTCTCCCATATTACAGCCAATAGAAAGCCAAGTGACTTCCTTCTACTAAGCCTAAATATTAGAAGTATATCCAACAAAGTCCATGAACTCCATGCCACCATAGACTTATACTCCCCAGATATTGTCGTCCTGACAGAAACCTGGCTAAAACCTCACATTACTAGTGAGCAAATACTCCCTACAGGTTACGGCATACTAAGAGTAGACCGTCTAAACAAAAAAGGAGGTGGTGTAGCTATAATATTTAAACAACATCTAAACATCCAGATCTTAAAATCATCAGCTCCACAAATAGGCAATGAAGAAATAATATATACCAACCTCAAAATTAACCGAAACAAAACCATCAACATAATTGGATGCTACTTCCCACCTGGCCAAAACATCCCTCCACTAGAAAACCTCCTCAGCTGGTCTACCCACCATCTCCCCCAAGAAACTATCATCTTAGGTGATTTCAATATTGACTGGCAATCCTGTTCTGGCAACAATCCAACCCATCATGTACACCTTCATGGCTTCACCCAGCTAGTCCAGTCCCCAACAAGGATAAATAAAAACTCCAGCAAGCACTCTACCCTGGATTGGATACTAGTCAGTAATAACCCCCAGTCATATATAACAGGCTGCTTATCAGATAGCCTCAGCGATCACTCCCCAACATTCCTACTCAAAAAATACCTGTACCAAGCTAACCCTGTCATCTATCGTCAGATACGTAAAAAAATAAACTTTAACCCACTCACATTCATCTCATCCCTCAAAGAATGTAACTGGCATGCTCTAAAGTACCTCAGTCTAGATGACGCAGTCGAATCTTTTAATACTACCTTCCTGAACATCCTTAATTACCATGCCCCCATAAGATTTTCCAGAACCAAAGCACAACCCTCCCCATGGCTACAGAAAACCACTAAGTCAGAAATGAAAAACCGGGATAAAGCCTGGGAGCACTGGCGTAAAACCAAAACCCCCGCAGCTAGACAGAAATTCCTAGAACTACGCAATAGAGTCAAAAAGCTAATAAAACAGGACAAATTCCAATACTACCAGTCTGCCCTAGACTCCTCACAACACAGCCCCAAACAATTCTGGTCCTCCATAAACTCCATCCTCCACCCAGGTAAAGTCAGTACCCCTCCTCCTAACATCCCTCACTCCTCAGAAAATATTGCTACCTCATTCAACACACACTTCACCCAAACCATACTATCACTAGCTAAACAACACAACCCCCCCCTCCAACCCACACCTTCAACTAGTAATCTCCCCACTGCCTTCTCTTTTCTCCTGTACCTACCTCCAACATAAAAACTCTTAACTAAACTTAAACCCACCAAATTAGCAGCAGACAACCTCCCAAGTGAATACCTACAAATCGCAGCTGATGCTCTGGCCTACCCAGTATCCATCTTGATTAACCGATCTCTGTCAGAAAGTTACATTCCCACATTGTGGAAAGTCTCACATATAATTCCCCTCCACAAAGGCGGACCCTCTGCAGAACTAACCAATTACCGCCCCATAGCTATTCTCTCCCCACTCTCCAAAATACTAGAGAGATGCATACACTCTCAGGTCTCACACTACCTCCTTACTAACAACCTCCTTTCCAGTACTCAGCACGGTTTCCGGCCAAACCATAGCACCACCACTGCCTTACTCTCCTTTACAAACACTATCCTTCAGCATAAAAACAATGGCTATCTCTCCTCTGCTACTTTCCTAGACCTATCTAAAGCATTTGACATGGTCCCACACAAACAACTTATCTCTGTCCTCAATAACCTATCCTTCTCACAATCAGTCACCAACTGGTTTCAGAGTTACCTGTCTGACCGCCAACAATCCGTTGTATGGCAGAATGACATATCTCCCCAACTACCTGTCTCCATAGGGGTTCCCCAAGGATCCATCCTTGGACCCCTACTTTTCTCTGTTTACACCAGTAATCTAGCCTCTGCCACCAAATATGGCACACTCATCCAATACGCAGATGACTCTACCATCATCTGCTCAGCCCAGTCCCTACCCAAACTGCAAAAAGTCACACATGAAGCCTTTTCCTCTGTTGAAACATGGTTATCTGATGCCCAATTAATACTCAACCCAAACAAAACTAAACTACTCATCTTCCAACCCACCAAACATACTCAAAACAACTCTCACTTTAACATCACAGCAAAAGACAACACCACTATATACCCAACTGATCACACCAAATTGCTAGGAGTGGAAATAGACAATAAACTAAAATTTGACATTCACATATCTATGACCATAAAAAAAGTCCACAAAAAACTAGGAGCATTGTACAGAAATAAACAATTTCTCACCAAAGCAGCAAAGATTTCAATAGCAAATTCCCACCTTATCTCCACCCTACTTTATGCCTCTCCGGTATATACCAACCTAAGGCAATGTGATCTAAACAAGCTAGAGACCTGCTACAACAAAATCGCAAAATTCGCCACAGGGGCATCCTACTGTAGTCACCACTGTCTCTCACTTATGAACTGGGCTGGCTTGAACTCCCTCACCTCCTTCAGTGGTATCAACTCTCACTCACCCACAAACTAGTAAACCATCCACTAAATGTCCCATCCCTCCAGAATCTACTCCAACCCTATCGCACCACCAGACCACTAAGATCCAGCAACAAAAATCACTTGCAGATCACTAAAGCCAATAACTCTGCTGGTGAAGCACTATTCTCTTGCGCCATAGCCAAATTATGGAACTCACTCCCACCCACAATTACCTCCGTACCATCATGCACCAACTTCAAAACTTTATTAAAAGCGCACCTAAAAACATGCTGGCTATGCCCTTGCAACTCCCACTCTAATATCATCCACCCCATCCAACTACTACCTTTCTTTCACCTCCACTAACTACCTTGATGATAGCAAGCTCAGATGCTCATAAGCCTAGTACTTATTATACAGCAGGAACTTCTCATTGTTACATTTGTTAATGCCTGTTATGTACTTCACAGATAAAGATTCTAGTTGTCTACTGATGTACTATGTTCTTCATCTGTAAATATGTTGTAAGTAATTTCTATGTTAAATTGTTAATCACTATGTAATCCAATGTAACTACTGTCTGTTTATTTTACTGTGGAGCTTTTCTCCCCGGGCCTCTGCTGAAAATGGACCCACGTCCAGTCGGACACTCCCGGTCAACAAATTTAAATAAATAAATAAATAAATAAATAAATAAAATAGAAAAAAATCATAGCTAAAATTAGGAAGTCTAGTCACAGCTAAAATTAGGAAGTCTTATCACCCAAAAAAGATGAAAACTCTGTCATCAAACTGAATCATCAACTAACTAAGAGTACTAATTAAGTCCAACAAAGCAAATTTTGAGGTAATGATAGCATCCTAGTCCAAGGACAACCATAAGGTTTTCTTTAGCTATATCTGAAACCTCAAAGGCAGTACACAACAATGTCCCAAACTCTTGGTAAATGGAGGTACACTCAAGGAACTGGGCAATATAGCAAGTCTTCTGGCTGAAAAATTCAGCTCCGACTTTACCTCTCCTCACCCCAAGCCACCCCCCCCCCTAGGAAGTGCCACTCAGCATAAACCCTCCAACTATAAGAAGGGAGCAGACCTTAGATGCACTCTTTAAGGCCAAGAATACAGCTTCAGTGGGCCCTGATAATATTCCAGGATGCCTCCTAAATGGACTGAAATCTTTCCTATCACGGCCATTGCAGTTACTGTTCAACCGTAGTCTTCGCACAGGCTTCATGCCATGTTAATAGAGAACTGCAAAAGTCATCCCTCTGCATAAGGGCAGATCATCAATGGATTCCTGGAACTACAAACCCATTCATCTGACTATTCACATGTACAAAGCCATGGAAAGTATTGTCATGGAAATGATTAACAATGACACAAGAAGTCTTTACACTGGAGCTAACCCAGTTTGGTTTTGTCAAAGGCAGGTCATGCCAACTGAACCTGGTGGACTTCTTTGTGAAAGGTCACCAAGGCAACGGATGAAGGTAAAATGGTGCATAATGCCTACCTTGTCCTAGCTAAGGCATATGATTTAGTACCCCACTTGGGCATTGTAAACAAACTCCCAGAATTAGGCATAAACCCCTATGTAACTCACTGGATAACCAGTTGGCTCCCATACAGGACCTGGGAGTTAGGAATGCACAGACCAACTCCAGAAAGAGGCTGGTCACCAGTAGAGTCCCCAGGCCTGTCTGCTGGATCATCTTCTCTTTGGCATGTTTTTTGGAAGCCACGGCCAATGTCAGGAGCCTCTGGCCTACCAGATTTGCAGATGATTGCAAGCTAAGAACAATCATAGAAACCCCCAAGCTGCTAACATCTTACATGAGTGTGTACCACAGACAAATAGCTGGTGCCAAAGTCATGGCTTAAAACTCACTGTCAAGAAATGTATAGTAGTACTGTTCGGGAAGTTGGCTAGCCAGGGAAACTACCTCATTGATAAAACACAGCTAAAACTAGATACAGTAGTCTGGGATTTGAGGACTCATGTTGACTGGCTTGTGTTTAAGGTGGTAAGAAAGTCATTCCGTGTCACTCAGCCTGTAAGTAATGGCGTCTAAGTCCAGGAAAGTCATAGTACCACTTTACTCAACACTCATCAGACCCATCATTGAGTATAATGCCTCCTTCAGTATGTACTTGACCAGGCACATGCAACAACTGGAATGTCCACAGGTTCCTGACAAAAAGAATGCGGGGCGTAAACACAGTGTCCTGTGTATATCACCTCAAAGTCCTGCATCACCTGAAAAACATAAAAAGTAGAAAAGGTGGGGAGACAAAACAAAGTAAAAGAGGTTTATTATTAAGCAATACATTTTGCTATTAATAACTAATCAAATGATAAAAGTAAAAATTTCCGCTTACCAACCAGATGACCACTGGGTATCCTTCCATGCAGGCAGAGGTGGTAGAGTGAGCTATTGTGCCATATATGAGACTCATTGGTGCTGCCAGGATGCTGGGCAGTCACATTAGTGATGCAGTGCACCCCCATGCTTCAAGCACTACCTGTAGTTGACGGAATGGTAGCCCTTCTTATTGTGGTATCACTCCCCCCATGGAACTGATGGAGCCCTAATGGTATATCACTTCAGGAAAATGTGGCACCCTATAAAGGACATGTGTAGTCTGGGCTCACTCCTGAGGTGATACAGAGAAATAGATGTACCGATCTATATGTGCTAAGTGTACATCCAAGAACTCCTAAAGTATCCTTGAGGTAGAAGCCTGGGAAATACCGACTATGTGCCCAGTCTGTCTCTGGACAGTCCCTGTGACAAGTATAGAGAGGGCATACATACCTTAGTAGCATCCGGGATAAGAAGGCTGCACATTCCCCAGTACCACTGTGGGGGCCATACATGCTTACTAAGACCCATACAATATCCCAGTCAACTGTGCACCTGTCAAGGATTACCCTTTTATCAAAATTATAATGAGTTATTCTTTTGGGTGTATCTTTGACATATTGTCTGGCTAGTACCACTGGGCCTTGGCACAAGGGTTTTTGCTCAGCCAAGACAAATAGCTGTTACTGGGAAATAGTAAAGCTAGCAGTGAAAGAGAGTATTTTTACCAACTGCAAAGTGGATAGAAAAGGCATGATTCTGTCTGTTATAACATATCTGCGAATGTCAAACTATGACTGTGAATCCCAAACAGGTTGGTAGAGAGATTATTAGCATAGAAGGTTTTACATCATTTCTCATTGCCATCCATTGTTAATTAATTTACTTATGTTTATTTAAGACAAAAAAATGCACTTTATTCATCTGCTCTTACTGTATTTGTGTTTCTTCCTACTTTTTATTACCTTATTTTGCTTTTGCCTCTTCTTGAAAGTAATTGTACTTATTCTGCTGCATTTATTATTGCAAGGTAGTAGCCTGATTAAACTGTAACTGTTATTCTAAGCCTTTTGGTTTAAGCACTTGGGCTTCAGACCAGTTATTTTACATTAAGAAGGTTTGTGGTCTGCACTGTTGTGGCAGGACAAGTAACTTACATCCTTCTAAGTTGGGAATTGCTGATTGAAGGCTCAGTGTTTGTTATTCTAAAAGTGTATTAGTTCAGGTTTAAGCACTTGGGCTTCAGGCCAGTTATTTTACATTAAGAAGGTTTGGGGTCAACACTCTTTTGTGGGAAGAGAGGCTAGATTCTGCCCTTCTAAGCTGGGAATTTCTGGTTAAAGGCTTATTGTGCCTGCTTATTTTAACTGTTTCTTCTGAAATTGGTGTGCCTTGTTTGCTATAGTATAGACTAGATTCAGGCCTGCTGAATCTAGCTTTGTTTGTATAACCTGAGCACTGATCCAGGCCGTCTTTTTTGGAGAAGGTTCCACTACACCCTAGTGGCAGGAGTGTGCAGTTAGAACTTGTCTGATTAAAGACTGCTGGAACAGGGCTCAGTTTTGAGCTTTTTACTGGTTAATTGGGTAATTTGTTTAAATCAGTTTGCTCATTTTCTATTGTTATAGAGAAAAAAAATTGCACTTTATTCATCTGCGTTTACTGTATTTGTGTTTCTTCCTACTTTATTACTTTATTTTACTTTTGCTGCCTGTTCTTAAAAGTACTTAATTGCATTTATTCTGCTGCATTTATTACTGCTTGTTAGTAGCCTGATTAAATTGTAACTGTTATTCTAAGCTTCTGGTTTACGCACTTGGGCCTCAGACCAGTTGTTTTTTATTAAGAGGGCTGTGGTCTGCACTGTTGTGCCAGGACAGGTAGCTTACATCCTTCTAAGTTGGAAGTTGCTGATTGAAGGCTTAGTGTCTGTTGTTCTAAAAGTGTATTAGTTCTGGTTTAAGCTCTTGGGCTTTGGGCCAGTTATTTTATATTTAAGAAGGTGTGGTCTGCACTCTTGTGGGAGGAGAGGGTAGATTCTGCCCTTCTGAGCTGGGAGTTTCTGGTTAGAGGCTTATTGTGCCTGCTTATTTGAACTGTTTCTTTCTGAAATTGGTACGCCTTGTTTGCTGTATTATAGACTAGATTCAGATCTGCTGAGTCTAGCTTTGTTTGTATAACTTGAGCACTAATCCAGGCCATCTTTTTTTGGAGAACGTTCCCCTTCACCCTAGTGGCAGGAGTGTGCAGTTAGAACTTGTCTGATCAAAGACTGCTGGAATGGGGCTCAGTTTTGAACTGTTATTGGTTAATTTGTTTAAATCAGTTTGCTCATTTGCTACTGTTTAAAAAAAAATACACTTTATGCATCGCCGCTTAGTTAGGCTTAAACTATTCCCGGCACCATAAAATCTGCTCTTCAAATTTTCCCTTAGAACTAGTCATTTTTTTTTAGTTTTAGCACTAAAATCTTGTTTCTTTGAACTCAGCACTTGTTCAGAACTCATTGTAAGCACTAAATAAGCTACTAATTACTAGAACATTCAACTTTCCTCACTTATCTAGAGGAAAACAGTTTTTAGTACTTAATAAATAAGCACCTATCCAGGCATGTCTAAGGGTCAGCTCCTGGTGTTTTCTCCTGTCTACCTGATGAATCTGGGCATCTTGGGGCAATGCAGAAATTGCCTCATGTACACAGACAACCCTCTCCTCCTACCACCCAACACTACTACCCGTGAGAGATGCACTTATATAGCTAAACTGGAAGCAAAGCTCTCTTCACCCAAGACTGGACTAGACAGTCAAGAGGAGAAGGCAAACACTTGCACCACACCACACTCATCACATAGTCCCTCAAAACCTACACCCCCAAAACGCACACATAGAAACACAAAACACACACCTACATTTGCGGAGGCTCTCAATAAAAATCTGCCTAAGCAACAGAGCCCTCCAAAGCAGAAACATATGCAACCTCCACCACCCCAACACAACCCAAATGACACATAGCCCACAAACTCAGTGTGCCAGTCAACCACAGCCCATAAGACATAACAGCGTACCCAACACTCTAGTCATAGGTGATTCTATAGTCGGGCACACTGATGTTCCACTCACCAGGCTAAACAAGGAGAAAGTTACTGTCAGCTGCCTGTCAGGTGCCAGGATCCGCCTATCTAGATCTTGCCAAGGCTTTCGACACCATCCCCCACTCTGGAATTATAGATAAACTCACTAAACTAAGTATAAATCCCTATGTCATAAGATGGGTTGCCAACTTGCTCACTGACAGAACTCACACTGTGAAAGTAGCAGACTCCAAATCCGACTTCAGACCAGTGACAAGTGGAGTACCGCATGGTTCAGTCCTGGGTCCTCTCCTGTTTGGTATCTACTTCTGTGAAGTACAGGCTAACACAGACAGTCTTTGGATAACAAAGTTTGCAGATGACTGCAAACTAGGAGCCATAATCGAAACTCCTGACGATGTGGACATCCTACAAATGGGCCTCACAGAGACAGATTTCTGGTGTCAAAGCCATGGCCTCAAGCTCAGTGCCAAAATGTGCATTGTCATCCCCTTTGGTAAAAACTCTGTACCCATGAACTACCACATAGGCAGTAGTAAACTTAACCAAAAGTGTTATAAGAGACCTTGGGACACAGGTGGACAGTAGTCGCTCCTGTGATAATCACATCACCACAGTAGTCAGGAAATCCTTCTACGTGGCACACAAAAGGTTTCTCATCCAGGAAAAAAGAGGTCATTGTTCCCCTCTACTCGTCACTCATTAGACCCATTATAGAGTACAACACCCCTTTTGGTATGTACCTCACAAGACATGTACAACAACTGGAAAGACCGCAGAAATACCTCACAAAGAGGATTACTGGCCTCAAACAGAAAAAACTCCAGCTTTACTCCATCGCATATCGCCTACTTAGAGGCGATCTCTGCCTAACATACAAAGCTATGTCAAACCCAGAGCTGTTGGACATGCTCCACTTAAAGTAATCCCAATCCATCCGAGCTGCACACTCTAGGGACCTAAACCTTGTCACCACAATAAACAGGACATGCTGGAGGGATACATTCCTGTCCCAGAGGTTTCCCATACTCTGGAACAGACTACCTATGTCAAACAGAGCTTTTCATTAGCACTCTTCAAGAAAAATCTTGATGATTAGATGGGAAATAGGAAATTCATCCCGGGGATCACTTCTGTGGCTCTGCTCAACAGTGGCACAGGAAAATAATTTTCTTGGGTGGCGAAAGCCAGGGTACCTTTTTGCTAGGCTTATATAGGGCCTAGGGCCAATAGCCTAGTACCTACCTATGAACTATCACTTTAGAGTAAACTGGTCTCTGTAAATCACCCCATTGCTGTTCTTACAAACTAATTGTGCAGATCCCCTTAACGTGAGTGTATAATGATTATGAAATTCACCCTAAGTTTAAGTACCTTTTAGCACTGTTCTGCTCTAGTCTCATGTTAGAGTATTAACGGCAGCTACCACAGAACAGAGCCTGAAGCATTTCATAGTTTTTAAAAACTGTAATGCACTTGCACTGTCACAGAAAAAAATATGGCAGTGTGGAGTCTAACAGCCTTTTTAGCTGTTTATTCAACAAAGTAACAATTTTCTTTCTGCTCACTATGAGGCAGCACTTTGTGTTTTGCAGTTATAAGGCTGTGTAAGACTTTGTGCTCTTTCCTTTTTTCCTTCTGAAAGTGGTAGTATATTGGGGCAGCTAAAGTGCCATGTACATCAAAGAATTATGATTAGTTTGCCAATCATAATTACTTGTTAATGTGTTTTCAAAATGTAGCAAAAAATGTGCCTCAGTCTTTGCTTGAGATTAATTTCTTGCATCCATTTCTTGACATATTAAAACAGTGGGTATTATTGGGTGACCCAATCTTCATCCTTTATATTATCAATCATCACAATGAGGCTTTAAAAACAAACTGTGTCTAGTCACATTATATATTGTCATTATAGGACCCTTAAACTCTTCCACAAACTATGTCTCAAAGTTATACAATGTGGAATGATTGTTTTCTCTCACATGATTTATATGAATAGACTGATGTCCTTACATTTTCTGCAGCAGTATTCTTAACATACGGGATTCCCTGCTGTGGAAGCCCGAAGTCCGGCCAATCTACCAAAGACTGCTGTTACTTTAAAGGTATGCCAGACATCACCAAAATGTCCTTTGCATAGAGTAGGGCATAAAGGTAATGTTCAGGCCTACCATAGTCAGAACTTCTTTGCTGCCAGTCTGAACATATCATTTTACCATCAGTTTGTTTACCTGTGTCCATTTTCTGCCAGTTGAAAATATTTTTATTCTCCATTGACTACCTACACCTGCTTGCTGACTTCTTTGCAGTTGCAGATAAATGCCCTGCTTTTTTTTTGTTTTGTCTTTTTTTCTTGTCTTGTTTTGTGCTTCTTGGGGTTAATGTTATCCAAGAAGGGTAAATGCCAGTGTGGGAGACAAATGCCCAAAAAGACCCCCACAATAAGTGTCTTTTTTGTCTAGGAGCTTCTCATGACCATGTCTTGTTCAGTTTGTCAGGTGTTCATCCCAAAACCTCTTCTCAGTAGCCTTTCTTCCCTTTCCCTGTATCTTGAGAACCAGCATTTTAAGCATCTCGCTAAAGATACAATGAAAGGAATCTCCCGCCCTGATGGTCAGCTATTATGGAAAAAGAAGGTGAAAAAGGTACAGCCAGAATCTTATGCTGTCCAGCCTGTGCCAGTTGTTTCTCTCGAGGTTGTTACAAACCGAGAGACTCGCCCAGCTGCGTTGTCAGATTTCTCTTCTGCAACTGTGTTGGAGACTGGTGAGGATCTGGCTGACAGTATGTCTGAAGAGGTTTTACAGGTATGCATTTCAGACATTCAGGGGGAACCACGGTTGATTTTATTCAAGGGGCCTAGGGGAGTTCCTCTGTTTTTAGTTGGGGAAGAAGTTCCTACTACGTTTCTCAACTGTCTTCCTGGGTCTCAATCTTCTCAGTTTTTGGAGGGGACATTCCCTTGAAAAAGAAACAAAAACTTAAACGTGTCTACTGCTCCTAGGGATCCACAAAGTGAGTGGCAGGCCTTTACTCAGAGGGCTATTTACTGCTTTAAGGTCCTTAAAGCCTTCTCAAGGGGTTTCAGTTCGTGCTCCTCCTTGGTCCTCTACTCTCTTTAAAAGGCCTAGAGAACAGGATTCTTCTGAGGATTGGTCAGATTTTGCTGAATCCCTGACTTATTCTACACAAATTCCTTCTCCTTCTCCTTTGGACTATGGGTCAGAGGAAAAAGAATCTATTAGTCCTGATGTTCCTTTTGAGGAAATTTCCTTTGGGACACACTGTTTAGCCTGATGGATTTTTTAAGTGGGATTGTGCTCAGGTCTCTGATACCCATAAGAGGTACTATGAGTTGCTGCATTTGGAATGTCCTAAGCCTGCGGCTATTCCTTTTGTTTTTGCTGCTTGGCTGGATGCTTTTTCCAATGCTTCTCATTCGCCTGATTCTCTGCCCCCTGCTTCCAAGAAACCTGCCAGGTTTTATAGGATTCCTGAGGACTGTTATTTTTTATATAAATTTCCTGCTGCTGACCCCTTTGTAGTGTCTGTAGCCACTGATAAGCCATTTTAATTATTTCCTTCACCCAAGGTATTGCCTTGTGACAAAAACAGCACTGTTACCCTAGCTTTTAGGGCTATTAGTTATCAGACCCTTATATCTAGGTATGTATTGGCTCTTCTTTCTCAGGCCTGTCAAATTATTTCTGATTTTCCAGATTCTGAGGTTAAAACTTTTGTTCTTTCCTTGCTAGGGACTTCCTCTCAAGTCATCCGTCATTCTGTTAAATGTAGTTATGATGCAGCAAGCCTGCTGTTTTTGGTTCAGTAATGGGGAGGTATTCTTGGCTTTAGGTTTCAACCTCTACCTGATGATATTAAAGCTAAGTTGATGGATGCTCCTCTGGATTCATAGCTTTTGTTTGGGGAAGCTGCTGCTGGTTTGTTTAAGTCCATTCAGGATAAGGGCAAGGCCTTACAGGAGATTAAACATGTATTTGCTTCTCCTGTGCCTAAATTTCAATGAAACTACCCTGCTAAGCTTACCTTTTTTTTTTTTGTAGGCAATCCCGCCCTTCTACTAAAAGTAAGAAGAGTGGCAAACGGGCTCCTTCTGCTAAAGCTCCTCAGTGTTCAGGGACTCCAAAGCCTTCTGTTCCAGACAAACCAATTGCTATATGGCTATCCGTCCTTTGCCAGCCGTATTCCTCTTTCTCTTCACCTTTCTCTTTCATTTCTAGTTTGGTTTAAGATCACTCAGGATTCTTCGGTTCTGTCAGTCATTCATCAGGGGTACTTCATGATGTGGAAATTCCGTCCTCCTTTTATGGGCTTTCCTCAGCCTCCTCAGGAACAACTTCCTTTTTTCCAAGAGGTACTTCAAAATCTCTTGACTCAGGATACTATTCAGGAGGTGCCTGTGTCCTAAAGGGGGAAAGGGTTCTACTCCAGACTGTTTCTAGTGCCCAGGAAAGAGGGCACTTGGAGACCTATTCTAGATCTCTCTAATCTAAACACTTTTCTAAAAGTGCGTTCCTGCCTTGCTCCCTTAGGCGTATATGGTGTCTCTGGATCTCAAGGATGCTTATCTCCATATTCCGATCCATCCTTTTTTCAGGAAGTTTTTGTGTTTCTCTGTTGCTGCCTGGCAATTTCAGTTCTCTGGTTTGCTCTTTGGTCTTTCTGCTGCCCCAAGTGTATTCACCAAATGCCTTGCTCTTGTGATTGCTTTTTGCAGGCTTCAAGGGATCCAGATATTTCCTTACTTGTGCAACCTGTTGATTCAGGCATCCTTTCCAGAGACCCTTTTGCAAAATCTTTGATGTTCTTCGTCTTCCATTGCTGCAGTCCTGACTATTGGGTATAGTCCGCGTCCAGTCGGCCCGAATACCAGAGTATAAGGCTGACGTCGGTCAGGGCGCATTAGACTGACGTCAGTACGTCAGGGTACTAATGCGCATGACCGACGTCATATCCTCAGTCTTTTTTGCCGCATGGTCCGATGCAGAAGCAGTTTTGCGAGTGCAGGTTGGCGTTCTGAAATATTTCCGAAACCGGAGTTTCAGACCGAAACAGAGTTGGCTAAGTACCCCGTTGGGAACATTTTGGTTTTTCTTGCCTCAGTATTTTACCGGATGTCAGAAAAAGTGAATAACTGTATTTCTTGTGGGAAACAGATACCTCATAGGGATTATCATACCTTGTGTATACCTTGTTTAGGGCCTGAGCACGACGTTGTTGGTTGCCGCTCTTGTGCTAGGTTTAACAAACGCACTATTAAGAGGAGGTTAGACTGTGCCAGGTTAGTGTTTGGGAAGCGTTGCAATTATAAAATGCCGTCGGATGCTCCGACGCCCGCTTCCTCCAAGAAGCGCAAGGATAAAACAGTGAAGCCTAGGGTTGATGAACCGGCAGTCCCGGACGTCGGTTCTTTAGAAGGCTCAGTGGAGCCGGAGGTTTTGCCAGGAGTTTCCATGGAGTCCCAGGCTGAAACTATACTATTACAGGATGTGGCCTCTCAAGAGGTAGGCCAGGCTGAGGGGGCTTCTCAGGTGACTGTTCTGCCCTCACTTCCCAAGGTAGTTAGAGCCTCTCCTTCTGTTGCCAAAACTTCTTTGAGAGGTAGGCCTAGTTCAGCTTCAGTGGGGGCTTCTCCTAGCATTTCGGGTTCTGTACCTAAGAAACATATGCTTAAAATGGCAGAGGATTTGATTACTATGATTAGAGGTTCTATGCCTCCGCCGCATCAGACGCCTAGGGTGGAACCAGAGTTTGATAGTTTTGAACAGTGTTCAGAGGCTTCGGAATCTTCTGTGGAAGATATGCAGGAGTATCCTACTTATTCTGATTCTGATGTGGATGATTCCACTCCTACAGCGTCTCCGCCTGAGGATTTTTCATTTTCAGAGACTCTGCATTCCATGAGGGAGCACTTTAAATGGGAAGGCCAGGATTACTCTGATTCCAGGAAAAGGCTTAGGGAATTCTTGTTTTTACCCCAGCATAGGCCTTTAGCTATTCCTCCTGTGTTGAATGTGGTGGAAGATGTTTTTGCAGAGGCTTCCCTGAACCCTGACTCTTTGCCTCCTGCTCCTGTTAAGCCTGATAGGTATTATAGGGTGCCCGAAGCTCATAAATATTTGTTTAAGAGTCCTAGGGCGGACCCAGAAACAATTTCTCAAGGGCCTAAAGGTGTTAAGGCTTCTGTGGTTAAAAATCCTGTTCCCACTGATAAAGAGGCAAGGGCTTTGGATAGGTGGGGAAAGAAAGTGTATACTTCTTCCACTCTAGCCATGAGAGCATTGAATTGTCAGTTTCACATGCTAAAATATCAGAATTATCTCCTTTCACAATTGAAATCTAAGGTGGATGCTTTGGCGGAAGGTATTGAGTGTAAAGAGTTGCTGGATTTGGTTCATGTGTCTGAACAAGTGGGTAAGCATTCTTTGCAATGTGGTTTTGATGCTGTACAGGCCTCCTCGAGGGTGGCTGCTACCAGTTCTGTTCTTCGCAGGCATGCCTGGTTGACGGATCAGAATTTAGCTGAGCATGTTAAGACAAGGATTTTGGATGCTCCTTTACAGTCTGATGTGTTGTTTGGATCGCCTGTGGAAGCAGTTTTAAAGAAAATGGAGGACAAAGCTAAGTCTATGCAAACTGTTAAAGATCGTTTGCAGGTGCAGCCACCAAAGTTTAGTAGAAATTGGCCTGCTAAGGGGTGGACATACCCTGCTTATGATTCCCAGTCTAGGGGTAGGTCTAGACGTGGTAGGGGCAGGGCTCAAGGTTCTTTTAGGCCTAGACAAGGGAGTTCACCTGCTCAGACTTCTGGTGAGGGCAGGCGTCAGTCCTTTCGTAAACAGACCCAATGACCTGTCTTTTCAGCTGCCAGCAGATTCCCGTCTGGCAGCTCCTTTGGGAGAAAGACTGTCTCTTTTCAAAGAAAATTGGGATTTAATTACTCAAGACAAATGGGTGTTGGATATCATTCACCACGGTTACAGATTTTATTTCCATACAATGCCCCCTTTCAAAGGCATGCCAGACGTTCCTCCTCCACAAAGAAAAGAGGCTCACAAGCAAGTTTCTCAGTTACTTCAGATAGGGGCCATTCAGCCAGTCCCTGTATCAGACAGGGGCCTAGGATTTTATTCTCGCCTGTTCCTTGTACCAAAGAAGGGGAACACGTGGAGACCAATTTTGGATTTATCTCTCCTCAACACTTATCTGGACATTCCCAAGTTCAAGATGTTGACGTTACAACAGCTTTTACCTCTGCTGGGCAAAGATCACTGGATGGTAACTTTAGATCTCAAGGAAGCTTACCTTCATGTGCCTATAAGGCTAAGTTGCAGGAAGTATCTGCGGTTTCGAGCTGGAAATTCTCATTATCAGTTCTCTGCATTGCCCTTTGGCTTATCTACTGCCCAGAGTATTCACAAAGGTTCTGGCTCCAGTGATAGCTTACTTCAGGCTTCAAGGAATTCAAATCTATCCTTACTTGGACGACTGCCTGATTCTGGCTCAAGAAAAGGAAGACCTTCTACAGCATCTGGAATATGTTATAGCAGTGCTAAGATGCCTAGGGTATTCTGTGAACGAAATAAAGTCCAGTCTAGTACCCTCTCAGGACATGTGCTTTCTGGGTGTGAGACTGAATACAGCAGCCCAGATGGCCTTTTTAACCCCGGACAAACAAAAGAGTCTGTCACTTTACTTCCATCAACTATCTCATCAGTCCGTGCTGACTGCAAGGACAGTCCTTCAAGCATTAGGGTTCATGGCATCTTGTATTCTGGTGCTTCCCAATGCCAAACTGCATATGAGGAAGCTACAGTGGTATCTCAAAAGGTATGGACACAGCACTGCCAGGATTTGGACACTGTCATTCAAATAATACCTTGCCTTCAAAAAGAATTCTTGTGGTGGGCTCAGGAATGTCACCTAAACAAGGGACTCTCTGTGACCCGGCCAGAGGCAAGTCAGATCTTAACGACAGATGCCTCGGACCTTGCTTGGGGAGCTCATCTAAATGGAAAGTGGATACAAGACAAGTGGCCTGCCAGACTACAGCATCTACATATCAACATGAAGGAGATGTTAGCAGTTCGGTTTGCATTAATGGCTTTCAAGGAGTTACTTCTTCCAGGGCAGGTGTTGATTCTAACAGACAACACAACTGTCATGTGGTACATCAACAAGCAAGGGGGAACACATTCTTATCCTCTATGCAGGCAAGCAATGATTTTATGGGAGACTGCGCTAAGCTTGCAACTAACTCTTCAGGCAAGGTTTCTGCCAGGAGCACAGAACTCCTTAGCAGATGTGTTAAGCAGACAAATCATGGATCCCCACGAGTGGAAACTGGATCTTCATGTATTTCAGAACCTGACAGTGTCATGGGGAACTCCAGACATAGATCTGTTCGCTTCTCCACTAAACCACCAGCTGCCAAAGTATTGCACAAAGGGGTTTCATCACACAGCTTGGAAAGTGGATGCTCTGTCTTTCAGTTGGAAAAACCTTCATGTGTATGCCTTTCCACCTCTGCCTCTTCTTCCAAAGGTACTATTAAAAGTCAGACAAGACAGGCCAAGGATGATTTTGATAGCTCCAGATTGGCCTCGGCAACACTGGTACCCACTACTACGGAGTCTGGTACAGAAGCCTCCATGGCCTTTACCTCTGATTCCTCATCTGTTATCTCAGAATGACGGTCATCTGCTCAATGTCAAGCTTCATTCTCTTCATCTAACAGCCTGGCATATTCTGTGTTGAAACACAACAGGTCTCAACTTCCTCAACAAGTTTTAAATGTGATTATGGAAGCTAGAAGACCTAGTACAAGGAGAGTGTACACAGAAAAATGGAAGAGATTTTTATTTTGGAGTACAGCAAAGAATTTGGAGATTTCTGAGCCTAATTTGAGTGTGGCTCTTCAATATCTTACTGAGTTATTGGACAAAGGTTTGTCCTTCTCTTCCATTAAGATTCATGCTGCAGCAATTTCAGCTCACTATGATTGTGAGCCACCTTTGTTTTCGCATCCTTTGTTCAAGCAGTTTCTTAGAGGGCAAAGAATATAAGACCCCCACGTAGAGCTCCTACTCCTGCTTGGGATCTCAATTTTGTGTTGGAAAAACTTACTCTACAACCTTTTGAGCCTGCAGCTACTGCTGAATTGAAATACTTGTCATGGAAGACTGCTTTTCTGTTGGCTATTACTTCTGCAAGAAGGGTGTCTGAGTTGCAGGCCCTTATGGCAGTAGAGCCTTTTTGATTTTCCATAAGGATAGGGTATCATTACGTACTAATCCTTCCTTTATGCCTAAGGTGGTTTCTAGTGTGGCTTTAAACCAAACTATTCATTTGCCTACGTTTTATGCAGACCCTCAAAATAAAGGGGAAAAGATTTTGCACACTTTAGATGTACACAGGCAATTGCGTTATTATTTAAACAGAACTAAGGATTTTAGGCAGTCCCAGCAGTTGTTTGTTTCTTTTGCTTTGAGTTCACAGGGCAAGCCTGTGTCAAAACAAACTATTTCTAGGTGGATTGGCTTTTGCATTGCATTTTGTTATTCCCATCATGGCAAGGAGATTCCAGCTGGGATTAGGCCTCTTTCCACTAGGGCTACTGCCACTTCAACAGCATTTCTAAGGGGGGTGGCAACTAAGGATATTTTGGAAGCAGCTACTTGGAGTTCAGTGCATACTTTCTCTAAGCATTATCACCTTCCTATCTACTCTAAGTCTAGGGCTGGTTTTGCCACAGCTGTTTTGCAAGGCATGTTGTCAGCTCCTGCTTCTTTATGTTTTGCCAGCCTCCCTTACCTCTGCTTTGGGATTCTACCCAATAGTCAGGACTGCAGCAATGGAAGACGAAGAACATAGTACAGTTTTGTACCTACCATAAATGTAGATGTTCGAGGATTCCATTGCTGCAGTCCAATTTACCCTCCCTCCTTCCCCTCTGTATTTAGGGGTGGTTGTGTAGGTGAGTTTACATGCTTATATTTTTGTATATATTGTTGTATATATTGTACATGTTTTTGGTGCAGGTTTTTTGGGACTTGTCTTTTTAGGGTCTTCTGACATCTGGGGCAAGAAAAGACTGAGGATATGACGCCGGTCATGCGCATTAGTACCCTGACGTACTGACGTCAGTCTAATGCGCCCTGACCGACGTCAGCCTTATACTCTGGTATTCGGGCCGACTGGACGCGGACTATACCCAATAGTCAGGACTGCAGCAATGGAATCCTCGAACATCTACATTTATGGTAGGTACAAAACTGTACTTTTTGATGTTTCTTTTCCTCAGAGTCTTGGGTTCACTATAAATTTCAAAAAGTCTTCTCTGACTCCTTCTCAGGTTAATGTTTTACTAGGTTGCAGGATTCAGATGGTGCCACTGCTGCCCCCCCCCCCCCAAAGGCCTTAATTCTTATTTCTTTCTTTCACACTCTTCTTCCTCTGGCTTCCATTACCACCAGGGAGTTTCTGAGAGCTCTGGGTTTCATGGTATTCACCATTCCAATGCTTCCTCTGGCCAAACTTCACATGAGAAAGTTTCAGTGGTTTCTGAAGTTACTGGGCTTTAACATGCACATCCTCTAGACTTTCTAGATGTTCTTTGTGTTTCACTATTGCAGTCATCACACTTGGGTTATTTGCCAGCGGGTAGCCCTCAGTCGGCCTGAATACCAGAGACAGTATTTCTGCGTCAGTTGCTGTCACTTCAGGACTGACGTCAGGTCATCAGGGGTCTAAAAACAGGCAACTGACACCATTACATCAGTCTTTCTTGCCGAGGAGCCCAAAGCAGAAGCAGTTCGCACGAGTGCTGGTCGGCCGCTACCTGAGTTTTCATTTCTGAATTAAATCATCCTGAAGTCTTCTAAACTTAAGTCTCCCATTGGGGATCCTTTTTTCTTGCTCTAACCGATGTCAGAAAAAGTTAACAATTGTCTCGCCTGTAGAAAAGAAATTCCACACCAAGATTTCCATTCTTACTGCATCACCTGTTTAGGCCCAGACCACGACGTACCTTCCTGTCGGTTTTGTGCTTTGTTCAACACCCGAACTATTCGTCATTGGGCCCTTATTGTAGCTAAATGCTTTCATTCTCGATCTCCGTATTCTGAAATGGCTTCGGTAAGCCATCCGTCTTCCGATCTTCCGAAAAAAACGTAAGGATAAAGACAGAGACAGAACGCACAGGTCCAAAACTGCTTACAACACTTCCATTAAGCTAGTCGATAGTTCGTCGGTACTCAGTGAGGCTTTTTCGCAGCCCCTGATGCCTGCTTCGATGGATTTGCAGGCCACTACTGAGACCCGTTCGGAGTCTGGTATGCCGCGAGACTCTTCTTTGACTATGGAACCTGCGGATGTCTCTACCTTGGATGAGTTCGGAGGCACTGTGCAAGCACCGGCTTCCGAGGAAGTTCTTTGCATTACTAATATTTGACACAAACTGACGACAAGTTTCTAAGGCCAAGAGTACGAGCTGCGCCTAAAAAACTGATGACCCAAACTGAAGCGCCTGCTTCCTTGCCACAATCTCAAATGCTTAAAATGGTTGAAGACCAGATTATGCTGATTAGGGGAAGCCAGCCTTCTCCTACTAAGAGAAAAAGAGACCTGTCCCCAGCAGCTTTAACCGACCAAGAGTCCGACGACTCTTTATGAATATGAAGATATATGCCTTTGTCTGCCTATGAGGATTCAGATGCAGAGGAATCCATCCCTTCTGCTTCCCCTCTGGAGGATTTTTTTTTTGGTGAAACCCTACATACCTTGAGAGAGCATTTCCACTGGGAATGTCAGGATTATCCTCAGTCCAAAAAGAGACTCGGGGATTTTTTAGATTTACCACAGCATAGACCCTTAGCTATCCCTCCTGTTCTGGATGTTGTGGATGATGTCTTTATGGAATCCAGTCTAACTCCTGATACTTTACCCCCTGCTCCAAGGAAACCAGACAGGTACTATAGAGTCCCTGACTCTCACAAATTTCTTTTAAAAAATCCTGCTGCTAACCCAGAGGTCATCTCCCAAGGGCCTAAAGGAATAAAAGCAACTGCTGCTAGGAATCCCACCCCTTCAGACAGGGATTCCCAAGCTTTAGACAGATGGGGTAAAAAAGTATACACCTCTACAACTCTCGCCATTAGAGCATTGAATTGCCAGTTCCACATGCTGAAATACCAGCAACATACTATGGAACCTATTAAGCAAAAATTATCTAACTTTCCTGACTGTGCAGAAAATAAAGAATTACAGGAGCTTATGCATTCTGCAAGCCAAGCCAGCAAGCATACCTAGCAAAGTGGGTTTGACACTCTAGAAGCATCTTTATTTCCACACGCTGCCAAACCCAAAAGGGTTCCCAGACCTTCTGCCAAACCAGTGGGCAGAGGCACAAAACCAAGTTCACTCTCTACTCTCCATAAGGGCAATTCAGCCTATTCCTGCAGAATAGATAGGCCAAGGTTTTTATTCCAGACTATTACTGGTACCCAGAAAAGAGGGCACCTGGCGCCCAATCTTAGATCGATCCATTCTAAACACCTTCCTGGTGGTACCAAAATTCAAAATGCTCACCCTACAGCAGCTTCTCCCTATGCTGTCCAGAGATGCCTGATTAGTCACCCTAGACCTAAAGGAAGCCTATCGACACATCCCTATCAGAGACTCTTGCAGGAAATATCTACATTTCAGGGCAGGATCTATGCATTATCAGTTCTCTGCACTTTCCTTTGACTTATCCACTGCTCCCAGAGTTTTCACAAAATGCCTGGCTCCAGCCATTGCCTATTGCAGACAGAGGAAGATTCAAATATACCCTTGCTTGGACGATTGCCTGATTCAGGCAGACTGTCAGGAAAAGCTGTTGCACCACCTGACATTTGTAAAGGTCCTTCTAACCTCCCTGGGGTACACTGTCAACGAAAAGAAATCAAAACTGGTCCCCAGTCAAAAGATTGTATTCCTGGTAGCAAGCTTTGACACAGCATCCCAGATGGCATTCCTTACTCCAGAAAAACAAGCCTATCTGACAGCCTCCTTCACTCAAATTGCCACCAGAACCCAACTATCGGCAAGGAAAATCCTGCAGGCTCTAGGGTTCAAGGCCTTCTGCATTCTACTAATTCCATATGCCAGACTGCATATGAGGAAACTTCAGTGGTACTTAAAAAGTCTTTGGTGTCAACATTCTCAGGACCTGGAAAATGTCATACCTATCATACTTGTCTCAGGGCAGCAGCATGCAACCACAACAAGGGACTTCCCTTTACATAACCCCATGCCACCCAGACCCTAATCACAGATGCATCAGACTATGCCTGGGGGCACAGCTGGATGGCAGGTGCATTTAGAGCCACTTGACCCCAAACCAAATTCATCTGCACATCAACCAAAAAGAAATGCTAGTTGTTCAGCACGCTCTGACAGCTTTCAGATCCCTACTCTCACTAGGGCCCCTTCTAATAAAAACTGACAACACCACTGTGATGTGGTACATCAACAAGCAGGGGGGGAACCCACTCTTATCCACTTTTTCAGGCTAGCCATGACCCTGTGGGACACGGCCTTGGCTATGCATATTCACCTGCAAGCTCAATTCCTGCCAGGCAAACAAAACTCTGTGGCAGATGACTTAAGCAGAAATCTCCTAGACCCACACGAGTAGCAATTAGACCTCAACACCTTCAGCCTGCTAGCCCAGAAATGGGGTACCCCAATGGTGGACCTATTTGCCTCCCCCTACAATCACCAGCTCAGCAAATTCTGCACCAGGATACCTCACAGAAGGCCTGGAAAATGGATGCCCTATCCTTCCAGTGGGTAAACCTCTCAATCTATGCATTTCTCCCTCTGCCTTTTCTTGCAAGAGTACTACTCAAGATAAGACAGGAAGGGCCAAAGGCAATCCTGATTGCCCCAGACTGGCCATGCCAACACTGGTACCCACTACTGCTCAGTCTGTCACCGGTGCCACCATGGCACCTATCCCAGATCCCAACCTTCCTCACGTAGCAGGGGGGACAGATCTTGCATCCGCAATTGCAAACCCTGAACCTTGCAGCCTGGCTTATTCCTTGAATTCTCCACCAGTAGCCAGCCTAAGCAAGCAGGTGCTGGATGTCATTTGTGAAGCCAGAAGACCCAGTACAAGGAAATCCTGTGCTGATAAGTGGAAAAGTTATTGTTCCTGGATTCACTCTAAAAGAGCGGACACATCACAGCCCTCCTTACCTTTCATCCTGGATTACCTAGCAGACTTACTCCATAGAGGCCTATCCTTCTCTTCCATTAAGATCCATGCCTCTGCCATCTCTGCTCACTACAGCACTGAGCTTTCTCTCTTCTCTTACCCTCTCATCAAACAGTTCCTGAGAGGGGCTAACAACTTAAGACCACCAAGAAGACCTCCCACCATCCCCTGCTTGGGACCTGAACTTTGTACTGTAAAAGCTCACGCTACCCCCCTTTGAGCCTGCAGCATCAGCAGAGTTAAAATTCCTCTCTTGGAAAACAGCCTTACTTCTGGCCATCACTTTAGACAGAAGAGTGTCTGAGCTACAAGCACTTATGGCTGTGGAACCCTTCATTATTTTTCATGCTGACAGGGTCTCCCTCAGGACTAACCCTACTTTTATGCCTAAAGTGGTGTCCAGTATGGCTGTCAACCAATCTATCCATTTGCCCACCTTTTTCCCTAATCCTCAAAATAAGGGGGAAAAGATCTGCACTCTTTAGACGTCCACAGAAAGCTCAGATTCTGCCTTGATAGGACTAAGTCCTTCAAGAAGTCTGACCAGTTAGTAGTCAGCTTTGCACCAGGGGCAGCAGGCAAGGCCATGTCAAAACAAACCATCTCCAAATGGATAGCACACTGTATCCATTTCTGTTACAAACACCATGGGAAACCACCCCTTCTGGGGGTCAGAACGCATTCCACTAGGGCAACTTCAGTCTCTACAGCATTCCTCAGGGGAGTCCCTACCAGGGACATTCTGGAAGCTGCTACTTGGAGTTCTGTTCATACCTTCACCAAGCATTACTACCTGCCTATCTTTTCCAAATCCAGGGCAGGTTTTGCAACAGCAGTCCTGCAGGGCATACTAGCCAGCTCCAACTCTTCTTGACTGCCTCCACCCATTCTTCAGCTTTGGGAATAAACCCAAGTGTGATGACTGCAACAGTGAAACACGAAGAACATTGTACAGTTGTGTACATTTATCATAAATGTAGATGTTCAAGTGTATTCACTGTTGCAGTCCTTGTTTCCCACCCTCCAACCCCCTTGTCTCTCTCTCTCTCTGTCTCTCTCTTTCTCTCTCTCCTTCTCTATTTCTCTTACTCACCCCTTACAGGGCTATTGGTGTTTACGTTTTACTGGTGGTGTTTTGTACACCATAACTTAGCTCCCTATTTGGGGGCTCCTGACATTTGGGGCAAGAAAAACTGATGTAATGGCGTCAGCTGCCTGTTTTTATACCCCTGATGACCTGACGCCAGTCCTGAAGTGACAGCAATCGACACAGAAATACTAAGTCTCTGGTATTCGAGCCTACTGAGGGCTACCTGCAGACAGATAACCCAAGTGTGATGACTGCAACAGTGAATACACATGAACATCTACATTTATGGTAAGTGTACACAACTGTACTTTCCTCTTCTTCCTTGTCTCAGACAGGAACTTCACTGGTGGTTTCAGCAGTTGTCTGTGAATTCAAGGATCCCTTGTCATAGTCTTCTTCCCTCTCAGGAATTGTTCCCAGACATGGGATGTGGGGCGACATTTGGCTGCCTAAAGGTTCAGGGGGTGTGGTTGCCTTGTCAGCAGAAGAAGCACATCAGTGTCAAAAAGATGAGAGCTGTTCTGCTGGCTCTTCAGGCCTTTCATCCTCTTTTCTCTCCAGGGCCTCTCATGGTGTTCATTGACAATACCACAGTGATGTGGCATGTCAACAAACAGGGAGGAATGAGATCTTATCTTTTCTAGGTGCCACTTCTGGTATGAGATTTTGCTGTCAATTATCAAGTGACTGTTCAGGCAGTGTTTATCCTTTCTAGTCACAACCGTATGGCAGACACTTTGAGCAGGTCTTTAACTCAGTCAGATGTATGGATGCTTCACAAGTATGTGTTTCTGGACATTACCCACCAGTGGGGTACTCCTCAAGTGGATCTTTTTGCTTCCTCTCTGAACAGACATCTTCCCCTATTTTGTGCCAGAGTTCCAGGTCCTCTGGTGTGGAAGGTGGACACCTTTTCATTTTCTTGGAAGGGGATGTTTCTTTATGCATTCCCTGCCCTTCCTTTCATTCCAAAAGTCCTGTTCAAAATTTAACAGGATTCTCCCAAAATCTTGTTGGTGACTCCGTTTTGGCTGCGACAGCACTGGTTCCTTCTTCTTCTGCATTTAGCTAGGGGCAATCATTACAAGTTACCTCACAGGGTGGATCTACTCTCACAAGACAAGGGATCTCTCATTCATCCCCAACTCTCCACGCTTCAACTGACACTGTGAGTGATAGGATTTTGATTCCTCATAGACACCTTTTTTCTGAGAATGTGCTGCAAGTCCTGCAGGAGGCCAGGAGGCTTACTATTAGGAAATCCTACTTATCCAAATGGAAGAGGTTTTCTATTTGATATCCCTCTCGTAACCTGGATCCACTTACTGTGGCTGTTCCTTTGGTTCTCTCTTATTTGTGTGAGTTGCTCAATGTTGGTTTGATTTATTCTTCTGTTAAAGCCCACTTATCAACTATCTCTGCTTGTCTGCCCTTTTCTCCTCCTTTAGCTTATAGATTTGAGGTGAACGTTTCTTAAAGGTGTCCTTAACAGTAGCCCTCCCAGAAAGCCTGTTCCTCCTCCCTGGGATCTTAATTTTGTTTTGGAGAAGTTGACTCAGGCTCCTTTTGAGCCTGCTGCTTCAGCTTCCTTGCAACCTTTTTCCTGGAAGACTGTTCTTTTGTTAGCTCTTTCTTCTGCCAAATGGGTGTCTGAGTTACAAGGCCTTATGGCTTGTTCTCCTTTTATGATCTTTCATGAGGACAGAGTGTGTTTGCCCACTAACCCTTCATCTGAAGTAGGATATTCATTTGTCTGCAACCTGTGGGTTATGGATCCGATATCGGATCCGAACCGGCATGGTTTTCCAGCTATGGATCCAAGCTCTCAGCTCCTCCCCTCACCCATAATGCCCTGCTCTACCCTCATGACCTCAGATCTCGTTTGCCGCGCTGGTGACTGGATTTGTATTCATAGCTCTCAGCTAAGTGGTGATTTATTACCTGTTAAAACAGAAAATTTAAAGTTTTTTGTGTATTTCTGTGTGAAAGTTTAGGTTTCCCTCTTTGATAGTTTTTTTGAGTTAAATTAAGTAATTTTTTCCCTCCTCGCTGTTGCGTAGAGTGTGTGTGTTGGGCCTGTGTGTCTTTTTGTTTAAGTTACTTTTAGTAGCTTTATAGATTATGGCTGATCAGCCTAAATCTATTTTCTCAAAATGCTCCGAGTGTGGCCATAAGCTCTCACCGGCTGATGGCCACACTCGGTGTGTTAAGTGTCTGGGGTTGAACACCTCACATCTGGTTGTTCCATTTGTGCAGGGTTCAACCCCAGGGCACTGAGGGAGCGGAGGTCCAAGCTTGTCTTGGCGGGTCTTTACCGCAGACTCGGCTCCGCCTCCGCTCCTTCGGGAACAACTGTGGCTACGGTTGTTCCCCTGTGGCACCCTCCTGCTCCTGGGACTCAACCTCCCGCTTTCTGGAGAGGAGAGGGATGCTAGAAAAAGGACCGGAGGGAGAAGCACCAAGCGGCGGGCCGAGACCTCTGTTTCGCCCCGCCAGCCAAGCGGGCTTCTCCCGGCTCCGTCGGCTCGGTCTCCTCCTTCTCGGCTCCGGTCCCTGTGTGCTTTTCACCGGGTCCTGAGGAGGAGGAGACCCGATCTCGTGAGGCTATCGAGGAGGCACTCCAGGCCTACCTCGGTAGCCTCGCGAGATCTACACATAGCCTTTCTGATGCTGATCTGGACGGATGATGAGAAGGTTCATCCAGGCCCAGATGCAGATGGGAGTGCTCTTGCCTCCCTCTGGGGGGGAGCTCAACACCCTTTTTTAAGCCTATTGCTCCTTCTCCGACCCGCTATCCGGGTTCGGAGCAGCTGGAGCCGAGCAGCTTCGGAGCCGGGGGTGGGTCGGCGCCGATAGTACTTGGTACTTCGGATCCGACCCTGCCCTCGAGTGCGTCGGATCCGACCTCTCGGAGCCTGGATCCGAGCCTCGGATCCGGGGGGATCAGTGCTCCTTCGGCGCCGTCTGTGTCGGAGCGTACTGTCCCTTCGGATCCGAGCGCTTCGGCGCCGGCTCCGGTCCACTCTTCGGATCCGAGGGGGAGCCGATTGTCGGATCCTTTGGTCGAGGTCGGCTCCCCTTCGGCTTTTGATGTAGTGGAGAGGGCTCTGTTGAGGGTCTCCGGACCCCCGGCACTTGTTCCGGCTCCGTCCCATGCTCCCTCTGCACTGGGCCAGGCTTCCACCATCCGGCCCCTGGGACAGCCCGCTTCTGTGCCCCAAGTTGCTCCTATGGAGCAAATTGCTGCTTGCGAGGACTCCTCTGACAGCCCCCCAGAGGAGGTCCCTCGCAAGCACACGCAAAAGGAGGCACATTGACTCCCCCGAGTCTCTCACAGAAGACACGGACTTGGAGGAAGGGGAAGGCTCCCCACGGTCACCCCCCGAGGATGTCTCCTTTGGAGACATCATGGAAATGCTCCGTATAAGGGGTGGTCTGCCCCAAGTCTTCCTCGGACGAGTCCGTGTTCTTGGAGGCATTTGAAACGGGCCCGTCTACCTCTTGGGTGTCCCTCTGCCGCCCCCTGGTGGACCTTATTACCACCAGGGCGTGGAAGGAACCGGACACCGTGGAGCCAATTCCCAAAAGACCGGATAGGATCCTTAGTCCGCCATCCGACCGGGCCCATTGGAGTAAGGGGCCTCCGGTAGATGCCATGTTGACGGCGGCCACAAAGAGGGAACTGGCTCAGGAGAGTCCTCAGTCCACCCACCGAGCAAGGAGTCTCGGATGATGGACCGCTTGGGGAAGCGGATGTTCAGTTCGGCGACCTTCTCGGTAAGGGCGCTGAACTATTTGGCACATGTCATTAGGATGCAGCGAGATCTTATTAAGGAATACGCTGCATCCCCGAGTCCATTTCGGAGGAGGACAGAGTTCTGCACTCCACCCGTATGGCCACTCTTAGGTCAGTTACAAATACTTCTATGCGGCTACTCTCCCATGCAACGGAAGGCGCCGCTAGAGCTGCGGGGACAGGACTGGTCACTAGACGCCAGGCCTGGCTCCGTCACTGCGATTTTTCTGAGCCCTTCAAAGTGTCGCTTTAACGCCCCTTTGATGGTTCTGCTCTGTTTGGCAAGACCGTTCGAGACGTTGACCCAGAGCGAAAGGACGGAAGACGCTGTCTGCCGTCGGAATCCGCTTCTCTGCACCCCAGAGGCCCTATTCTAGGAACCAAAAGGGTCAGAAGAAGATGTGGTTCCGAAGTCGCAGCAGTCCCAGCCTGCTCGGACAACCAGTCCTTCCGTGGCAGAGGAGGACAGGGAGGACGCCGCCCTAGAGGCAGAGGGGCTCCCAGAAACTTCGGGTCCAGGGAACCTTTCTCTGAACGGCCAGCAGCAACCCTGAGGTTGCCCGACTGCTCTACTCTGGAGGCAGTCGGGGACGTTGGGCACCTAGCGGCATGGGAGTCCATAACATCGGACCGCTGGGTTCTCCAAATCATATCCAGGGATATCGCATTCCTTTCCTTCACCTTCCAAAGTTGAAGTCCCTCCCAGACGCCCCACCCGGTCAACGGGAGGCCGCTTTGGCAGAAATTGGCCATCTGCTAAAGAAAAGAGCCATCCAGCCCGCTCCCCAGACCAGATCGGATCAGGGTTCTACTCCAGATTCTTTTTAGTGCCAAAAGACGGGGAACTAAGACCAATCCTAGACCTCTCTCTTGAATCTGGCAGTCCCCAAAGAAAAATTCGAATGGTCACTCTGCAATCTATTCTCCCCTTCTGGGAGAAAATCACTGGATGTGCTCGATAGACCTCAAGGACGCGTACTACCACATCCTGATGGACAGGCGCCCAGGAGGTTTCTCCGCTTCGGCTGGGAGCCAGTCACTACCAGTTCGGGTCCTTCCCTTTGGTCTCACCACAGCCCCCAGGGTGTTCACCAAAGTATTAGCAGTGGTAGCGGCCCACCTGAGGCTTCAGGGGGTGCAGGTCTTTCCCTACCTGGACGACTGGCTTCTTACCGCCCCAACAAGGCATCTACTTCTATTGGCGCGAGACTCCTTTCTCCATCTTGCTCCCTTTCTGGGCATCACAATAAATACAAAGAAATCCAACCTGGCACCCACACAGCTCTTAGATTTTATAGGGGCCAGGCTAGACACAAGGAGTTTACGAGCCTTCCTCACTGCGGACAGAGTTCTAAATCTGCAGCTCCAGGTGCGGGCCATTCTCCATTCAAGTTCTGTTCCAGCGGAGTTGGTCCTGAGGGCTCTAGGGTCCATGGCATCGGCTATAGCACTTCTTCCTCTTGCCAGGCTCAATATGCGCATTCTACAGTGGACGCTCTTAGTACAGTGGTCATACCTTGCTCTCCCATGCATCATCCCATAGCGATCAGCAAGGCTTGCAAGCGGTCCCTCTTGTGGTGGCTCCACTCCCGGATCTCCACAAAGGCCGCCCATTTTGTGCTTCTCCCTCTCGCCACGGTGACCACGGACGCCTCCGCCTCGGGTGGGGGCACTTTATGGCCGGACCGTCCAAGGCACGTGGAACGATTCAGAGACCTTACTGCATATCAATGTTCTAGAGATGAGAGCAGTGCTCTTAGCGTTGCTAGCACTTCAGGACTTTCTTCCCTTGGGAACAATTGCGATTCAATCGGACAACATGTCTGTTGTCTGGTACATCAACAAGCAAGGGGGAACAAGGTCTTACCCTCTTTGTCGAGAGGCCATGAGAGTTTGGGAATGGGCAATCTCCACCAATCGCTTTCTAATAGCAACACACATTCCGGGTCGGTCCAACATCCTAGCGGACAAGCTCAGTCGCACCATTCTGACCCCTTACGAGTGGTCTCTCAATTGTCAAGTAGCGGAACGCATATTCGCACGGTGGGGAACCCCTTCATGCGATCTTTTTGCTTCTCCCTCAAACACCAAGTGCGACAGTTTTTTCGCTCTAATACCTCCTCCCGGAGGTACCCCAAGAGACGCTCTGGTGCATGCTTGGCCACCCGGTCTTCTGTATGCCTATCCACCCTTGCCTCTGATGCTCCAAGTTCTTCAGAAAGCCTCTCGGGTGGGTTGCAGAATGATTCTCATTGCTCCATTCTGGCCTCGACAGATCTGGTTCCTCTTCCTAAGGTCTCACTCGGTGAATCCTCCTTGGATTCTAGATCCCATCCCGGATCTGATATCCCATCCATCCTGCATTCCTTTTCCGAATCTGGACAACCTGAAGCTGACCGCTTGGCTGCTCCAGTTCCACTCTTGATAAGGACTCCCGGTATTTCATCACCGGTTAAGGCAATTTTGGTGGCAGCTCATAAACCATCCACTAGAAAGGTTTACCGAAGCAAGTGGAAACGTTTCTCTTTGTGGGCGGAGCGGCAAGGCCTGAATCCCTTCACGGTTCCTCTTCCTTTAGTGCTTGACTTTCTAACCACTCTCTTTAATGATGGTGCCAGCAGTTCCACAGTCAAAGTACAACTGGCGGCAATTTCTCACTATCACATTGGCCATGACTCTAATCCTCTTATGTCAGCCAAATTGTGTAAAATTTTTCTTAAAGGTACTTTTCTTCTCAGGCCCCTATAAAACAAGCAGTTCCTCCTTGGGACCTTTCTCTGGTCCTACAGGCCTTGACCGCCTCCTTCGAGCCAGCGGCTACGGTGGATCTCAAATTCTTGTCCTACAAGACAGCCTTTTTGGTAGCCATTACATCAGCCAAGAGAGTTTCTGAACTTCAAGCATTATCAGCTAAACCTCCTTACTTGGTATTTCATCCGGACCGTGTCTCTCTCAGGACCAACCCGTCCTTTCTTCCTAAAATCGCTTCTGAAGCAAACATCAATCAGTCCATTAACCTCCCTGTTTTCTTCCCTAAATATGAAAACAAAGGTGAATATAAGCTACATTCACTAGATGTTCACAGGCAACTTAGATTTTATCTGAACAGGACAGCCGGTCATAGGCAATCCGACCAGCTGTTTATTTCCTTTGCAAAATTCAATTTGGGCAAGCCAATCTCTAAAGTTTCTCTGTCCCGCTGGATTTCACAGTGCATTTTATTGGCTTATCAAGCTTCAGGAAGGCCGCACGGAGGGTGTTCATGCCCATTCAACCCGGTCAGTATCTACCTCGGCAGCCTTCAAGGCTAGGATTCCTCTAGATGATATTTGTGCAGCAGCCACGTGGGCTTCATCTCATACGCTTATTTCCCACTATAAGTTGGATCTTGCATCTAGGGTAGAGCATCTTTTGGCTCCGGTGCTCCGGAATATCCTTCCATGATGGCCGCCAAGATTCAGGTAGCTGGGGACTCTGTCCCACAGGTTGCAGACAAATGAATATCCTACTTCAGATTTAGAAGTTATGTACTCACCATAACGTTCCATCTGAGTAGGTGTATTCATTTGTCTGCAACCATCCCGCCTCCTATCCCCCTGGCCTTTCAGTTTCCTGCATATTCTATGTTACCCTTTTTAGGGTGTTGTTGCTTTGGCAAACTCGATCTGAGGTCATGAGGGTAGAGCAGGGCATTATGGGTGAGGGGAGGAGCTGAGAGCTTGGATCCATAGCTGGAAAACCATGCCGGTTCGGATCCGATATCGGATCCATAACCCACAGGTTGCAGACAAATGAATACACCTACTCAGATGGAACGTTATGGTGAGTACATAACTTCTAATTTTATGCCTAAGGTGGTTAATGAGCTGTCAATCAGTCTATTAATCTGCCTACCTTTTTCCCCTGCCTTCAAACTGACAATGAGAGGGTGCTGCATACTTTGGATGTGCATACGCAACTCGGGGTTTATTTGGATAAGACTAAGGCTGTTAGAAAATCTGATCAGTCATTTCTTTTCATCCTAGATCTTTGGGACTTGCTGTATCCAAAGAAACTGTTTCTTCTTGTATTTCTAAGGCTATTTCTTTTTGTTACACTTTTCATGGCAAGTGCCTTCCCTCTTTAGTTAAGGCTCAGTCTACTAGAACTGTGACTTCTTCTGGTGCTTTTTTCAAGTGCTTAGATACTAATTCTGTTCTTGAAGCAACTGCTTGGACTTCAGTGCATACATTTACCAAGCACTACAAGTTGGATGGTATCTCTAGAGCTAGGGCTGGTCATCATGGCTTTTTAGGGGACTCTTCTGCTCCTTCACCCTCCCTAGTTTCCTCTTGAGCTTTTGCACTCTCCCATATGTTAAGAATACTGCAGCAGTCACTGTAAGGACATAGTACAGTTGTGCAAAGTCGTAAGACCATAATGGATGTCCTTGTCTTCACTGCTGCAGTATTCGCTCCCTCCCTCCTTCCCTCTAGTCCTTTGCCTTCCTGGATGTACAGATTACCTCTTGGGGCTCCTTGGACTGGTGTTTCTACTGGGGCAGTCGCTTCTGACTATGGTAAGCCTGAACATCACTTTTATGCCTTATGCTATGCAAGGAGTGTTTGGGTGATGTTCGGCATACCTTTAAAGCAACAGGAGTCTTTGGTAGACTGGCTGGACGTCAGGCTTCCACAATAGGCAATCCCATATGTTAAGAATACTGTAGCAGTGAAGGCAAGGCAAGGACATCTACTGTTATGGTAAGATTTTATACAACTGTACGTTCTTTCTATTAGATGCATTCTCTGTTCTGTTTTTAAATCTGCATGTCTTTTCAGTTTACATTTTTGTTCAAAGTTTTTGTCTTCTCTTTCTTGGATCTTAAATGTACCATTGTTCTGCAACTGTTAAGCTGAAGTACTTACTTATCAGTCCCAGCAAAATCGCCCCTGTTGTAAACTGGACCATAAAAATTCATACCTGTGTTCATCCACAGTGCTTTTTGTAATTATGACATCATATGGGACAAGAACAGAGAAATCTGGACATGCTCCCTTTGTTTTGGTGATCATTAATTTGGAAAATTAAACACATGGGTAAAACTTTCCCTATTTGGGAAAATTAAACACTTGGGTAAACCTTTCCCTAGTATATCTTCCATGTTTGGAAATTAAGTGTTCTCCTCAGACATGTTTTTTTTTTTTTTTTCAAATATAGTTTATTGAACATTACAAAATATATATCAATGTAAAGCAATATTACATAGATAGGTATATACTTTTGCCAGTCATAAAAGCACATATACCAGTGGGAGTTTCATCTCCAACAGTAATAGCACAACAATTGGAAGGACATAGCCTGGCACCTAAATCTTTTCTGGGGTACTTTAGCCCCTTCCTTTCCCAGAATAATAAGGACCTCTCTCCATATCTTCTTAGCTGTGCTTTAAAGTCAGGTTGCACCAAGAGACAGTCCCATTCTGTCAATGATATATATTTTTTTCTATTTTTAGTTGTGAATTCTTAAACCTTCACATTCATGTTGTCAAATGTTTGTTTCTGATCTTCATTCGGATCAGTTCATTCCGTTACTTTTCTTGGCTTCACTTGTACATTATATTTATTTGATAACGGAAGGAGACAATTACTCTATAATTTTCCATTTAAGTGCATTTAGTATTATTTTGCCCTACTTTCTTTCTTATGTACCTTTTCTCCTGTGTCATGGCCTCTTGAATGACTTTGTGAATTATCTCTCCACCACTCATTTCAGGAATTCATTGCATGGATTTTTAGCTGTCTCTGTGAAGACGTAGCTTCACAAATGCAGCAAACAGTTGGCCTGACAGTCTGCTGCCTGTGCTACCTCCTGCCCCCATCATCTTTCCTGCTCAGAGTGTGGCCTGAGGAGACCCTGGTGTAGCAGGAGTATTACTCATTTGCTTCTGAAGCCCATCCCCTGAGTATACACCCCACTGTTATGTTTCCTGCTACCACCTTCTTCTCACTCTGTTAGTGGTGGTGATTTCAGGTGTAATAAACCTAGCTAGAACCTTGTCTAGCTGTGTCATTATCAGTTTCACAGTTTCACTTCCTACAGCTAATGTTTAACACTAGGTTTTTTGTTGACCAAATATAGTGCTCTGCATTTGTCTACACTGAACTTCACCAAACATCTGTCTTCCTACTTGGACTATCTTTGTAAGTCCTTCCCAGACTCTGTCCCTATCCCCATTGTTGCACATTTAAATTCAAACAGTGAAGAATACAGGACCAAGGACTGACCTCTACAGAACTCCAACTGTCACTTCCCTTAATTGTGACATCATCCCTCTTACCATAGTCATATGTGTTGTACCATCCAAGCCTGCCAGAGCCCATTTCCTCACTGTCCAGCCTAGCCAACAATCTCTGCTGTATTCCTAGCAACAGCCTGTGTAGGAATTAGTAAAAGACTGTAGTGTGCTCCATATATACCACATGTAGTGGTACTCTTCTCAGGATCTCATGTAACATACTCATAAAACTGGCTAGCTCTGCCATGCCATTAAGAAACCTAGTGTCATCCTGGAGAGGTGCAGACAGTGTTGCTTTACATCCTCTGCAGTGTTAACCAGTCTGTGACCACAGCACCGCTTCCGTCTCTTTTTCATTTCTTTTTCAATTAGCTCAAAACAAGCAAACAGAAGAAGGCAAATAAAAATGCCTATCAAGTTTGGAATGCAAATGAGATGCATATGAACACGGACCATGCTGGATTTTCCCATATTACTAGGTGTACTTTGTAGGCACTTAATTTGTCACAACCTTAAATTAATTTTCAGCTCTTAACAACTATCTTTGCAATATGTTGATCATTGCAAAAGCGCTCACCTATTTGTATTAAAAGTTTTGGATTTTTTACCTACGTGGACCAGCTGCATTTATTACACTTACCTTCAGCTTTGGGTGTTTTACTTATCTTTGCAATATAATGATTTGTTTAGTAACATGTAATTGCAATAAGACAAACAAGATTATACCAAACATGAGGTCCAGTTTTATGAATGAGAGATCAGCGTACTTTTTTCCTTTTTCTGTCTTTAGGATTCATTTTTGGTCTGTAATAAGTTGATTTTATCCTGGAGATAAATTATTTCCCCCAGTCAAAGAAAAGGCATTATATTTAGCAATATTTCGAGACTAATACACACATTCTACCTATCTGTCCACTTAGTACAGGGCTTAAATGCAGATCTTCATCATACGTAAGGCATATTGCTCTGTATTATGATTACAACTGTCTACATTTTGTAGAAAATGAATTTAGCCATGTATTATCCCTCTTTACATTAAGGACAGGATTTATAACCCTGCCCTTCATGAATCCGTATCGTTAGTCCGCTAACGGTGTCACTATGTTCGTATGCAAATAAGGTCATTCAGGCAGACTATAAAAATGTGGAGGTGATTTGGTAATGACTCCCTAAGGCAAAAGCAGGACATGCTTAAGGCGTAAGTGTTAGGGTAAGAGTAAGGGGTATTACACGTTTGTGTATTCTTACAATTCGTAGAGATAAATGTAAAAGGGACTCATTTGCATACAAAACGTAAAGGAACCTGAACTTATGTAAGCACCAATCTACTTGTGGAAAATGTGAGTTGGATGGCAAATTAATTAGCTGACTAGAAGAGAAAAAATGAATATTTACTACCATACTTTTTTAGAAGGTAGTACGATTATTAACTTTACTTCAAGAAATGTTTGTTTTATTGTATTTTTAAGCTTATGCTTATATGGTGAAACTACTGAAGGAATCTTTGGGGAAATTATTCATTTTGATGTCATTGATGTGTTCAAACTACTGAAGGGGTCACTGGGGAAAATTATTAATTTGTGTCATTGAAGTTCTTGTGCCTATATGGTCAAACTCCTGAAGGGGTCACTGGGGAAATGATTCATTTATGTCTCAGTGAAGTGTTTGTGCATACACGGACACGCTACTAAAGGGGATGATGGGTGAAATAATTAATTTTGGTGTCATTTAAGTGCTTGTGCATACCTGGTCTAACTAATGAAGGGGTCACTGGGGGAATGATTCAAAAATGTGTAAATGAAATGCTTGTGCACACATGGGTAAACTACTGAAGTGATCTTTGGGAGAAACCATTCAATGTTATGTGGTCCTATCTCGCCTACATTCATTACTGATGGGTTCAGAGCCGATAATCGGCTCTGACTCGGCCGACTATTTTATAGCACAAAGTCTCTAATTGGCTGGGCTAACTGGTATCCCAGGATGCACCTCTCCCAAACCCCCCAGATCTCGTTTGCTGCTCGTTGAGTTAGGATGTGGTCTCGAGCTTGGCTGTGGCTATGTACCTTTTTGACTAAACTTTCTAAAGTTTGTATACCTTTCTGTCAAACAAAAGCTATTTTCATAGCTATATTGTGTTTTGTGTGTGTTTTGGGCTTGTTATAGTCTTGTGGAGAGTGTGTGTGGTTTCCCTTGTGTTTGGTGGGCTAGGCCCATTTAATTTAGAGGGACCTAGTCCTCTCCTTTGTCTTGTTCTCAGTGTTTTCTCTCATCGATCCCTAAGGAGCATTTAAATTAGAGTTCTTGTAGTGTATCCCACCTTCCTATTGTTGTGTTGAGTGTTTGGAATTTGTTGGACGTGTCTAAAGAGCAAAAGGAGCATAAACCCTCCGGGTTTAAAAAATGCTCAAAGTGTGCCTATAAAATGTCGATCACAGATGGGCATGCCATCTGTGTTTATTGCCTTGGCGCGATTCACTTACAAGAATCCTGCAGTGTCTGCTATTCCTTCAGTTCTAGGGTGCTGCAGGAAAGAAAAAATAAACTGATTTTGAAGGGCCTGGTCAAGCCCTCCTTTGAAGAGAATTTAGAGTCTGCTTCTTCTACTGGCAAATCCAAATCCACCAGAACTAAGAAACGCTCTCCGGCTCCATCTAGTTCCTCGGAGCCCCCGGAGAAGATTTTGAAAATAGTTACAACTTCCTCGGCTCCGTTGGCTTCGGAGCCGCAGGACAGGAGCTCTAGTTTGGATACCGCTTCCTCGGCTCCATTGTCTTCGGGGCTGCAGGAGGTATCGGTGGTACTGGAGTCGACCTTGGCTCCGATCATATTGGAGCCGATTTGGAGCTGGTCACCCAGTGTTACACAGGAATCAATAGGTAGGAGATCCTCATCTCCTTCAGTTGCCTCCAAATCCTCTAGGTTATCTGATTTGGACGTGGATAGGGTGGTTCAGAGGCTCCTTCAGTCGCCGGTGTTAAACAAATTGTTTTCGGTTCCGACCCAGTCGGCTCCGGAGCCTATTCCTTTGTCGGTACCGATGATTCCTCCTCCGAGCATTGTGTCATCGGAGCCGGAGTGTTTGTGGCCGAGTGATGTCCTTACGCCGGCTCCGGTACCCCTGGCGGTTTTATCGGAGCCATCGTTGGCTCCAACCATTTCGGTTCCGTCATCTGGTTTCTGCACTCGGGTTTCCTCGGTCGGGCTCGAGGGGGATGCATCTGAACTTCTGTCGGCCCCGAGTCTCCCTCTCGGCGCTTCGGCTAGGGGGATCCCGACCCCGGTTGTGGTCTCGGAGATCGATCAGTCCTCGGATTTGGGGGGGACCCGCCTTCGAGGCCATGAGGAGCGCACTGGCCAGGTCGTCAGTGACATCACTTGGATCGGCCACTCCGTCCCCATACACCCCGGCTAGAGCCTCTGACGCCCCTCTATCAGTGGACAGCGGAGCTCGAAGGCCTGAGGACACCCCCATGAGTGGTCCCCAGCTTTCTGAGCGCCCCTCAGAGTCTGTGCCTGAGGAGCCTCTCAGGAAGAAGCTGTGCAAGAGGAAGCACATAGACTCCCAAGACGAGTCCATCACCTCGGATACCGACCTCAATGATGCAAAGGGGTCCCCTAAGTCGTCCTCCGATGACGTCTCCTTCTCCGACATCCTGGAGATTTTGAGGCAGAGAGGCGACTGGCCTTCCAAGCCCCCCTCTGAGGAGGAGTCGGTATTCCTCAAGGCCTTCGGAGCTCAACCTTCCGCCTCCTGGGTGTCTCCACCCTTCGACGAACTCTTAGACCTGATTTGTCGAAGGGTGTGGGAGCACCCTGATTCCGTGGAACCAGTGCCCAGTCGTTCTAATAAGTTCCTGTCTGCTCCCCCGGGGAAAGAGTTTTTGACAAAAGGGGTCCCTGTAGATGCCATGGTGGTGGCGTCAGCTACTCAGCAAGAAGTTGCAGAGGCTTCTTCCTCCGTCCATCCTCCTAACAAGGAGTCCAGGAGTATGGATTGCTATGGGAAGCATACCCTGTCTTCAGCGACCTTTACACTGCGGTCTCTCAATTACCTTTGTCACTTTACTCGGCTCCAGAGAGATCTCCTCAAAGAGCTGGGAGATACCTTGACGGTAACATGCCTGAGGCGGTAGCGCAGACTGTTAATGACCAGTTATCTACCCTTGGTTCCATTGCAAACTTGTCCATGAGGGTCATATCCTATGCAGTCGAAGGGGCTAGTAGGGCAGCTAGCTCAGACTTGGCTCTTAGGAGGCAAGCCTGGATGCGCCCATGTCAATTCGCGGATGCCTTCAAGTCTTCCTTCACGGACGCCCCCTTCGATGGGTCCTCTCTTTTTGGACCCAAAGTGAAAGAGTTTCTCACCAGATGTGAACAGGAGGGTAAGACTTTATATGCTGTAGGGGCCCATTTTTTCTCTTCCCTCTAGGCCTTATCCCAAGGCTCAGAGAGGAGGGAAGATATGGTTCAAGAAATCACAAAAGTCTTTCCCAGCCACGCATGGTGAGCCCCCCTCCAGAGGCAGAGGTGGGGGGAATTATTCTGGAAGATGCCGTCCTAGGGGCAGAGGAGGCCCCTGCAATCTGGGAGACCGCAACTCCTTTCGCGGATCTTCCTATCAGCATCCCTGAGGGATCGCCCGACTGTGCTGCTCCGGAGGCAGTTGGGGGTCATTTTTCGAGGCATCCTCAAGCCTGGGAGAGCATCACTCAGGATCGATGGGTGCTTCGAATAATCACCGGAGGTTACACCATTCCCTTTGTTTCACCCCCTCCCCTAATCACAAAAATCCCGGACGTTCCACCCAGTCAAAGGGATCAAGTAGCGCTAGAGATATCAAAGCTGCTAAGAAAAGAAGTCATCCAACCGGTCCCCTCAGACCAGATCGGATCAGGAACTTACTCAAGACTCTTTTGGTGCCGAAAAAAACAGGGGACCTGAGACCCATCCTGGATCTCAGCCGATTGAATCACTACGTCCTGAAGTCCAAATTCCGAATGGTCACTCTTCAATCCATCTTCCCATTGTTGGGAGAGGGAGTATGGATGTGCTCCATCAACCTCAAGGACGCCTATTATCACATCAAGATAAACAAGGCATCCAGGAATCATTTACGCTTCCGGCTGGGAGCCAGTCATTTCCAGTTTCGAGCCCTGCCCTTTGGTCTCACCACAGCCCCCAGGGTGTTTACCAAGTGCGTGGCAGTGGTGACAGCTCACCTGAGACATCTAGGATTCCAGGTGTTTCCTTACCTGGACGATTGGCTCCTTACCTCCCCCACCAGGCATCTCCTCATCCAAGCCAGGGAGGCTACCATAAACCTTTGTCAAAGGTTAGGAATTACACTAAACTGGGAAAAATCTGCCTTGCTGCCCTCACAGCGTGTTGTATTCATAGGCGCAGAGTTAAACTCGGTCCTAATGAGGGCCTTTCTACCTCAAGAAAGGATAACAGTGTTGCAATCTCAGGTCCATGCTCTATTGCCCCGGAAGAAGGTCCAAGCCAGGTTAGTTCTTCAGTTATTGGGATCGATGGCAGCGACCATCATGTTAGTACCCTTAGCCAGGCTACACATGCGGATCCTCTAGTGGCTCCTTTCAGTCCAGTGGTCCTATCAAAAATTACCCCTCTCTCACCCAATTCTCCTCACAGAGCATTGCAGGCAGGATCTCCGTTGGTGGGTATGTTCCTTCAACCTGGACAAGGGGAGGAATCTAGTCTCCCTCTCTCCTGCTGCCACAGTGACCATGGACGCTTCCCAGATATGGTGGGGGGGCATTATCTGGGCAGAACGGTCCAAGGCACATGGCATGGATCATGAGGTACACTTACACATCAATGTCCTAGAGATGAGAGCAGTGCTGTTAGCGTTGCAAGCACTTCAGAGCTCTCTTCCCTGGGGAACGATTGCTATTCACTCAGACAGCATGTCAATTGTTTGGTACCTGAACAAGCAAGGGGGAACAAAGTCCTACTCTCTTTGCAGAGAAGCCATGAGAGTGTGGAATTGGGCAGTGTCTTCCCAAAGGTTTCTAGTGGCAACGCACATTCCGGGAAAATCCAACGTGATAGCAGACAGGCTAAGCAGAGCTATTCTGATGCCTTATGAGTGGCCCCTGAACAACCGAGTTGCGACTCGGATCTTCAGCAGGTGGGGTCAGCCTTGCTGCGATCTCTTTGCCAGTCCCCTCAATGCCAAATGCAGCAACTACTTCACTCTGATCCCCCCACAGGGGGAGTCACCCAGGGACTCTCTAGTTCACGGTTGGCCTTCTGGTCTTCTCTATGCCTTTCCTCCATTTCCTCTGTTACCAAGAGTGATTCAGAAAGCCATTCACTTGGGAAGCAAGATGATTCTAATTGCTCCACACTGGCCCCACCAGGTCTGGTTCCCCTTCCTTCAGCGGTACACTGTGGACGGTCCTTGGACTCTGGATCCAGTACCAGACCTTTTGACTCATATGTCGGGACAGCTCCACCCCTCCCTACAGTCCCTCAGGTTGACAGCCTGGCTGCTCCACTTCCATCAATAGTTAGACTACATTCCTTTTCACCTGAGGTGGTGCATATCCTTTCGTCGTGTCACAAGTCCTCCACCAGAAGAATTTACTCTAGCAAATGGAAGAGATTTTCCATCTGGGCTCAGGCACAAGGCCTGGACCCTTTCACAGCCCCTACATCGGCGGTCTTAGACTTTTTAGCTATGCTCTTCCGACAGGGCTCTGCTCCCTCGACCATTAAAGTGCAGCTGGCGGCCATTTATAACTTCCATGTATCCTATGAGCCCGCTCTTATGAGCCATAAACTTTGCAAGGCCTTTTTGAAAGGGGCCTGGTTACTGCATCCTCCTGTGTCAGAACCCGTCATGCCATGGGATTTAATTCTGGTATTGCAAGCCATCACTTCTTCGCCCTTTGAGCCAGCTGCCACTAGACGGCTTTCTTGGTGGCCATCACTTCGGCTAGAAGAGTATCAGAACTTCAAGCATTGTCCATTAGGCCCCCGTATTTGATATTCCATAAGGACAGGGTATCCTTGAGACTTAATCCGTCCTTTCTCCCTAAGGTGTCATCTACATTTAACCTCCACCAATCCATTGAGTTACCTGTGTTTTTTCCCAACTTCTCCAACAAGGCGGAGTTCAAATTTCATCAATTGGATGTGCATAGACAACTAAGATTTTATTTACACAGGACGAAACATGTAAGAAAATCGGATCAATTGTTTGTCTCCTTTTCGGAGAATAGAATGGGTAGCTCGGTTTCCAAGTGCACAATTTCCAAGTGGATTAAGGATTGCATTACCTTTATTTACTCATCAGCAGGCAGAAACTTACCCTTCCCAGTCAAGGCTCATTCCACTAGGGCGGTCTCGACTTCAATAGCGTATCATGCCAGGCTTTCCTTGGACGACATTTGTGCAGCGGCCACCTTGGCTTCTCATCACACCTTTATCTCTCATTGCAAGCTGGGCGTTGCATCTAGAGGCTGGGCTTCCTTTGATTCCATGGTTCTCAGGAGTATTTTTCTATGAGCCTCCCGGGTTGAGGTGCTAGGGACGCTATCCCATCAGTAATGAATGTAGGCGAGATAGGACCACATAACATCAGTTAGTTATGTACTCACCATAACGATCGATGTATGTGGTCCATCTCGCTTACATTCTTACGTACCCTCCCACCTGCCCCCTGCCTGAAGGATTTGGAGGAAAATTGCTCTGAGACCCTTCAGAATCCGTTTATTCCCTTTTCCTGGGGATGATATTCCTCTTAGTGAGGTTGGTGTATGTGGAGTGATTGCGATGTATGCAAACAAGATTTGGGGGTTTGGGAGAGGTGCATCCTGGGATACCGGTTAGCCCAGTCAATTAGAGACTTCATGCTAGAAAATAGTCAGCCAAGTCGGAGCCGATTATCGGCTCCGAACCCATCAGTAATGAATGTAGGCGAAATGGACCACATACATCGATCGTTATGGTGAGTACATAACTAACTGTTTTGGTGTCATTGAAGTGCTTGTGCATACAGGGTCAAACTATTGAGGGGGTTGATGGAGAAAATGATTCCTTTATGAATTAGTGAAGTGCTTGTGCATACATGGACAATATACTGAAGGGGTAACTCAGGGAAATAGTTCATTTTTGTGTCAGTGAAGTGCTTGTGCATATGTTGTCAAACTACTAAAAGGATTGCTGTGGAAAATAGTTTATTTTGTGCCATTTTAGTGCTTGCGCATACTTGGACAAACTACTGAAGGGATCACTGAGAATAATTAATTTTTGTGTCTTTTTAGTGCTTGCGCATACTTGGACAAACTACTGATAGGATCAGTGGGGCAAATTCATGGATTGTATAGCAGATATCAGAGAAACAGCAATGCTTTTGGAAACAGATGTGTATATAGCAACAATATTGGACTATGAATTGTAAGAACTCTTCATTAGCATGCACCTCTTTGCAAAGTTACTAATTTACATCTCATTATACTTAAGACATATGCGCATTAGCATAAATTGCAGCTATGAATCGCGCCTTAGCTCCGTTCAGTCTTAAACATCACAGATACTCATACCACATTTGCGCAAATGACTATGAATACTAGCCTACATGTAGAACAAGCAGATACAGCTGTGGTTCATACAGATTTAGAAAAGTCTGACCTCCACTAGTGTGTCATAGCTTGAGTTTTGTAACTCTTCTACACAGTTATCACCACCTTCTCCGGTAAATTATTTAGTTAAACTTTGTTTACCAAGATAGTCCCACTAGGCCGATAGCCTCACCTTCTAAGTGCTCCGGATTATGAGGAACACGCCACATTTAAGGCACAGTTTTCACAAAGTTCTGCATTAAATGTTGGTTCCACTTTGCACATTCTGACTGGCTCATATACTGCAAAAATAGCCAGTTGGCATACAGGTAATATGAGCCAATCAGAGGTTGAGTACTTATGCAAATTGAGAAAACCAGAATAAGCAGAAAAATGAACAGTCAGTGAACGACTTTTGGGCTACAGTTTTCATGCCACTGCATTGTCTTTAAAAGGGGTGTTGTGTTGAGCACTTTACTTTTCTTTGCGGACTTAAGGCAACAACAGTTTTTTTTCTTTAGTAACACAGCAGTATTAGGATTCAGGAGGTTCCTGGCACAGATGGATTATTTTGGCAGCCTGCAAACTTTTGAGGGCTTCAAGCAAGGATATTAGGATCATGGAACAGAAAAGAAGACCAGTGGAGAGTGGAGACTACAGTACAGTGTGCAAGCCAGTATTCAAAAATAATCTGATTTCTTCTCTGGGGAAGTATATCTTTTGGTGGTATATCTTTGGCTACAGGTAATTGCCTAATTTTTAGTCCAGGTTCTTCTAGAACAGTGGGGAAAGAATAAGCAAACATTTCTATATATTTTTAAATGTTGTGTTCTATGGGATCGCAGCGTTCTCTGCTGTACGTTTGGTGGGGAAGTAGGCAGAGTCTGTCAGCTTAGTCTTTTTTTAGAGGGGTAGGAAAATTTGGAAGCTTTTTTTTCAGTGTTTGCACTGTCTGTAGGAAGGCAGAACAGTTTACTAATAACTTCAACTAGGAGCTCTCATAATAAAAAATGTTATTTTGCTGAGTGTTATTATTCAGCATTATTTATCATGAATATCAGTTAAGTCTTTTGTGTATTATAGTTTTTTAGTGTTGTACAGGAAAGGGGAATTCTCTGCTGTGTATTTGGTAGCAGTGGTGGGGTATTCTGGCAGTTTAAGTCTTTTATGTTTACAGGGCTGCAGTTCGAGCTATCCTTCCCCACTGTCTGTAGGAGGGCAGTACAGCTTTCTAATAACCAGTTAGGAGCCATACCTCTCAACTGTCTAGATTTAGGCAGAATGTCCAGATTTTTGTATCATATTTTTGGCACGTTCCTTTTTTTTTCTGGCAAACCAATGGGGAGTCACTAAATAATCCAAACAAAAAAACAGATTCAAGGCAAAGCAGTTACTCATAAAACTGCAACCAACACAAAAGAAACAAACACAGCAACACACCAATAAATGCTTTAATGTGCAAAGCTTTTGGGTAACACATACCCTTCCTCAGTGAAGGAGGGTATGTGTTACCCGAAAGCTTTGCACATTAAAGTATTTATCAGTATGTTGCTGTGTTCATTTCTTTTGTGAGTTACTAAATAATGACAGACATCTGGAGTCTCAGGATTCATGTCCTGTTATTCTAGCAAGTTCCTAAGTTTAAAAGAGCAGTATTTAAAAATCTGTCCCTGTTTAGGGCCATTGTCTCCCCATTATTTTTAGCTTTGTCCAAATTTATTATGCTGAGATGTTAAGAGGTATGCTAGGAGCTTGCAGGGTGGCAACAATGAGTTACTTTATACTTAAAGTAATGGTTATGCAGTAATATAATTTAGCATTTACTGTGAATGTCTGTTAAAACTGTTTTAATGCTGATTGTGTGACTGAACCTTTCAGTGTGGAACTTCAGTAAACATGGGCATTTTAAGACTCAAGGGAGGAGTATTCCTTATAATGAAGTACACTTGAGAGATATTGTTTAATAAATCATGTGAAATGTAATTGCTCAGTGGAGAACGTGCACAGGTTATGAGAGCTCTGACTTGTGCAGAATTGCTACTTTTGCTTTCCGACTGTAATTGCATGATTTGTTGATTCCATGTTTAGTTACACCATGGAAATGGTATGTTTTCATGCAGTGCAAAAATAGGGTGCTCCACATTTTGCCTGTTTGTCACATATTGTCAAGGTCTGTGTTCCACATTGACCTCTTAAGAGATTGAGACCTATGGTGGCTGCATAATTCAGCAGGGGGAAGGGGGTGCAATGGCTGCTGTTCCTGTTTCTGAAAATGCGGTAGAAGTTACTACACTGGTGTCTAATGGTGTACCAGATGAAGTGCTTGTAAATATGATCAGTGTTCATACTGACGTCTAATGGTGTACCAGTTGCAGTGGTTGTAAATATGATCAATGTTCACAAATCGGAAATCGAAAATGTGGCTTTATGGGTCCAGTAATGGATAAAGTTAATCCTGAAGAAACAATTATTCCTATGGTAAAGCAAGTGGTGTTAGGAAAGAAAAGGAAGGAAGTTACTCCTCTTCCTGTTTTCCAGTCAATCCAAGGATCAGATAGTGTACTGCAAACACCAACAGCAAATGTTCCTAGTGTTACATATGCTACTGTTATGAAGAGGTCGGAAACTGAACTTGTTAGGAGCAGTACAAAAAACAATCCATTACCTGTGGTATGTATGTCATCCACTAAAGACATTATTATTGATTGGTATGCAGTTTTTGGACTTTATTGTTGCTCCTTTGAGATTTACAATTAAAGACATTTGTGTATTTATACATGTGGGGAAGGACACCTTTTTATGATATCAAATTTGAAACTGTTGAGACCTTTGAGACTGTTGAGACTGTAGGACGTTGATTTGAAAAGTTTGTGTCTGTCATGTGTGCAGTATACTTTTTCAGCCCTGAATATGAACTTTAAAAGAAAACTGATTCTATAGTTTAGAACTCTGGACATTAATGATACTTTTATTAAGCAGTATTTCTCACTTCACTGTGAATTTAAATCCCCGGGATTCAATAACGCCTACACTAAGTATACACTGTTATGAGTGAACAGAAAACATAGACATAACTCACACCTTCTTCTTCTTAATTTTAGATTTCCTATTGATATTCTTGCAGCTTTAAATATTGACAGGGATTCATAAAGGTTACCAGAAAGTGTAGACTACATGTACATGTAATCTTTCTGAGTGACTAGAAAGCACAAAAAATGTGATAAGAATGTTCTTGAATACATATTGTGTACACTTAGTGTAGGCTTTATTGAATCTGGCCCAATGTATGGTAGTAGGAGATTGTGGAATGGGTCATGGAAAGTGTGAGTTTTGCTATCTATTGTATTGCAAGATTTTTTAAGTGTTAACAATATAATAATTGTTTTAGGAGACTTGAACTACCATATGAGAGCTGATAAAAAAGTGCAGATGTAAAGTTACTGAATGCGATATTAGACTCTAACAGTCTTGTTTTAGGACCTCATTTTCCATAGAGGTAGATTATCCACTGGGATTATTTTTCTTGTACAGATTCTTTTTTCTTTAATTTCTTCTTTTCTCGTTCATGTAAATATAACTGACCATATGGCATTTTTTTTTAGTTTGTTAGCAATGAATCTGGTTTAACAGTTGGTAAAGGTGTTAAAAAATTAAATGGGTAGGTAGAATGAACGGATTCATATTACGTTATCAAACTTTCAAAAGTCCGAATGCTATATTGTCGAACCCATATGTTCGAAATTTCAAAAGTTCAAAACCGTCAAAAAAAAAAAATAAAAAACAGAAAAAAACCTACCTGACAGTTGTAAGTAGGGGGAACAAGCACCCCTGCACCCCCCACACCCCTGCTCTTTAAATATACTAACTGCGAGATCGCACTACAGTGCAGTAACGGGAAATCTTCCCTTTCCGCACTGAATGGAAATTCCCATTGAAACGTTCGAACTTCTGAAATTTCGAACATATGGGTTCAACAATATGGTGTTCGAACTTGTTACGATTCAACAACATAATATGTATCCGAATGAACAATGGAATGGAAAGATATATTACATCTATTATGAGAACAAGTAGTCACTTTAATGGACTTGTGGTGGACTCCTTATAAAGCAACTTCTCGGTGGAAAAAAATAAGTGTTTCTGTGCTTGGAAGAATTATGAGGCTTCCTTACAGCCTGTAAACTCTGATGTCTGCCTAGAAAGTTAGAGTTTTATAAACACTTACAACTGCTGGAACAGGTGTTTTCTTAGCAAAGCAACAATATGTTATTCAGAGCTCTAAACAAGAAGTGTCTCCCTTTTTAATAAGTTAAAAAAGATTTGAATTAATGCTAGGGTTGCTTAATACTAATGGTGTTATGGCCACCTCCCAGTCTGAAATAATGCAAATAGTGTTCAAACTTTGTTTTTCTCTTGTGACACTGTTATAACACAATGGAATGCCCCTCACATTTTTGCAGAGAAGACATTAAGGTATTAGATGGTCGCATATCTTTGCCAGAATTAGATTTCTGTTTTGTGTGACTTTTCCGCTGATTTGCCCCCAGATATAGATGGCATTACCTATGGGTTCTATACAAATATGTCTGAGAGACAAAAGCTTATTTTTCTCGATGTGTTAAATGAATGATTAGATACAGGTATAAGAGATAGTATTGTAATGTTTATATTTAAAAAGAAAGGGTATAAAAATGTATTCAAAACTGGAGGCCCATTTCATTAACAAACACAGATTATAAAATTTCTGTAAAATACTGCAAGTTAGACGAAATTTCATACATGTCTTTTTGGAGTGAAGGGAAGACTGAGTAGGGAAATGTTAATAGTGTTATGTGAAGTCATTATTATTACTCCTACATAGAAAGACCTGCTTGCTTCATGTGACATCCAGAAAGCATTTGATACAATTTCACATAAAAGTTTCTGGGATATACTGAAATCTTATGGTATTGGTACTAAATTGTTACATGTTCTATGCACTGTTTATGAAAATTCCTGGGTTAGTCCTTTAATAAGTGGTCACCTTGGAAATAAAATTAAAATTTGTCGAGGTCAAACAAGGCAGCCCATTGAGTAGCATGTTATTTAACTTGGTGATGCGTGCTGTTGTAGAGGAATGTTCTAGATCTTATAAGGATGCTTTATGAGAAATAGCACCATGCCTCACATTGCAGCTAGTTTTTTTCATATGCGGATGATTTTGATCTTATACTTAACTCAGAATATTATATTGATACTATCCTTCAGGAAGTTAAAACTATATTACATAAAGTGGGATTGTTCCTTAATATGAAAAATGTGTGTTGGTTTTGATTTTGTGTCATCTTTACATGAAATCCAGTTAGTGCATGATAAAATTACTATTTTAGGAGTAATTTGTGGTGGGGAGCAGACATTTCTGACATCTGTTGACATATTGTATACCTGGCGGTGTTTTAAATTGTCTTTTTCAAAAAAAAATGTATATTTTGAATACTGTAATACTAGAAAAATTAGGTTATATAGGACAAGTTTTTCCTCTTCCAAACAGAAAAAGAAGATACTTTTAGACATCTTTTCTTTTTTTTTTTTTTGGGGGGGGGGGGGGGGCTAGGTTAAAGTCTATTAATGAAAGTTTTTGTTTTGTGTAAAAACGAACGTGGTAGGTTAGGTCTAATAAATCCTTTTGTCAGGTTAGCCTGTATGCATTTATACTGGATACTTATTAGATTACAATATGACAGAGTGGATTTGCTTAGTAAATTATTATGAAAAAAAACAATGATACTTGGGAGAGTATATTAATAGGTAAACACGGGAGACTGTACCATAACATCTTAAAGGAATACACTGATAAAATGCTTAGTTTTAGCCGTGGAACTCCCAGAATTGTCACATCAACAACACAATAAAAGTAGTTAACAAAAAGATTGGATCCCTTTACAGAATCAATGCCTTCCTTACACCTGAAGCCCGGACCACCTTAGCCCGATCTCACCTCATCACTACCCTTCTATATGCTTCCCCTATTTACACTAATCTGTCTAAAAGTAACCTTAAGAAACTTTCTACATCTTACCATAATATTGCTCGATTTGCCACAGGATCCCAGTTTAGAACTCACCACTGTCTGAACTTAAAACAACTAGACTGGCTTGAACTTCCTAACAAGCTCATTTATCAACAGCTCTTAATAGCTCACAAAATTCTATATCAACCATCTAAAACACCTATACTCTCTAACCTCTTTACTCCCTACAACAACCTGAAACAACTACGTTCTTCAGACAAACTACTAGTTAATAGTACCAAACCCATTAATGCTGCAGGAGATTGCCTTTTTTCCAACTCAGTTGGCAAAATGTGGAACAAACTTCCATCCAATATCTCATCTTTGTCCACTCTTCCACTCTTTAAAAGACAACTGGAAATCCATCTTAATAAATACTGGCATTGCTCCTGTACCAACCCTGATTAACCTTCCTTCTTCCTTTCCTCTACCACAATACTTCCTTCTCTTTTACTGCATCCCGACTGATCCCCACTGACATAACATCTTTGTAGATATAACTTATCTCATGTATACTGTATGACAAAAAAAATATATATATATTTTGTCGTCCATATTAGTAAGACAATGTACTATTAACACTACGTTTTGATATTATCAAATTTGTTTATTGCAATTATTTAATAACTTCTTTAGGAATATTATCTTGTTATGGATATTTCCTCTGAGATGTGTATTACCTATACTAAAATCTTGTTATCTTTTATGCTCATTGTTTTTGTTTTGTTTTGTTTTGTTATTTATCTTGTATTCTCTAAACTTGTTATAACCATTGGAGCTTTTCTCCCCGGGCCTCCAATGAAAATGGACATATATCCAGCAGGACTAGCCCGGTCAACAAATGTAAAATAAAATAAATAAATAATAAAATAAATTAGTTGGAGGTATCATATTTGTTAAAGACCACATTTTTATTCTAGGCAGGTCTCGACACCCAAAAAATAAACTGCTTGAGATCCAAATCACACTAAATAGAACCAGCTATCAGATCATAATATGTACTCAAAGAAACCCATGTTAAATTCCTAAATACATTGGATGAACTTCAGATTAACAAGAATTCCATTATCCTAGGAGACTATAACTAATCGATGATAAACTTGGATACCTGTATGTCAGCTGTAGGTTACACCCATTCTTTGATTTCAGAAGTAAAAACTCCCTAGACTAGCTTGTCAGGGAACCTACTAGAGGACAAAATATTATTGACCTGGTCCTTATCAATATATCATTGATATCAACTATCCCCTGGTTACTTCCCTGTACAGTTAAATCTCCTCACAGGGAGTATATCAAAACTTCAAATGCTGAAACATTCGAATACCAAAACTTTGAACTTGAAAGTTTGAAGACTGACAATATCAAAGCCGTGGAACAACAAATTCTTTCCCAGGGAAAGAATCCAGTGGGCCATTTCCACGGCTTCGCTATTTCCTCCACTGTGGTCCGATTTTGGAGTTGGTATATTTAAGTAAGGGGGGTGTGGGGGTGAAGCCCCCCACATTAGAAATAGTTTGTAGTGTTCATGTGTTTCGCGTTTTGTACTGGAACAGCGATTTTTTTTCCCAGGGAAAAAATCACTGTTCTCAGTCTTCGAGGTTTTCATCTTTCGTGGTTTTGGGTTTGATGTTATAACATTCAAAGTTTTGACACTTTGATATTGGGCTATAGACCCTCCTCACAGACTAAAAGCCATTACCTCCAAAATTTCCAGAGAGTTAAATACAAATATCACAAAGTTCAGAGACTTCAGACTTACAATTCTATGATAAAGTCTTTAAATTCAAGTCTACCTGTTTTACCCAAGATCCTTATACAACAAGCAGTTATGCAGACAAAGTCTATGTACAGCTTGATGAATGTATTGACCTGGCAATCTCTACCAGATCCAATCAGAATGGGAATTTTAAAAGTAAACCAGTCTGCTGGCCCACATGTATAAATGTGAAAGTACAATTAAAGAAAAAAAAATCAAATCAATGTTAACATTAAAAAGCTATTGAAAAAGCTGAAAACACAGTCAGGAAAGTGAAGGCACCCCATTAGCTTAGACTAACATTAGAAGTTAAAGACAACTACAGATCCTTTCTTCTGTAGCTATATTAGGAAAGGAAGGAATATCATCTAGCAGTGCTCAAGACTCATCCAAAATGGCATTGTCTTCTCGGATCCAGTAGATATAGTCAACAAACTAGTAAATAAATTCAGTGCAAATTTCACTCCTGAAAAAAATATGTACAGTCCACATATTCCACAGAATCTTAACCCCCCCCCAAACCATAAGCAATGAACATATGCTAAAGATGCTCTCCAGAATAGAAAAGACATCATCTGTGGGGCATGGTAATATATGTGGTTGCCTAATAATCGGTTGAAAACATGGCCTAGTAGACCTACACCTACAGTTATTCACTCTGAGCCTGGCCATCGGCTTTGTTCCTGAAGTATGGGTACAGCTGTTGTGATGTCAGTTCACAAAGATGGACCCACCACTGACTCGTTATCCTAATTAGCCTAATCTTCAAAGACAAAGAGCACATCATAACTGCTAATTAACTGTGATATCAAAATTCTTATAAGACTTCACCCCTAATAGTGCAGCTTTGTTAGGGTAGATCCTGTATAATGAGTCTGATTAACTTTAAGAGAGTAACTCATGCCTTGGACAGTGGACATACTGTCCATACAGCATACCCTGGTATTGCTTTTGACACCATATCGCAAGCTAAGATAATAAACAAGCTGAATGAGCTCCAAATTGACCTGTACATAGCTAGGTGGATAGCATAGAACCTGTGTAGTGAGGTTGGCAGGTGTGTCCTCAGCGAACATGAAGGTGACAAGTGGTGTTTCTCAGGGCTGTATGCTGGGACATCTGCTATTTGACATATACTTCACGGATTTCCAGATGACTGCAAACTTGATGTCATCCTCAAATCCCCCTCTATTATGCAAAAGCTCCATCTGGAACTCCCACATGTCAAAAACTGGTGATCAAAAAATGAGCTAAAACTAATGCTAAAAAGTGCAATATCATCACAGTTGGCAAACATCCCTTCGTCCGTCTTATAGCATACAAAACACCCTGCTACAAATTGAAAGTGTAATGAGGGACCACAGAACATGGGTAGAAAATTCCCTTGCCTTTAACCATGACATTGCAACAATGGTTAGGAAATCTTTTTGCCTGACACAGCTGATTGCAAAAGGTATTTCATCTAGATTCAAAGATGTTCTTCGTGTTTCACTGTTGCAGTCATCACACTTGGGTTATCCTGCAAGGGGTAGCCCTCAGTCGGCCTGAATACCAGAGGCTTAGTATTTCTGCATTGGTTGCTGTCGCTCCAGGACTGATGTCAGGTCGTCAGTGGTATAAAAACAGGCAGCTGACGCCATTACATCAGTCTTTCTTGCCGAGGAGACCGAAGCAGAAGCAGTTCGCATGAGTGCTGGTCGGATGCTACCTGAGTTTTTGTTTCCAAAATTTAAGTTGAAGTCTTCTAAAGCTAAGTACCCTGTTGGGGATCCTTTTTTCTTGCTCTAACCGATGTCAGAAAAAATTAACTATTGTCTCGCTTCTGGAAAGCAAATACCACACCGAGATTTCCATTCTTACTGCGTCACCTGTTTAGGCCCAGACCACGACGTCCCTCGCTGCCGGTTTTGGGCTTTGTTCAATGCCCGAAGTATTCAACGTCGGTCCCTTATTGTAGCTAAATACTTTTGCTCTCGATCTCCTTATTCCGAAATGGCTTCGGTAAGCCATCCAACTACTGATCTTCTGAAAAAACGTAAGGATAAAGACAGAGACAGACTGCACAGGTCCAAAACTGCCGACAATGCTTCCGTTAAGCTAGTCGTCAGTTCGCTGGTACTCAGTGAGGCGCTTTTGCAGCCCCTGATGCCCACATCGATGGATTCACAGGCCGCTACTGAAATCCATTTGGAGTCTGGTATGCCGCGACACTCTTCTTTGATTATGGAACCTGTGGATATCTCTACCTTGGATGGGTCCGGAGCCGATGTGCAGGCACCAGCTTCTGAGGAAGTTCTTCGCACTACCGATATTCGACACAAACCTATGACTTCTTTTGTGTCTTCAGTTCTTTCTAAAACTACCGAGTTTCTAACGCCCAGAGTATGAGCTATGCTTAAAAAACCGACAACCCAACTCATGCGCGTGCTTCCTTGCCACAATCACAGATGCTTAACATGGCGGAAGACCTTATCATGTTGATTAGGGGAAGCCAGCCCTCCCCTGCTAAAAGAAAATGAGACTTGTCCCCAGCAGCTTTATCTGACCAAGAGTCCGACGACTCTGAGGTTTCTGATTATGAAGACATGCCCTTATCTGCTTATGAGGATTCAGATGCAGAGGAATCCATTCCTTCTGCCTCTCCTCCAGAGGATTTTTCTTTTGGTGAAACCCTACATACTTTGAGGGAGCACTACCATAGGGAATGCCAGGATTATCCTCAGTCCAAAAAGAGACTCAGGTAATTTTTAGATTTACCACAGCACAGACCCTTAGCTATCCCTCCTCTTCTGGATGTTGTGGATGATGTCTTTATGGAATCCAGTCTAACTCCTGATACTTTACCTCCTGCTCCCAGGAAACCTGACCGGTATTACAGAGTCCCTGACTTGCACAAATTTCTTTTCAAGAATCCTACTGCTGACCCAGAGGTCATCTCCCAAGGGGCTAAAGGAATAAAAGCAACCACAGCTAAGAATCCCACCCCCTCGGACTGGGATTCTCGCGCCTTAGACAGATGGGGTAAAAAAATATGTACCTCTGCAACTCTTGCCATTAGAGCATTAAATTGTCAGTTCCACATGCTGAAATACCAGCAACATGCCATCAAACTCATTAAACAAAAATTATCTACCTTCCCTTACTGTGCAAAAAATAAAGACTTACAGGAACTAATGCATTCTGCAAGCCAAATCAGTAAGAATACCTTGCAATGTGGGTTTGACGCTCTAGAAGCATCCTGCAGGGCAGCAGTCACAGGTTCTGTACTTAGAAGGCATGCTTGGCTTAAGGAACAGACCTTGCCAGGTCATGTCAAATCAAAATTATTGGATGCACCACTGAACAAAGACAATCTGTTTGGCACTAAAGCAGAAGAGATTTTAAAAAAGATGGAAGAAAAAGCTAAGTCTATGCAGATTGTTAAAGACTTTTTGCAAGTTCAGCCTCCAAGATTCAGTAGGCATTGCCCCTCAAAACATTGGTCCTTTCCAGCCCTCTCAAGGCCTCCCTAGACTAGACTTAGGGGAAACAGACCCCCAAAACAGCAATCTCAGAGCATGCAGTGATTTAAGTGATGGAGTACCTCCACTTCTAAACAAGGAAGTGCTAAGTCACCCCGTATGGAAAGAATTCACAGTGACTTCTCAACTCCTCCTCTCACCTCTGCCCATCTGCTCGTGCCCCTAGGAGGAAAACGTGCCTCCCATGCAAAAAACTGGGCCTCCATCACCAACGATCGATGGGTCCGCAACATAGTGTCCCAGGGGTACATATTTTATTTCCACACATTGCCATCCCCAAAGGGATTACCAGATCTTCCTTCAAACTAGTGGTCAGAGGCACAAAACCAAGTTCATTCCATGCTCTCCATGAGGGCAATTCAGCCTGCTCCTGCAGATCAGATAGGCCAAGGTTTCTATTCCAGACTTTTCTTGGTACCCAGAAAAGAGGGCACCTGGCACCCAATCTTAGATCTATCTATTCTAAACACCTTCCTGGTGGTACCAAAATTCAAAATGCTCACACTGCAGCAGCTTCTCCTTATGCTTTCCAAAGATGCCTGGTTAGCCACTCTAGACCTCAAAGAGGCCTATCTGCATATCCCAATCAGAGATTCTTGCAGAAAATATCTACATTTCAGGTCAGGATCTATGCATTATCAGCTTTCTGCACTTCCCTTTGGCTTATCCAGTGCTCCCAAGTGGAAAAGGTATTGTTCCTAGATCCAGACAAAAGGAGCTGACCCAGCACAGCCTTCCTTACCTCTCATACTGGATTACCTAGCAGTACTACTCCACGGGGACCTATCCTTCTCTTCCATTAAAATCCGTGACTCTGCCATCTCTGCACATTACAGCACTGAGCCACCTCTCTTCTCACACCCTCTCATCAAACAGTTCCTGAGAGGGGGCTAACAACTTAAGGCCACCAAGAAGAGCCCCTACCTCTGCTCAGGACCTTAACTTTGTGTTGGAAAATCTCACCCACCCCCTCCTCCCCCTTTGAGCCTCCAGCTTCAGCAGAGTTAAAATTCCTCTCTTGGAAAACAGCCTTGATTCTGGACATCACTTCAGCTAGAAGAGTGTCTGAGCTACAAGCACTTATGGCTGTGGAACCTTTCATCATTTTTCATGCTGACAGGGTCTCCCTCAGGACTAACCCAACTTTCATGCCTAAAGTGGTGTCCAGTGTGGCTCTTAACCAATCTATTCATTTGCCCACCTATTTTCCTAAACCTCAAAATAAGGGAAAAATTATCCTGCACTCTTTAGATGTGCACAGACAGCTCAGATTCTACCTGGATAGAACTAAACCCTTTAGGAAGTCTCACCAGTTACTAGTCAGCTTTGCACCAGGGGCAGAGGGCAAAGCCATATCAAAACAAACCATCTCCAAATGGATAGCACACTGTGTCCATTTCTGTTACAAAAACCATGGGAAACCACCCCAACAGGGGGTCAGAACACATTCTACTAGGGCAACTTCAACCTCTACAGCCTTTCTCAGAGGGGGTCCCTACCAGGGACATCCTGGAAGCTGCAACATGGAGTTCTGTTCATACTGTCACCAAGCATTACCACCTGCCTATCTCTTCCCAATCCAGGGCAGGCTTTGCAACCGCAGTCCTGCAGGGCATACTAGTCAGCCCCAACTCTTCTTGACTGCCTCCACCCGTTCCTCAGCTTTGGGAATCAACTCAAATGTGATGACTGCAACAGTGAAACATGAAGAACATAGTACAGTTGTGTACACGTACCATAAATGTAGATGTTCGAGTGTATTCACTGTTGCAGTCATGGTTTTCCACCCTGCACCCCCCTTGTCTCTCTCTCTCTCTGTCTGTGTCTCTCTTCCTCACCCTTACAGGAATATTGGTATTTACTTTCTACTGGTGGTGATACTCCACCATAACTTAGCTTCCTATTGGGGGCTCCTGACATTTGGGGCAAGAAAAACTGATGTAATGGCATCGGCTGCCTGTTTTTATACCACTGACGACCTGACGTCAGTCCTGGAGCGACAGCAACTGACACAGAAATACTAAGCCTCTGGTATTCGGGCCGACTGAGGGCTACCCCTGGCAGGATAACCCAAGTGTGATGACTGCAACAGTGAATACATTCGAACATCTACATTTATGGTAAGTGTACACAGCTGTACTATCTTACCCCTTAGCACTCTGCATTGATCAGACTTGTTATCAAATGCAGTGACCGTTTTGGAATGTATCTTAATAGGCATATTAAGCAACAGAAAAGAACCACGAGGTTTCTAACTAAAACAATCGTAAACATAAAAGATAAGAGCTAGCAGTCAATGCTGGAAGCACAGTCCCTTTATTCAGTGTTCCGTAGACTCCTTAGTGGAGATCTTGGCCTAGCCTTCCAAGGCATTAAGGATCCAGTAATCTAAGAGCACAGGTATATATCTCCACAAATCAAAAAGTCCCGCTAAAACTGGAGCCAGGGATGTAAACTTGTTTCACCAAAACACAGTGGAGAGACAGATTTGTCACATAATGCTTACCCTTTCCCTGGAAAAACTTTAACTTCAGATTAAGAAAAAAAAAAGTAAGACTTTGTCAAACAATTATTTTAACAGGTTGGCAACTTATTTCACAGGTTTGTAGCATGCTAATCCATTGTAATTAGACCTGGCTGCCATAGTGACATAAAAGCCTCCTGCCGGGATATTAATAATTATGCTGCAAACACAGCAGAAGAACACCAGACTTATGTAAAACATATTTTTCTGAAACAGTGGCTTGAAACCAACTTTTATTTTTGCAAAAAAAGAATGCATGCACAAGGATGCATATGAATACTTTGTAGTGTAATGTTTCGCCACTTTAAACATAATCTTTAATAGCTGTTAGAACTTTACTCTGCCTCACTTACAAACAGAAAGTGTGGCAGAACCAACAATCTATCAGTTTTAAAACCATTATTTCTTCAGAGGTTCACTTTGTTTCTGCACTACAAAGAACTGTGATCGGATCACCAATCATAACCTTGTATCATGTGTTCTTGACACAGATGTCTAGATTTTCCACTCAAACTTCATTCTCGAGATGAAATTCCTGGCATCCATGTATTGGAGATCCAATCATAAGCTTCTTGTTTCATCAACACTTTTTTTCTTATAAACTATAGGTTCATAGGTTGGTACTGGGCTATCTGCCCAAAGGCATATATTAGCCCAGCCATGTTGTGTGGTATTCACTGCCCCTTTAGTAGTTCCCTAGACCCTTCTACTAGCAGCTAGTACCCTTGGCCCCTATCTAGTAGTGCCGTTGGTGTGATCCCCAGTGTGAACTTTCTGTTACCCATCCACTCATCAAGGTTTCTCTTGAAGAGTGATAGTGAGGGGCTCTGTCTTATGTAGATCGGGACCCTGTTCCATAGTAAGCGAAGTCTCTGCGAAGGGAATCTATCCCTCCAGCGTGTTCTATTCATTGTTGTGTTGAGGTTTATATCCCTAGAGCGTGTAGCTTGAGTAGATTTGGTTTTGCTAAGATGGAGCATGTTCAACAATTCTGGGTTGGACATGGCTCTGTATGTTAGCCAGAGATCGCCTCTGAGAAAGCGGTATGCAACAGAGAACAGTCTTAGCTTTTTCAATCGTGCTGCATAGGGCAACTGTTTGAGGCCAGTACTCCTCTTGGTTAGGTACCTCTGTGGTCTCTCCAGCTGCTGGAGATATCTAGCCAGGTACATTCCAATTGGTGCATTGTACTCAATAATGGGTCTGATGAGGGAAGAGTAGAGGGGCACCATTGCATCCTTAGATCTTGATGCAAACCCTTTCGTGATCAGATGGGTCACATAGAAAGATTTTCTAACCACTTTGGCAACATGGTTATCAAAGGAAAGCTGACTATCTACTTGGGTCCCTAGATCCCTTATTTCTTCTTCAGATTTCAGGGGATTACCTCGTATGTTTAGTTTGCAGATACTCTGTTTTTTCCAAAGGGGATTACTACTCAGTTTTTTGCATTTAGCTTGAGACCATGGCTTTGACACCATGCATCAGAATCATTTAGGCCCTTCTGGAGGATCTCCATGTCAGCTGGAGACTCTATTATAGCACCCAGTTTGCAGTCGTCTGCAAACCTAGTCAGCCACAGCCCTTATGTGCTTGCCTGTACTTCTGAGAAGTATATGCCAAACAAGAGGGGCCCCAGGACAGAGCCCTGAGGCACACCACTCGTTACTGGTCTGGATTCGGACATAGATCCCGCTACTCTTACTTTATGGGATCTGTCTGAGAGCCAGTTTGCGATCCATCTTGTGACGTAAGGGTTTATGCCCAGGCTGGTGAGCTTATCAATAATACCTGAATGGGGAATGGTGTCAAATGCTTTAGCAAGGTCAAGGTAAGCTGTGTGTACCTTCTTTCCTTTATCTATAGCCTGAGTAACTGTCTCAAAGAAATCCACCAGGTAACAGATGTATAATTACTTAAGTAAATAGATGTAAGCAGAATAACGCTGCATAACTTCTGGTAAAAATGGTTTTCTTCTCCATGTCAAATTTGCCTCTGATACACAAATATGTTGTGCAGCTGCTTTTATGAAGCAGAAGTTTGCACATCCAAAATAAAATCAGGTGGTCTGAATAAAATGCTGATGTTAATAAACCTTAGAGTCGAGGTCTTTAAAGTTTGATCAGCAGAGGTGTGACCCGAGTACTGGTACATTTCTGCATAAATTAACATGCTGCAGATAAACATCGGTACAATATTTTTTATTATACCATGACCCCCCCAAAACGTGCACGCTGATTGGCCAGCGTGCACATTGTAAATCGAGTTATACTAATGGAAAAAGGTCCGGTCACCCAGACTTTTTTCCATTAGTATAACTCTACTTTTAAAACACTGTCTCGCTATGTTAAATGGGTTTAACATAGCGAGACAGGTTTAAAATAGCAACGGAGAACTCCGTTGCTTATTTTAAACTGTCGCATATGCTAAACCCATTTAACATAGCGAGACAGGTTTAAAAAAAAAAGGCAACGGAGAAAGCAAGATCTCTGTTGCTTTTTACTGTTTCGCTATGTTAAATGGGTTTAACATAGCGAGACAGTTTTAAAATAAGCAACGGACATCTCCGTTGCTTTTGCCCACAGCTCTGATGTACTGCGCACATCAGAACTGCCGCGGATGCCAGACATCTGCGGAAGGGCAGTAAACAGGCATTATACTATGCCATTATTTAAGAAAAGTAATAGTTTCTTTTCTTAAATAATGTCATGGTATAATAGCAATAACCCACTTCTGGGTGTGGGTAATGCTGTATTTACCCACGGTTGGCTTTGTTTGGTCCCTCGGGCTTCGCCCTCTGGACCAATCCACGCCAACCGTGGGTAAATCCAGCATTACCCACACCCAGGCGTGGGTTATTGCTATAGTCAGTAATTACCCAACGTGTTGAATATCATTTTCAGTACAATAATTAGTACAGAGGTAAAGGGATATAAAGTTAGAAACAATTCATAACAACTTTCCCAGTAATGAGATTAGAAATAGTCCTTAGAGAAAATAGGCTGACAACTGTAAGGAAAATCAAGATACAGGTTTAAACCTTTCCTGGGCCGCTGTAGTATGGTAAAATGAAGTGAAACGTAGACAAAGCACTTTTAAAATGTAAGACAGTAAGGTCCCAGGAAGTATTAGAAGGGTTGTACTTGCAATTAGATGGCCTTTGTTGAAACAGGAAGTCAGAGAACCAGGGAGCTCAGCGCCATGACAAAATGTATGTATAGCAGACTACATCCTTGAGTTAGTTGAAATAAGGTTGCCATCATAGCTCTCAACCTCTTAGCACAAAAAATCTGTAAAAAGCCAAAAGTAATGGCCCACAAAGTCCCAAAAATTGATACACATTTTAAATATTGCTGTTAAACTTAGAAAGTTGCTAGAATAAACAATGTTGTATTACCAATTACGATGTATTTTCTAAAGGATATGAAGTCCGGAACTCAAATACCTGTCATTATTTAGTAATTCATTCCTCACTGATTTGCCACAAAAATCCAGAAAATCACAAATTTTATAAGGAATAGACCAAACATATGAGGCAAAAATGTGGACATTCTGCAAAATTCTGGACAGATGAGAGGTACAGTTGTCATCACATTCTGGTGAGTTTAATGGAAGAGGTTCTCTTATTCACAGTTTTTTACCCATGGATACAATGTACAGATTTGAGGCCATGGCCGTTTTTGCCAAACTAGGAAGTACAATAAGAAAAGCAAAGGGAAGTCCAGGTCTGTTAATCAAAGTAATGCTGTACCACAGAAGAGAGAGACAATCAAAGAGTATTTTAGAGCTGAGTTTAATAGTCATGCTAGAGTAAGTAATGTAGGTTTACATAACCTAGGAAGTGCCTAATCTGCAGATGTGTTAACAGTCACTTACGTAGTAAGTGTGCAGATTCTAGGTCTGGTAGCCCTTCTTGTAGCAGCAGAAAGGAGCTGGTGTATTTTACAGGTGTTCTTCATTTTTGGAGTTGACAGCTTTTTAAACTGGGTTCATAGGTAACTGTTAGGCTAGCTCAACTTGCAGGCCATTTTAAGCTAAGTCAGTTTCCCTTTCTAAGGTGATGATCAAACCCTGTACCGTGTATCTGTGAGGTAAACACCTTGAACATTATGTCAAACCCCAATGCATATTTGAAGCTATAGTGTAACACTGTAATTTCCAAGTACAACAGTGCCCTTTAAGGTTCTCTGGTCCATCTGCAGTGATATGTCGTTCATGAAATGCCTTATTTGTGTTTGAGCTTGAATGAAGCAATGTGTTACAGATAGCAGTGCGGTTACATTTTTCCTGTTACTCTCCGTGTGCGTTTAGCATATTTACTTTGCGGTTTCTGGTACAATATAAAGAAACTTACTGGCTATCTATGAAAACCCAGAAAAGTTCCTTATAGAAGGGGAAATAAAAGATGAGCTTGAAATAGCCATAAAGAAAATCTCCAGCTAGAAGAATGGAAGAAACCAATTAAAAGTGCAAAATGCTCAGTATTGGTGTGTATATGTTCATTAGCTGATACACGTCTAGATGGTAATATTGTGCGGCAGATATAATAAATAATGATGAAAACAGGTTACTGCTCACATGAGTTGAACTGCTAGAAAAATCTACTAAGCCATTTTCAGAGTTTGTGAGTCTTTTCCAGAATAGTCACCTAGGCCACAAGCTGAAATATTTGGGATTTTCAAATGGGTTTTGTAAGAAAGGAGAAAGTGCTGCTCTGAGTATGGTTAAATTGAGGAAACTTGAGTACTGTGATTTAAATAAATCAGTAGGAGACTTGTCCGAGACTGATAAATAAGCTTCTAGAATTGTTTAAAAAATGAACACAAACTTTGGAAAGGTGGCAGAAACAACTGCAGCGATATAAACTGTATTATTAGGTGCTTTAGAGGTATGTTACAAATATAGGAGCAGTTCTGCTTTGTAAAAAAATTTAAACATAAATATACTAGACTGCTTCATGTATGAAAAGTACAAGAGCTGAGTACAATTCAAACAAATTAATGCTGTTTTAAAATTTTGTTTTTTTACAGCTACATATTGCATGTGGACCATATTCAAAAAGTATATGTTGATAAAGGCATAAGTAAAATAACATTGTATAAAGGTAAAATCATATAAAAACATAGCAAGGAACAAATACAAATGCTGTTACGTAAATAAATAAAGTAAGTAATCCTGACATTTGGTTTTCTTTAACACCCACCCACAGCAGAGAGTAATCAATTATAAATAAAAGAGTTTTTATTATTATTATTATTTTGCTATATTTGGAGTCTCTGTGATTTCTTGGAAAATTTTTAACTTCAGAAGTTAAAAAGTACTGTTAAAGCTATATTTTTGTATGTAAATCACAGCATATGTGTGGGTGGTTAGAGATTTAAACCTGAATATGATGTACACATGCCTTATTATCTATAGTTTAAGGAAATGGTCTGTCAATGTTAGGTCAAGATGTTACATAAAATTAAGTCCAATTTGGAAATCATAAAGTTGGCTAGCAGTTTTACTTAGTGGGTTAAGGCTAAAAGCTGTTAACAAGCTTAATCTTGGAAACCTGGGCCTAATTCCATAAATTTTGACTTGCAACCCTTGTGACCATGAGCAGATCACAAAATATATATATTACTGTTATTGCCTAAAGGGTTGGTTTATGGCTGAAAAGGAACCCTGGACCTTATGATGACCCATTAGACATTAGTCATAGATGACCTAGTCAGATATAAATACCTTGCTGCACCAAGCAGTGCCCTATTCTGCCTTCACATAGTATAGTAAAGCCCTCTCTTTATCAAGAAAATTTGAACCCAGTTATACATAAAATATATAAATAAGTCAGTTAACCAGACAGTGCTTCTGAGTCACTCCTGAAAACAGGCATTTGTTTCCTATGGGATTACCTGGTTAATAAATAACTACATCCATATTTAGAAATATAAACAAAAATGAAGCTTCTAGTTCAGTGATATAACTTTCAAGAAAAAAGCTTATGTTAAAAAAAAGATAAAAGCTTAGTAAAATTCCTTATAGCAAAGCTTATGATGCAGAACAAGTGTAACGCGTAATTTTCCAAAGTAGATTTTTTTTTTTTTGCAAAAGGAATTCTGGACATGAGCCAGTGGAAAATTCCCATTGTATGAGTGGAAAAAGGGGAGAGAAAGTAAAATAAGTCCAGTATTTGCAAAGACAACTGTAAATGGAACATAACAGGGATGTTAGTATATGTTGCCAAGACTGGATGACATTGTTTGTTTTGTTTTTTGTTTTTTTGTCTGTAGTGCATTAATGTGACAAGAATGTGATGATTAACAATTCAGTAGGCTTGCTTTGCCTGCGGGCATTGAGATGTTTAAAAACACATCCCAATAGCATCTTTCTCTACAAGAAATATTTATTTTATTTAAGCAGAAGTAAAAACAGAAGCTTTGATTTTGCCTAACCAGGCATTTGCAAGGGTATAAAATCAGATGTTGAATATGTTTGAAAGTCTGAATTTGCAGAAGTGTTAACACCATTATTTTTATTTGCTGGGTCATTTGACTCGTATGTGATAGTGCCGTATATGTTGATATGTTTTCTAGTGTTTTTCCCAAGTATCTTTTCCCCTCCATGCCTGTCAGTCATCATCCTTTCTCCTATGGGTGTTATACTGACCTCTCAGAGACTTCTGATGGGAGCAAGAACCAGCTGGAGGGGCTTTCATTGAGGCAGCCATAAAGGTTGTCCCCACTTGCATTACATTATTCCTTTGATTTCCACGAGTTCAGAAGGGAGCCACCTTCCAGAGCAAGCAGCCTGAAGATCTGGTGGTTTCTCTCTTGCACAGATCAAAGGCAGCCTAATGTAACTGCCCCAGACCAAAGAAGTACACTTTGTGCCTCTCCTCCCTGCTGTCATATCATTTATAGCATATGACATGAATGAGTTTTTGTATCAATCTCTTACCCCCCCATAGTGGCCTGACATTGATATAACACCACAGCTCTCCCCCAAAATTTATGTGAGTTTCCACGCATGAGCATAAATGTGGCTGTAGAATGTACACATATCTTGGTGGGTTTGTATGGCTTGATCCTTCATTCTGCATATTATGACACCTACTTTCACCATATCCCAGTCATGCAGTAGACTTTGTTGTTGTCCCTTCCTATAAGGATGGGCAAGTCAGCATTCCTGTGCCATCCCCAGCCAGGTCCCCAGCACCCGGCCAGTATTCATTCCCTTAATGTCTGGATGATAGGCACAGCTTTATCTCTGTACCTCATGGAGCCACCCATGTTTTCTACCATTGATGGCATTATGTGTATAAGTGGGGCATAGGGCTAAAAAAACGAGGACATGGAACTGGGAATTGTGTTCATAGTTTCATAGGAAATTACTAGGCTAACAGCTGAATAGCTCATACAAGCCTAGCCAGTTTTACTTAGATTTTACCCAATTTCCTATCCCTAGGGGAAAGATAACAAGGGTCAACAAGCAGGTTTTGACAGTTTTTACAGACTGCCTCGGTCCATTACGGACATGGGCACTACACCAGTAGTGAATTTGCGATTTCCAATCCATCCAGATTGCACTTGAAGATGGTCATGGAAGGGCTTTGCTTCACGTGAATAGGAGGTGCAATCTCTGGATCCTATGTCTGTCTCTCCAGCATGATCTATTCCTGTTAGAGATCAGGTTTAGATCTTTTGAGTGGGTAACCCTTGTGTAGTTAGTTTTGTGAATATGCAACATTTCCATCAGGGTTGGGCCAGAGGCTGCCTTGTAGGTCAAGCGCAGATCACCCCTCAGTAATCAGTAGGAAACTAAATACAGTGATAGGTGCTTTTAATCATCGGCATATGACATGTTGATTATGCCCTGTATTTCTTGGGTGAGAAATTTTTGAGGACACTTCAACTGTTGCAGGTATTTGACAAAGTGCATGCCAGGAGGTGCATTGTACTTGATTATTGGTCTGATGAGGGCTGAGTACAGTGGTACTATGATATCCTTAGATCTGGAAACCATGCCCTTACTTATAAACTGAGCCACATAGGAGTATTTTACCACCATGGACACATAGTGCTCAAAGTTCAGATTACTATCTATCTGAGTACCCAGATCTCTCATCACTAGATCCACTATTAAGAGGGTGCTATGAGTGTTGCAATTTGCAGGGGTATTTGATTTCCCAAAGGGTATTTTTATGCACTTCTTCAAATTTAGTTTGAGGCCATGGCTCAGTCATTAGTCTGCATCAGATGTTTCTGTTGAATATCAACATCATTTGGGGATTCAGCGATTGCCCCCGACTTGCAGTCATCAGCAAACTTGGTCACCCAAAGGCCATTTACATTTGCCTTGACATCTGAAAAGTATATCCCAAACAGGAGGGGGCCTAGCACTGAGCCCTGTAGTACTGCAATGGTTACTGGCATCTTGCTGGATGTAGATTCCCCCACTCTAACAACATGTCCTATCAGTCAACCATTTGACTATCCATCTGGTGACCTAGAGGCCTATGCCCAATTTTGTGAGTATAATACCTGAGTGGGGTGTTGTGTCAGATACATTGGCCAGGTCAAAATAGGAAGGATGCACTGTCTTACCCTCATCCATGGCCTTGGTGACATTCTCAAAAAAAGACATCGACCAGAATGTGCAGGCAGGACCTGCCCTTGACAAAGCCCAACTGAGTTAGGTCTAGAGTCTGGAGATTTCCTATGTCATCGTTAGTCAGATCCATGATTATCCTTTCCATAGCCTTGCATGTGAGACTAGACAGAATTATGGGTAGGTAGTTTCCTAGATCAGTTGATAGTCCACACTTGTGCAGAGGGATAACTGTTGCTGTCCTCCGCTGTACTGGGACAAAGACTGTCTGGAGACTATGGCTAAATAGAGGTCCAAGTGGGTCCGCTAGGTTGTGTTTCAAGCTATTTGATAGGCACCCTGAGATTCCATCAGGGGCCATTTATGCCATGTTTCTAGCTTTAGTACATGTGATTTAGGTGTGTGGAGTATGAGGAAGTAAGGACATTATTGGAGTTGTTTAGATCAAAATTTATTTGAACTTTTTTGGTATGTGGTGTTTATTATGATTTTTTTTTTTTGTGGTTTAGCTCTGTTTTATAAATTGGAAGACTTACCTTACTTCAAATAAATATAAATAATGTTTCCTAAATTTCATCAGTGCAAACTATCTAGATCAGATAGTGCAGTGTCCTAGCAGGGGTTCAAATTTATTGGATCTGGTCCTCACAAATTTAGCACCATTATGCACTATGCCTATAGTCTCCCCATCAGTTGTGAAATTATTTATTTGTTTATTTATTTATTTATTTTACATTTGTTTACTGGGAAAGTCCAATTGGACAGAAGTCCTTTTTCAGCAGAGGCCCAGGGAGAAAAGCTCGACATATAACACAGTATAATTTCTCTTACAAACTTCAAATTTCACAGGTACAGAATCATAAGACCATAACATTATACATCTAGTATAATAGACTATAACATCAAATTAGCTTGGGGTCATTGTTTTGTTAAAAGGTGAAATTTCTCTTCATCTTCAGCTTTCTAGCAGACACCTGAAGGTTTTGGATCAAACATGACTGGTATTTGGAACTGTTCATAATTCCCTCCACCTTGTCTAAAACACCAGTTTCAGCTAAAGAAAAGCAACCCCAAAGCATGATACTGCCACCACCATGCTTCACCATGGGGATGGTGTTCATTTGGTGATGCAAAGTGTTGTTTTTGCGCCAAACATACCTTTTAGAATTGTGGCCAGAAAGTTCAACCTTGGTCCCATTAGACCATAACACATTTTCCCACATGCTTTGGGGAGACTTGATGAATTGTTTTGCAAATTGTAGCTGGGCCTGGATGTTTTTCTGTGTAAGAAAAGTCTTCCGTCTTGCAACCCTACCCCATAGCCCAGACATATAGGGAATACAGGAGATTGTTGTCACATGTAGTACAGAGCCAGTACTTGCCAGAAATTTCTACAGCTCCTTCAGTATTGCTGTAGGTCTCTTGGCAGCCTCCCTGACCAATTTTTGTCTTGTCTTTTCATCAATTTTGGAGGGACATCCAGTTATTTGCAACTTCACTGTTGTCCCATATTTTCTTCACTTTTTGATGCCTGTCTTCACTGTGTTCCATGATATATCCAATGGTGTGGAATGTTTTGTTGAATTTGTTTTGTACCCTTCTCTTGACTAATACCTTTCAACAATGAGATCCCTTTGACACTTTGTAAGCTCTCTGCGAACCATGCCTTTTGCTGTAGCAGGCAACTGAGTAAATGTCAGAAAATCCTACTGGGACAGCTGAACTTTATTTGGGGTTAATCAGATTCTCTTTAATTTATGGCAGGTATGTACCCAAGAAGACTGAATGCTATAATTAAATCAAAAAGGTGCTTCAACAAAGTATTAGTTAAAGGTAGTGCACACTTATGCAACCAGCTTATTGTAAGTTTTTTATTTTTTCCCCTAACAATTTGTTTTTCAATTGAATTGTACAAGTTATACGTCACATTGAAGGCGTGAAAAGTTTTGAAATTATTTATTGTGGTCTGATTTTTTTATAAAATAAAAAAACTGTCCTTTTAACAGGGGTGTGTAAACTATTTTATATCCACTGTAAGTATTCATGTTATCCTTTGCCCCAGGTATTCCACCGAATAACCATTCTTTCTTTATCAAATTCACATGTTCAGTTATTTCTAAGTGTGTCAACAGCACTCTACAGTTTTAATATAGTTTACCACTCTTTTTTTTGTATTTATCTGTGACCATTGATGTTGAAATCCATTACAGGAAGCATCATTTTCTTGAAAGGTTATTATTCCCACCTTTTATGTATAACAGTATTTTTGCTAAACGTGTAGTTCCAGCTTTTGTCTTAGATGCATATTGTGTTTGGCAGGTTAATCTTTTATACATTTGTTTCTTGTCATCTCCATTTGCGCCTATGTCACATCTTACAAAACTTTTTTGTTTTATTGAAAGCCCTCAAACAAAATAAACACACCCCAAATACACCCCCAAAATATATTAACTTAATAATAACACACAAAACTATGTACATCTTCAAATATTGACGTTTTACCCTCCTAATAGCAGCAAATGTTCCAAACTGACAATGGCATACACACACACACACACACACACACACACACACACACACACAAACACTGAGATAACCTAAAAGAAATGTTATTTATGTAAGACGTGGTATGGCCTGTGATTCTACTAAGTGTGTCTGGCTTTGTCTTATCATTATAGCTCTCTCAGCTGGGAAAACAACTGAATGTTTTCAGGAAACATTTTCTCTAAGCCATTTCTCTTTATCATTGTCTCCTAGAGACATGAGAACCAGACACAAAATTGCAAAGCATGTATTCATTTACTAGAAAAAAAATCTTATAATATTCAATATTAATTTTTATTTATTTAGTTTCTTTTTTAAAACTTGTTACTAGATTAAGCTAAGGGCCTTAACCTAGTCACTCCCTTATGCAAGAATGAGAAAAAGCACATTCATTTTTCTTTTGTCATACTCTTTTAACCAGCTTTTTCTTCTTCTTCTCTTTTTACATTGCAGCGTCTACATTTCTTAAAACCGAACAAGGAGAAAGAGAGAAGGGAGAAAGAAAAAAAAAACAGGAGCACCTGTTTACATTAGTATCCCCATTATACTTAAAAATAACTGAGAAAACTTTAGTTTATAGCGTGCAAAGAAAATCACGAACTATTCCCCATTACACTTAAAAATAACTGAGAAAACTTTACTTTATGGCATGCAAAGAAAATCATGCACTATTAAAATAATACAATTAAAGAAAAAACTTTCTCCCTCATCATATTATTTTTCCAAATATTAATGACATAAAGTAGGGCATATGCTTTAGAGTCTCCAACAAGTTTAACAAAGTGGCAAAAATGAAAAGGCAAACCAAACACTAGGCAAAATCACAGGAACCGTAGAGTATCAAGACCACAAAGAGAATAAAATATAATTGAGTTTAATAAAGCTTTTTTCGTCGGGTACACTGAACCGACTTCTTCAGACAAACAGATAAACTTAGATACATGCTTAAAAACACTAAAAGCCATCATGTGACAAAATAACATTAACATAATAAATAACTAATTACTTAATTAACAGTTCAATGATTCTTAAAGTTACAGTTGTTTTCCTTTAGGGTTATATCAACATGTTCAAGTGAAAAAAAGTACTCAAACAGATAATATTTTAATGCAAAATCCCTAAATAAGTTTAACAAAGTCCAAGAAAGTCCAGTATTTCCAGATTTTCATCTTTTGTCATGTTTCACAAATATACTTTTTGCTTAGTAATTCCACATTTGTCAATTTTCAAGTTATTGGTTTTATTCCTGTTCATCTCTATCTCCCATATCCTGTCTCTGCTTCATTTCCAAAGTACTGTCAATACTTCTAGTCGACTTTTATGCTTTTTTTTCCTTCTCTCAAGCATTTTCCATTGAAACATTGGAAAAGATTTCACTGGCACAGTCTCTCTGTGGTCTTTATTACCAGAAGAACAAGAAGCAGAATCTCCTTCTGTTTCACTGGCTTACTTTTTCTTGGAGAAACATTTATATTTCTTTCTTAGCATGTACTTCATCAAAAAATGATTTTGTCCCTCCAGGGAAAAATATTTTATAGATAGCTGGGTACAGCAGTTTGAGTCTCACTCTTTCTTCTCGACATTCCCTGAATAATGGAATAAATGTACTCCTTTTCTGCCTGGTGTATAATGATATGTCATTTTCCACAAACACACTGCTGTCGGTTTCTTTCTCATAGCCAGGTTTGGAGCATACACAAGATGTTCCCTTTCAGTTAACAATTCCTGTTGCAGAATACCAGTCCAGTTGCTTATTTGTGCTTTCATAAAATTAATATAGTCTGTTCCTTCCAGTTTCTCTGGTACAGCAGAAAATCTCAGTTTTTTTCTTCGTGCTCTGTCCTCTAATACTATTATTTTTTTAAACATCTCTTCTTGTGCAGTTTCATATTCAACAAGCCTTTTCTTCATTTCAAGCTCTGAATTTTGCAGTTTTATCACCTTATCTGAATATCTGTTTAAAGCTTCTTCCATCTTTTTCAGCCTTTTATTGTATGAGTTGATATGCCCCATCAGTGTTTTATTTATTTTAATCGGGTCTCTGTGCAGTTGCCTTATACTTTCCTCTAGGTTACTGGAAGTCATGCCTGGAGCTTGCACTGCTTTAAGCAGCTGCAGTACTTTTCCCTTTTATAGCTGACTTTTGTTCAGGTCTTTTGTATTTCTTTTTCCTGGCCTTCAGGCAGTGCATTTACTAGCCAGTTACTGAAATTTACCCAGAAATTTAGATCCACTAGCTTTCTCTGCTAAGCTTCTGTTTGGACACTGGGAGAGCCAGAATTAAGCTGTTACTCAATGTGCAGCCATCTTGGAAGTGGCATTGTATTTTCTGTATTGTAAAATTTTCTATATCTGGATGCCAGTTGTGATCTCTCCATCGACCCTGTCCTGTGTGACCGTCTACATGTCTACAAAACCAGTAGCACCAAAAACGCCTTTGCAAGCAACCTGAACCTTGACCAAAACATTACTAGAATCTACCAGAGGTCTAGATACCTCTCCCAAATAATTTTCTCCACTGGAATGGACTTCTTGTTTATATTAAACAAAGTAGGTTCCTTACCCTCTTTATAAACAGCCTTGATGACTGGATGGGTATGCATAAATATACCCTATGTCTGACTCCACTATCCCTTATAGAAAGGTGTAGCAAGTAATAGGAATTACATCTTCTAGTATAGTAAAGGTCTACCCAATTAATGGCATAGTAGTATCCTATGAACTTAAGAAATGAAAAAAATATTTTGATATCATATGGTGCTTTTTTATAAATACCTATAATAAATTCACACTATTTAACTTTTTCACACCTAGCCTGAGTGTAATTTCACACCTCCTGACACCTGAAGAGTTTCTGTCTTAACAGACTTCACCTAGCTAAAATTCAGAGAAAGCAGTATTTCAACCTAGCCGTAAACAAATGTATACATTACAAAAATGAGAAAAGTTACCAAAAAAGTTAAAATGTGAAAGTTACTCAGCATACACTCCTCTTCACAGCAGTAATAATAATAATAATTTTACATTTAACAAGTAATTAGATAATATATGCATTTATTTATTATGACTATGTATTAATATCTCTGTAATCACAGTAGACGTATCTAAATTATTAGTGTGACTTTTGTTTGGGTAGATGTGATCTTCATTTGGCTGCAGACTAGATTTGTAGAAAATGCATGCCATTATTAAAATATTTGCATAATTATAAATAGTATGTGTATCTAAATATTTAATGGACAGATGAATTTAAATATCTGCCAAGCAGTGATGGTTAGACATCAGCTGTCAATGCAGTCGTTTTGAATTACTGTGTATACTTTCAGTTGACACAGTGGAATCCCTTGTAAATACCCTCTGGCTGAAGTTATTAATATAATTATGAACATATGCAATACACTCATAATATTTCCAGGAAAACTCATACTTTTTGTGTTACCAAATACCCCACTCATCCAGTGAGCCATTCATTACCACTCTGATGACTTGGCATGTGAAATACTGAATCTAAATCCATCCAAGTACAATATGCCAGAAATATCTACCGAAATATGATAATTATGCTAATATGCATATCTTATTACTGAACAAGTTTGAATATCTGCTGAATGGTAGTATGCAGACAGCTGCTGTCAGTGACAAGTTTTGCAGCATTATATCAGGTTTCATTTGATACCATGAAATACCATGGAATCACCTTATGGTTCCATGGAATCACCTTATGGTTTACTTTATTAATATAATTATTGTGTATGCCATACATTCATAATATTTCCAGGAAAACAAATCATAATTTTTGTGATCCGAAGTACCCCACTCATCTGATGAACCATTTGTGACCTCTCTGGTAACTAGGCATGTGAATACTGAATCACAATCCATCCAAGTGCAAATGTAAGAGATAAAGTACAGAAATATGATAATTACACTAAAATGCATGTTTTATTACTGAACAAGTTAGAATGTGTGCTGAATGGTGGTATGTAGACAGCTGCTATCAGTGACAACTTTTGAAGAATTATGTCAGCTTTTATTTCATACCATGAAATACCACATAATCACCTTATGGTTCATGTTATTAATATCGGTATTGACATACACCATACATTCATATTGCCTGGAAGAAGTCATAATTTTTGTGTTACCAAGTACCCCAGTCAAATATTCATAGGTTAGTACTAAGCTAACTGCCCTTGCGAGCCATTTTAAGCTTAGCCAATTTTCCCTAGTGAGACTCAAACCCTGCACCTTGTGTTTGTAAGGCAAACACTGTAACCATTAGGCCACCCTCCCAACCCTAAATGGCCTCTACTGTGCTCAAACACAGAACCCCACACACCATAGGAAAAGTGCTTTACCACTAAGCCATATCAGATATAGAAAACACAAGAACTGCTACCAACCAACTTGAACAAAAAAATACAGTTCCAAAGGAACACTCGAGTGTAGCAGTGTAAAGTAGCTAAAATTAGCTGTAAGTAAACTGTAGATGAACACTAATAAGTGCCTTAAAAGTTTGAGCGCACTTTCGTCTTGTTACTTTAGACGAAAGCGCGCTCAAATAAATTTACTTTGTAACTGTATTTTTTTGTTCAAGTACCTCAGTCACCTGAGAAGCAATTTATGACCTATCTGGTGACTGGGCATGTGAAATAGTGAATCACAATCCATCAAAATGCAAAATGCCAGAGACATGTACAGAAGTATGAATGATGATGCTAATATGCATATTTTATTAATGAACACATTGGAATATCAGCCCAGAAATTCATAATTCACGTGTTACCTAGTATCCCTGTCATGTGAAGAGCTTAATTCCATGCATTTACCATGCCAGGATTAGTGCCAACAGCATGAGAGGCATACAGCAAGATCCGTCTGCCATGTGACCCTGAGTAGGATAATCTGAGTATCAAAGGATGAGTGAATAAATGAACACAGTGCAGTTCTTTGGAGGAGACAGAATTTATATGAAAACAGATCTGAAGGATACTTGGCTGTAGCCACTGATATCTCCTCCAAAGTGTTATGCTTGTTGGTGTAGTACTTATCATAGGATCATAGCAGATTACTAGCCTATTGAGCTGGAGGTAATTTTAAGCCTAGCTATTTTATCCCAATGTAATACCATAGAAATGCTAGTCAGTACCCAAGATTGCATTTAGTGATGACTGTCCATGTCCAGGAGGGTTCTGGGCTGTATCTCCAGTAAGAATTTATGGTGCCCCATCCACTTGTCCGGGTTTCTCTTGAACACTGTCATAGAGGTATTCTATTTCACATGAACTGGTAGCCTGTTCCAAAGATGTAGCAGTCAATGGGAGAAAAATCTGTCCCTCCAGCATGTTCTATTTAAGTCACAGGCCATATTCAGGTCTCTGGAACAGGTAGCCCTAGTCCTGTTTGATTTACGGATATGCAGCAAGCTCATTTGGTTTGGGTTTTGTATTGCTCTGTAAGCCAGGCGTAAATCTCCTCTAAGATGTCTGTACAATACGGAGTACAGTGACAAGGACTTTACTCGGTCTGTGTAAGGCACATGCTGGAGCCCCTTGATCTTCTTTGTTAGAAACCTCTGAGGTCTCTCTAATTGCTGCAGGTGCTTACTATGGTACATGCCAAATGGGGTGTTATACTCAGTTGTGGGCCAGATTAGTGCTGAGTTCAGGGGGTTATAAATTATTTTGCCCTCGAGGTGATGCCTTTACTAATCAAGCGTGCTATGTAGAAAGCTTTCCTTACTACAGTAGACACTTGGTGGTCGAAGTTAAGGTCACAGTCAACTTGTGATCCCATGTCCCTTACCACTTCATGAGTAGTTGGAGTATTGTTGTTGATTTGATAGTGTAAGGGGACATGCTTGTGCCAAAGGGAATGATGATGCATTTCTTTGCATTCAGTTTGAGACCGTGACTAATATACTAGTCACTGGTCTGCGTGTGACCCTCCTGGAGTATACTGTCATCATTTGGGGATTCAGTGATTGCACCCAGTTTACAGTTGTCTGCAAACTTGGTCAGCCACTACCCCTTAGTTTTGACCTGAACTTCTGAGAAGTATATACCAAAAAATAGGGGGCCCAACACCTGTGGCATCCCACTGGTAACAGGTCTGCTGGTTGATGTGGAGTCACCCACTTTGATAGTGTGTGTCCATTTTTTGAGACATTCTGCAACTCGTCTTACAACAAAGGGGTTTACATTCACTTTACTAAGTTTATTGATAATGCCGGAATGTGAGATTGTGTCAAAAGCCTTTGCCAGGTCAAGGTATGCTGTGTACACAGATTTGCTCTCATCAATGGCCTTGGTCACATTTTCAAAGAAATCCACGAGATTTAACAGGCAGGATCTGACCTTCACAAAGCTGAATTGGGTAGGATGTAGGGTTTGGAGGTCACCTATGTATGTATTCATGAGGTCCATAATGATATGTTCCATGGCCTTACAGATGAGGCTGATCAAGCTTATGGGTCTGTAATTCCCTGGATCTGTTGCTAGGTCACTTTTGTGGAGGGGAATAACTGTTGCTGTTCTCCATTCTGCAGGAACAAAGCCTGTAGTTAGGCTGTGATTGAAGAGGGTAGTTAGTGGTGATGCTAGTTCATGTTTTAGCCTGTTTAGAAGATAGCCTGGGATGTTGTCTGGTCCCATAGAGGCTGTGTTTTTGCCTAGGACAAGGCTTTGAAGACCTGTTCTTCAGATATGTAAGGCGGGGGGGGGGGGGTTGGGGGAAGGTTTGTTGTAAGTTAGGAGGGGATAAGAGAGAGAAATGTTTGCCAAACTTACCCACTAGCAGGCTTGCTATCTCTGTGGGGTCAGTGTGTGTGTGATACCTTGGCTGTACTTGCTAAGTTTCTATCAAAGGAGCCCTTGGAGGATTTGAAAAGTTGTCTTATTTGCCTTTTGAGGCTGAGCAGGGTGCTTTTCCATTGTTGGGGCCTTGCCTTTGTTTTCTTGGACAGCAAATTTTTGCATGTATTGTAAAGTTTGTTGATCCTGGATGTCCACCATGCAGCCTGTTTTTACTTGGGGCTCTGGCTTTGATTCTTTGCTGTACGGCCAAGTTTATATGCTTATGCAAGTGATTGTACAGGGCTTTAGTGTAAGCTTCAACATAGTTACCATGGGTCTATATTAGATCACCGAATGCTTAAAAAAGCAAATGGTGATTGATCGAACTTATGTAAGTGAAAGCTTACAATCTCGAACTGTCAGAACAGCGATTTTTTTTCCTAGGGAAAAAAAATCACTGTTCCAAAACACATACACCTAAAATCTGACACCTAACCCTACACTAAACTATACACACACCACTAACTATCCACTTACCTTAACCCAAACCCTAACCCTAAGGTCCGTCACTATCGCACATTCACCTCACCCGCTCCCTAACCCTAACTCACCTAACACGCCCTATCCCTCACGTCCACACAATCCCACAGATAACTAACCCGTGTCCTAACCCGCCCTAACACTCACATCCACACCTGTACCCGACCCGTAACTTTCCACCACAGCACTGAAAATACCAAAGCAACAGAAACGGACAACCAAATTCTTTCCCTAGGAAAAAATTTGGGTTTCTGTTGCTTCGATATTTTAAGCTTTCGCTTACATAAGTTCGATCAATCACCGTTCGTTTTTTTAAGCGTTCGGTGATCTAATATAGACCCAGTTACCACTTCCAGCTTGGAATGGGGCTTGGAATGCATTTATACCTTCACCTAGGAGGATATACTTTGCCTTGGTACAGTTTTTTAGTTAGATTACACCCTTTGTGAGTTCTGGTGTTAGTGCCAGCTTGAAGGTGACTGATTTGTGGTCAGTTTTAACAAATGAGTGTCAGACAGTTGTGGCAGTGCATCTGTTTGACATGTTGGTGAGGACCAGATCTAGAATGTTTGTTCCCGTTGTCAGTGTATGGACAATTTGTTCCATGCTATTTGAATTAACAAAGTCAAGGAACTTTTGTGTTAATGAGTTAGGGCTAGCATAGGTTTCCCATTTGATGGTGGGATAATTGAAATTCCCCCATAACCAGTGTGTTCGGTAAAATTTGGAATGTCTCCAGTTTGGTCAATTATGCTTCGTCGGCATCATGACCCATGGAGGGGGATCTATAACTAGCCGTGACTTGAATGGGGTCTTACCCACCATAACCTGGACCTGGAGTAACTCCATGGAGTTGTCCAGTCGAACTAGACGGGAGGTGAATTTGTCTCTATGTTGTTTTTGAGACCTTGCCTAAAGAAGGCAGTATGGGGGAGGCAAGAGCCTTTGCCAGCAGCCAAAAGCCTACAGGTGCCAGGTGCAAACCATCTCTGGCAAAACAGGGAGGTTTGTCAACCGTGGCTTTTCAGGCTGACAGGAACTGCCTCCCCTTTGAATGACACCAAAAACTGAGCCAGGTATTGAAATTAATCTTTTTTTTTCTTTATACTGTGGCATCATTCTAGGTGAGGGTAGTATGCTGCTCAAGGCTAGGGGCATACCTGACTGGGACACATACTCAGAAAGGTTGACCATGTCTCTCTTCATATAGTCCAATGAGGCACATCTCAGGTCATTCACACCAACATGAACTATGACAGAGTCATAATGGTACTTGGTGCTGAGAGACCTGAATGCATGTGTGATCTGATGAATCCTTGCACTAGACAGGCAGCTGACCGTGAAATTCTCCTTCTCCAACCTGGTGAATGGGACATCTGTGTGTCTCACTATTGAGACTCCAGTGACAAGAAAATGTGTTTACTGTTACTCCTTAGTGGCTTGGTGGGTGAGACACTGGTGTTGCTATGTGTCATGGATGCTGTGGGGACTGTTTTAGTTGTAGCAGTCTTGTGTTTTGGATGTCTCTGGTATTCTGAGTTTTTCGTGAGCACATCTGCATATGTTGATTTACGTGTTTGATGCATACTATGTGTATGAATCATGTTATGTGTATGAGTAGTGGTACTATGAACATATGTAGAGTTGGGTGAGTTGACAACCTTCTCCGTGTTACTGTTTTGAGTGAGAGAGAGAGCATGGATTCTAGATTCTAGGTGAAAATACATCTCTTGCACGCTGCACTAGAGTGTGTTATTACTAGAGAGTTGTCTGTGTACATGAGGAGATTGCTACAGTGCTTCAAGAGACCGAAGTCAACAAGGTGGGCATGAGAAACAAGGGTAGTCCAACTGTAACTCTCCGTAATGCTAGGTTGAAGACCGTTGTCACTAGGGGTGGCTAGTCATAATAAATCACAGAGGAGCTCAGTGGATGGATATTTCTGCCTGGGTTTTAGGGAAAATTTGTTGAATTTAACTGTCCGGCTTTGGCGCACAACTGCATGGCAGTGTGCAATGATGCTCAATGTGCAAACAAGCAGAAACCTGCTCAAATGCAGGACCTAAATACCAGAAGCTAAAAACTTGAAAGAAATTTTTAAAAGATTCAAAAGGACCAATGAGGATGCTTATTCCAAGCCCTAAACAGGCTTCACTTTACCAGATAGGTGCCAGTCAGCACAGTTCTCTCAAAAAGTGCAGACAGGCTCCTTCCAATACAAGATGGCCTGGAAAGTATGCTCAGAATAAATATACCGCTACAAACAATTGCAGAAACAGTAAGCCTGTATCTGGACAATGCTACAGCTACTAGCTGCCCTAGTTTCAGCGGGAAACACTAGAGAATGTTTAAATCAGCAGAAAAATAGCACTGAGACACTAAACAAACATTTAAAACAGCAGAAAGTCAGCAAGGAAGCTCTAAAGAATGTTTTAAACAGTTAACAGATCAGTTATTTAAGTACTGCTTGGCGGGAAAACCAGAACAAGCAGAACAGATAGCTTAAAAACAGTGAAAAATACCAGTAAATACTCAACAAACAGTGAAACTAGCACAAATGCTTTGTAAGCAGTGAAAATAGCAATAAAATTTGATTTAACAGGCACAATAAAGCAGACAATTGCAGTACAACAGTGTAATTTAGTACACAGTAAATAAATACAGTATAAAAGTAGACAGCAGGCAATAAAAAGTGCAGTAAATAGCTGCAGACTCCAAACTGCAGGGCCTATGCTTTTTCAGGTCTTGTAGCTCAGGAGTTTGAGCACTGGTCTTCTAAACCAGGGATCGTGAGTTGAAATCTCATCAAGGCCTCAACCTGTACTTTAGTAGGGCTAAGTTCTTGGGCCAGTAACCTGTTATTAACCTATATAATCCATCATTTCTGATACCCTCATTATCCTCTTCAGTTACATGGCAGCCGGGTGTTATTTCAGCAAGTTAATATAATTATGAGCATATGCCATACATTCATATTACCAGGAAAAAACTCAGTTTTTGCCGTACCGAGGAGCCATTCATGAGCTCTCCACTGACATGCCATATGAAGTGCTGTTCTACAATGTGTCTGCAATAGGAAATTCCAGATCTGTTATTGTCAGTTTTCATTTCATTTTCACATATGGTTTGGATCTGATCCATCAGATTTGACTCGGCTGTTAAAATAGCTTGTGGCAACCAAAAAACTCTTGGGCAACTTCCCTTACCCACAGTGCATCCCTCCTTGTTACCTCAGATCTTGTTTGCCAGTTCACGAAAGACATGGTCATACCTGTAGCTCTTGGGCAGATAAGTGATATTTTTTTAATGTTTACCATTCCTCTCCTTCTATTTATTCTATTTTTATTAGTCTAACTTAACCACTTTTCCCTTTCCCCTGAGGATGTTTCCTTCAGGGACATTTTGGAGATCTTTAAGCAGATAGGTGGCTGGCAGACCAGCAGTCCTTCACCTGAGGAGTTGGTGTACCTGGTGGCCTTCGAATCCCGTCCATCTACCTGCTGGGTGACTCCACCCATCAAGGAGCTCATAGATTTGATTTCTCGACAGGCGTGGGAGAGCCTGCACTCCATTGCACCAACTCCCAGGAGACCAAACAAAATAATTACAGTACCAGATGACAAGAAATTTTGGACAAAAGGGGTTGCAGTAGATGCCATAGTTGTGGCAGCAGCTACTAAGAAGGAACTCTCAGAGGAAATTTCCACTATCCATCACCTTAATAAGGATTCCAGGAGAATGGATAGATGTGGGAAGTGAGTTTTCTCTTCACTGACCTTTGCCCTATGATTGCTGAATTATCTTTCCCATTTTACTAGGCTTCAGAGGGATCTGGTCAAAGAGCTCCCATATACCCTTGAGGGTGCCATAGCTGAAGGGGTGTGAGAAAAGGTTACGTCCCAGATGGCAACCCTACTTTATATAGCTAACTCTTCCATAAGGCTGATATCACATGCAGCTGAGGGAATAAGTAGGGCGGCGGGTTCAGGCATATCCATCAGGAGGCATATCTGGATTTGTCTTTGTGACTTTGCAGAGCCTTTTAAGTTTTCGTTCGTCAGCGCTCCATTTGGCAGCACATCCGTTTTTGGTCCCAAGGTCAAAGATATGCTATCCAGGTGTGAAAAAGATGGTAAGACCTTCTGTGCCTTGGGCATACATTTTTTCACCCCCGCAGAGACCATATCCAAAGAGTCAGACAGTTGGTGGCAAAATTTGGTTCAAGAAATCACAAGGGTCTTATAATGACACACGTTGAGAGAGTTCCTGCAGAGGGAGGAACAATTCTGTAAGATGCCACCCTCACAGCAGAGGAGACTCACAAAACCAAGGATCCAGACTTTTCTATGGGGAAACTGTTCCAGCACTCCTGAAAGGAGGCCCGATTGCCCACCTCTGGAGCCAAACGGGCCAATTATCTCTGCACCTGAGAGCCTGGCTAAAGAAAACCACCGACATATGGGTGCAGAGGAAAATATCCAGAGGTTACATAATACCCTTTCGCCACCCCCTCCAAACAAGAGAATCCTGGATGTCCCACCCAGTCAAAAAGGAATCATGTAGTAGTTCAGATACAGAAACTGCTAGACAAAAGAGTCATTCAAAAGGTGCCCCCCCGCCCCGATCAGCGAGGATTTGGAACTTACTCACGGTTCTTTTTAGTTCCAAAGAAAACAGGGGACTGGAGACCAATACTGGATCTCAGCAGATTAAACAAATCAGTTTGACGCCAAAAGTTCTGAATGGTCATGGTACAGTCTGTGATTCCTTTTTTTGGAACAGGGCGATTGGATATGCTCCATAGACCTTCAGGCTGCATACTAACATATAAAGATGGACAGGCACTCCAGAAGGCATGTACACTTCTGGCTCAGAGCCAGTCATTACCAGTTCAAAGCACTGCTCTTTGACCTCACAATGTCTGTCAGAGTGTTCACCAAATGCAAGGCAGTGGTAGTATCTAACCTAAACAACAAGGATTCCGAGTGTTTCCTTATTTACACGACTGGCTCATTTCCGCCCTGACCAGGCATCTACTTATCCAAGCAAGGGACTTTGTTATCCACACTTGTACAGAGCTTGGCATAACCATAAATTATGAAAAATCTCAGTTGTAACCTTCCCAAATACTAGAATTTATAGTAGCAGAGGTAGGTACGAGTCAGAGGATCACAAAGTTTCCACTCTCTCGGCTACAGACAATCAGATGCCAAGCTTCCAAGCTGCTTCAAAATAGGATGATAGCTGCTTGTTACATCCTTCAGGTTCTGAGGTCCATGGTGGCAACTATCACCTTGGTCCCAGAGAGATTTCACATGAGAATACTACAATGGCTACTAGCTGCTCAGTGGTCAATTCTTCACCATCCCATGTCCTACCAGATTCTCATCATGGGCACTTGCAAAAGAAATCTTTTCTAGTGGATTAATTCCACTTAATTTAAGTAAGCAGACCTTTTGTTCCCCCACAGCCACAGGCCAAGGTGATGATGGATGCTTCCCAGATTTGGGGGGGGGAGGGGGGGGCAGTCCACAGGTCCTGGTCTACCAGCGAGGCCAAGCTACACAAATATGTCCTGGAGGTGAGGCCAGTGCTTCTAGCATTGCAAGCCTCTCAGAATGCTTTCCCTCGAGGAATGGTGGCGATTTAATCAGACAACATGTCAGTGGTTTGGTACATAAGCAAACAGGGAGGGACCAGATCTTATCCCCTTTATTAAGGGTATCAGAACTTGTCAGAGATTTGGGATGCATGGCTAGGTTTAAAATGGCCGTTGTGGTCGTTAGCCTAGTAAACACTTATGACCCTGTGTCAGGAAGCGTTCAGAGTGTGGCAATGGGCGATCTCATCCATTCGATTTCTTGTAGCAACACACATTCCGGGAAAGTCCAGTGTCTTGCTTCACGAGTGGTCCCTCCACAAGAAAGTGACGGAAGACATCTTCCACAGGTGAGGCCAGCCTTGCTGTGATCTCTTTGCATCCCCTCTGAACAAATGCATTAGCTACTTTGCCTTAGTTCCCCCAGTGAGGGAGTCACTGAGGAATGCTTTAATGCATGATTGGCCTCCCGGTCTACTGCATACCTTTCCCCCAACTCTGTTGATTCCCAAATTTCTCCAGAAAGTAATCAGGTTGAAGAGAGCAGTAATCCTCATTGCTCCATTTTGGGCTCGACAAGTCTGGTTTCCCCTTCTTTTGCCCTCATTTACTGAGAAAACCTTGGACTTTGGATCCCACTCCAGACCTACTGTCACACCTGACTTGAATGATTCATCCCAGTCTGTCCAACCTCAAGCTGACGGCTTGGTTTCTCCAATTCCATTGATAGCCAGACAACCTGTGCTGTCCTCCCCAGTCTACCATATCTTACTAGCCTCCCATAAGTCTTCTACTCCAAAACTTTATAAGAGCAAATGGAAAAGATTTGTGTCCTGGGTCAATCAACATGACATAGATCACTTCACTGCACCAATTCACTGTATTCTGGAGTTTTTGGCTCATCGCTTTGATAATGGAACAGATACCTCTACAATTAAACTACAGTTAGCAGCAATCTCTGATTTTCATGTTGGGAAGAATAACTTGACACTCATTTCCCACAAACTCTGCAAAGCCTTTCTGAAAGGGACTCTTTTGCTGAGACCACCTTATAAGGACCCCTCCCTACATGGGACCTAAACTTAGTTCTATGTTTTATTGTTCATCCCCCTTTAGAATCTGCAGCTACATGTGATATAAAATTGTTATCTTGGAAGACGATCTTTCTAGTAGCCATTACATCTGCTAGAAGGATATCAGAGATTCAGGCTTTATCTTCACAACCTCAGTACCTGATTTTCCATAAAGACAGTTTCCTTGTGCACCAACCCTCCTTTTTGACCAAGGTTGTTTCAGAGTCCAATATCAATCAATCCATTTCACCTCACATCCCTACCCTCCAAGCTCCCAGCCTTTGCTCCTGGTAGAGCGGGAAGTTCAATATTAGTGGATTAGCTAATGTTCTCCATACTCCAGAAATGGTCTCCCCATGACCATTGATGTGAAATTGTGAAATTCTCTGTATATACACCTTCATAACATAGTTTTAGTAAACAAGATCTGAGGTAACAGGAAGGGCTGCATTGTGGGTAAGGGGAGGTGCTCAAGAGCTTTTTGGTTGCCACGAGCTATTCTAATGGCTGAGTCATATCCGATGGCTCGGATCCAAACCCATATGTAAGGTGAAATGAAAACTGACAATACCGATGGAATTTTATGGTAAGTACATAACTTCTTTTTATTTACCAACGTATGATATTTAGGCAAATGTGCATATTGCAGTTTTAAACAAGTCTAAATATCTTCAGGTCATTTCCATCAGACAGCAGATATCAATGACCACTTTTGCATCACTGTCTAAGTTTGTTTGATACCATGGATTACAATGTCATATACTGAAACTTAGCACTGCAGCTGCATACACTTGCATTTATACATTCTATACAATGAAGAAGCAGAGTCAGACTTCAGTAGAATAATTCATTAACACAAAGCTTTTGGTGTATTTAGTCAAGAAACTATTTGAAGACAACAAAGAAATGAAACTAAAGGGTTGTCTATATGTTTCGTGGTGTAAAATTTTACAGATTGCACAGTTCTATAAAGATTGCCTTCCTGATGTCCATTATGCCCTTTGTTTGTTAAATGCACCTCATCATGAATGTATAGTTCTGAAGATAATGTAATTATTGTGGGGGTGCTTACAAGGGGACCGTTGTAATCACTGAAACTGTGCAATAGTTTTCTGCTACTCCCAGTGCATCACACGAGACCCCACACACACACACAGCCCCCCCCCCAAAGTGAAAGGCACTCGGTGTACTGGGAAAGGGTGGAGCAAAGCCCACCTCTCCACTTGTGCTGCAACAGTACATGAGACCAAGCAACAACCCCACCTACCATGGCAGCACACCCACTACACTGAGACAAAGTCATCCAGGGGATACCCAGTGTCAGTGCTGTGCATCTCTGCTGTTGTCCATTACAGGTTACATCACTCAAATAAGACAGAGAAAAAATGCATTGGATGAGGACAGAGCAAAGCCCATCTCTCCACTCATGCTGTGATGATACATGGGACCAAGTGTCAGCCCCACCCACCATGCATACCCAGTGCACCAAAACAGAGTCCCCAGGGGTTACCCAGTGTAGGTGCAGTACATCTCTGCTGTTCTCTCTTACAGGTCACATCACACAGACAGACAATGTATTGGGGAAGAGCAGAGAAAGGCCCACATCCCTGTTCATGCTACGTTAGTACATGGGAGCCCCAGCTGCCATGGAATGCACACCCACTGCACTGACACAGAGTCTCTCAGGGGATTCCTGCTATTTATGCTATGTATCTCTGCTGTTCTCCATTACAGGTCATACCACACGGGCAGAGAGACAGACTGTGTGCTGGGAAAAGCAGAGCAAAGCCCACTTCTCTAGTCATGCTGTGAGAGTACATGGGCCAGAGCAACAGCCCACCTGCCATAGCATGCACACTGTCTGCACTAAGACAGAGTCTCCTGGAGGGTAGCCAGTGTTGGTGCTGTGTATATCTGCTGACTTCTGTTACAGGTCACACCATGTAGACAGACAGACAAACAGTGTACCAGGAAAGGGCAGAGAGAGCAGGACTTGAGCCTGGAGATGGACGTCTCCTCCGCAGACAGCAGGACCTGAGCCCACAGACAGACACCTCTTCTCAGAAAGCAAGACCTTAGCATGAATGCAGATGCCTCCCCCATATTCCAGAACTTGAGCCTGGAGACAGATGCCTTCTCCCGACACAGCAGGACCTGAGCCAAACAGACACTTCCACACAGACAGCAGGTCCTGAGCCTGTATGGAAATACCTTCACCCAGACACCAGGACCTGATCTTGTATATAGATGCCTCCCCCAGACAGCAGGACCTGAGCCTGGGCACAGAATCCTCCCCCTGATAGCAGGACCTGATGCTGGACGTAGATGTCTCTCCCAGACATCAGGTCGTAAGCCTAGATGCAGACATATTCCCCTAGACAGCAGTACCTGAGCCTGAACTCAAATTCCTGCCCCTAGACAGCAGGACCTAAGCCTGAGCACAGAAGCCCCCACCCCCGCCCCCAGACAGCAGGACTTGAGCCTGGATGCAGATGCCTTCCGCCTAGACAGTAGGACCTAAGCCTAGACACAGATGCCTCCCCAGACAGCAGGACATGAGCCTGAAAGTAGATGACTTCCCACAGACAGCAGGACCTGAATTTGGATACAGACTAATCCCCCTAGACAGCAGGACCTGATCCTGGATTTAGATGCTTCCTCCCAGACAGCAGCAGCTGAGCCTTGAAGCAGACTCCTCCCCCAGACAGCTGGACTTCAGCCTGGTTTCAGACGCCTCCCCCAAACAGCTGGATCTGTGCCTGGACACCCACTGCACTGAAACAAAGTCTCCCAAGGGATACCCAGTGTCAGTGCTGTGCGCATCCCTGATAGTCTCCATTACAGGCCACAGAAGGATGAAGAAGCACATGAACATTGCAAGGTATTTCGGACTGATGGGGCATACATGACAGTAGGGATACATGAGTCACTATGCCTATGTACTTCATGCAGAAGCTGTACATCAAAACCTATCCGCTGAAAATGTAAAAGAGGTACTTCACACCCTTATTGCATTTCCCTTGTTGATGGTGAAGGTGTTATCCTATTGGTTGGATTACATGCTATGTTCACATGGTCTTCTGCCATATCTGTAGAAGTATATGGCCGTAAATCATGTTATTGTGATTTGGTCCAAGAGGTCCTCTGCCATACCTATAGAAGTATATGATCACTGATGCTGCTAGTATGTTGCTTCAGTAGAGAAAAGTGCAATATCACTATACAGAGGTTCATAGATAAGTACTAGTCTAGCTGCTGTCCTTGTGAGACATTTTAAGCCTTGCCATTTTCCCTCAGGGGTGAGAATCAAACCCTGTACTGTGTCTTTGAGGTTAAAATCTTAACCATTATGCCAACCCCAACCACAAATGCCATGCTCCACTGACCAGGAATCAAACCCAGGCCGCCCATGTGGCTGGAGAGAATTCTACCACTGGACCACCAGTGCTCATGATCATTTTCATCTGTGCACAATTACTCATAATTTCTGTAAGAGTACAGTAATTATGATACCTCACCTTACTCTGCATAGTTGTGGTATGGTGTAAAGCATTCCAAGTACAAGTATACTCCACATGTCATGCATCCCTCTGTTGGCCATGCATATCTTATGGAATACACAGCCACAGCACCTCCTTTGCTTCATTTTTATGGAGTAAAATACCCTTTTGCAGTGACATGTTTATTTCCCGAAGTGGAGGATTCTTTTAATGGTACACCAGAGGTCTGGACAGGCTCTGAGCATTAGTGTCAAGAACTGTTTAAGGAAGACCAGTCTGCTTCACTGGTGAAGGTTACCATGCCCCAGATGCACCTGGTGACTCCAACTGTCTCACAACAGAAGGAATGCATTAGCAATACCCACATCCTGCAGGAACCAGAACAGATATACCCATCACTTTGAAAATTATATTCCTGTGGTATACTGGACAAATAACTGGTATGACACATTAATGCCATTCCTGAAATTCTTGTAACATGGTGAGAGTGATGGACAGGGAATCTGAAACCATGTGTCTTCTCGCTGCTTCTTCCCACAGTTACTCTTAGTTCAGTTGAACCTGTGTGTTATTGACAGCAGAAAGACTGACATTGTTTTTCCTTGCTGTAGCAAGCAAGTGTCCACTCTAATGCTGAATAATGTAATTAAGTGTGCAATGATGCTTTTGTTCAGTTTAGCTTCAGTCATTATGGTGACTCGCTTGTGTCTGTTTAACTGTGGTAGGATGGAAAACAGTCAACCCACACAATGATTCCACATGTCAGGCATCCTTGTGATGGCTCTGTATGTTTTTTTTTTTAACAGACAGCCACAGCATCTGGCTTTCTGCATTTTAATTGCATAATGTGGTCCCTGTTGCATTGCTGTGTTCATTCCCCTCAGTGCAGGTATCCTTTTTCAGATCAGAGATCTTGATAGATAAAACCCAAAGTCAGCACAACAAACTGAATAAAAACAAAAAAACGAAATGGAAAGACTTCGGAGCCAAGTGCCGCTTGAGAATATCTTTATTAGTTAAAAACAGTTAAGCATTTAACTGTTTTTAACTGTTAAAGGTATTCTCAACCAGCACTTGGCTCTGAAGTCTTTCCATTCCATTTTTAGATCTTGATAGATGTTGAGATAGCATTTGTCATGGCAACCATTCATGGAAATCCATTTTTGCTCATGGGTGAACATTTCCATATTAGGAATAAACCTGATGATTATTACTCTCTGTAGACATAGGCAATGCATTGACAATAGTACATCCCACATAAACCAGAAGAGATTACATCCACCAGTTCACTGCCCTTCTTCCTGTTTTATATTATGCTCTTAACTGATCTGTGGCATCAGTGCCATTCATGTAGTTGTTGTACTGAGGCAAGAGAGATGGACAGAGTGTCTGAATATGACAGCCATGTTTCTGCCTTCTCTGCACAGTGGAGTTAAGTTCTAGTGGATCAGTGTTTACTGACAGCAGAAAAACTGTATGATTGTCTTTCCATGTTGTTGCAAACAATGGTCCACTCTGCCTCTGAATAATGCCTCCTCTTTGGAGCATCCTTCTGGTCACAATATTGAGATTGTAAGGCCTTCCTGCACAATTGGTGCACATGGTCCGACAACAATACAGCCCATGCTGCAGTAACACTTTAGCCAGGCCTAAAGACATGAAGACATTTTCGAATTACATATGGTGATATTTACCGTACAAGCCCTATGTGAGATCCATGACTACACGATGTGCAACTCCCATCACATGTGTCCCTTCCTCCTTTCCTGTATAGACTTGCAAGTTATTTATGTAGGCATTGTTGGCCATCAGCCAGCACCCACACCTTGATCCCATATTTGTGTGGCTTGGCTGGCATATATTGACAGTAGCTCAACTGATCTCAGAAATGCCACCATAGCCTTATTCTACAGACACCTTTCTATAGAGGTTATACTGGCTCTGGAAATCTTCAGTAAGAGTATTCAACACTGGATGTATATGATGCAATTTATTATGGCCTGTCTGAGCCCTAGGGGTATTGGTGGCGTTATCAGTAAGGTGAAAGTACTGTTGAATATTTTCAAACTGTACATGGAGCATCACCTTTCGATGGGGTAATTGCCATACACAGGGTCTGTATCCCAGTATTTCCTGTACTCAGGAAGAGGCACCATTTATTTATTTATTTTACATTTGTTGACTGGGATAGCCTGACTGGATACATGTCCATTTTCAGTGGAGGCCCGGGGAGAAAAGCTCCACATAACAAAATAGTACAGAGACAGTGAATGCATAACTAAGTTTAAACTCAGGAAACATATTAAAATATAAACATAGGATACAAGCAGATATCATAATTCACAATGTACAGACATACATATGAAAGGAGGCTTGGGTAGATAGCGAAACAGCAGATTGGGTGGTGGTGTTATCAATAAGATGAAAGTACTGTCGACTTTTTTCAAAATGGAGCATTACCTTTCGATGGGGTAATTGCCATACAAAGGGTCTGTATCCCAGTATTTTCTGTACTCAGGAAGAGGTACCACTACTATCTGAGGTGTCCTTAGCACTGCCTGCACTGTCATCACTATCCTCCAGGGTAAACTCAAAGTTAGACACACTGTATTCTTCTTCACTTTCCACAATTTCATCGTCACCATGCTTATATAGAATCACATTCCAAAGAATGCCTTAATGTCGTCAACACTGACTGTTCATGGCATGTCCACCTTTCCTGAAGCCTGCTGACACTGCAGACTGTACCAGTTTGTCTCTTCTGCAATGTGCTGGTGCAGTGATGGTGGAAACATAAGATGGAAAAAGTCAAGCTCATTTTTTCACTCGACATAGAAGTTGATGAGCTGACACACGTTTCACAAAATTATGGACAATGACTTGATGCAGTACAGTATCCCACTGATCCATGGTTGTGGCCTTGTTACTCATATAGTTCTTTTTGTTAGCACTGTTACTAGGAGTCTTTTATGTGTTCCATGTAGATAACAGGACTGCCCACATGAAATGTCTTTTTTTGCCCCGAAACCAATTACACACCATCACATGCACACGAAGTAGACTACATCACCTATAATAGTGGTTCATCCTTTGGTACAGTGCAACTACTGTGTGTTACAAGGCATAAGCGTTCTGTGGCTCATCACTTCATACAGGGGATCTACTGTGTGTCACAAGACATATTGGTTTATCACATGGAACTGAAAGACATTGTTTGTGGACTGCAGTTTATCACTTAGTACAGGGGATCTATTACTTGTCACAAGGCATAAGTGGTTCATCACTTGGAAGTGCAAGACATTCACTGTGTGCAGACTCTGAGTCATTTTCAGTGATACTGTAATTGGTGCCATACTCACTGTCTGGGAGCATGGGGAGGAGGTTGCTATTTCCAGCTGGGCAAGTTATGTCTTGCAAGTTAGAACTGTTGTAGTCCTGTGAGGTTGCTAATTGCAAACCAGTAATACTTTTCAGGATCTGGCTGCTCTGATTTGCTACTGGTTGCAATGGTTCACTGTAAGTGTACCACAGACACTTACTACTGTTTGGTATTGACCCATTTGTGTTCCTGTCACTCTTAGATCATGGATGCTTGTCAGTGGCTATGTACAAGACTTCATTTTCACTGGCCATGGATTGCACTAACTTTTAGTGTCTGGTGTGACGCCATGCTGCTGACAGAATGATTACAGTTAATGCAGTGATGACTCTGGTGAGTCACTCACTTCATCACTATATGAGGTGCCCTCAGTATTGCCTGCAATGTCATCACTATCCTCCAGGGTAAACTCAAAGTCAGACACACTGTATTCTTCTTCACTTTCCACAATTTCATCGTCGGTTTCTATGGAGAAGTCGTCATCCAAACAGCGGTTGACTTTGGCAGCCATCTTTGCATTGTAGGATTCCATTACCGGTAGATACTCAGGTACATAATATCTTCAAATCTGTAAGGATGCATAGACAGAGATACTGCATTGTTACTTGTGAATCACTCAGGTAACATTACAGATAACCTAGTTGTAAAGTGTGGGTATACAGAATGCAAGCATAATGGAGCGACAAGTACATTCCCTTGGCAAACCCTGACTTACAGCAAGTGTAGGCTGAAAGCATAGCTAAAAGACCTTTAGTCAACACATCTGCACAAAACATCCAAATAATTGTTCAGCAGCAGTCAAAATATATGGACATTTGTGTCAGTATTATTGAAAGTAATTCAAAAATATAATGAAGTATGACATTCAGCATAACCGTGCACTGTGGTAACAGTACCGATAACTGAGCTGTAAAATGCAAGTGTACAGACTGCAAGCCATCTACACACCCCTCCCTAGACAGCAAGTGCTCTCCCTAGACAGTTACCCCTCTGTAGATAGAGACCACCACCAAAGTAACCAAATGAAAAAGTATTTATGTTTATATATATATATATATATATATATATATATATGGGTCTAGGACTATTCATTGAAAGCACATTTCACTGAAAGTCAAATGACTGAGCACAAATCACTGAAAGCACAATTCACTGAAAGTTATATATGGCCTTTTCCCCACTGTAGTGCGACCCTAGAGTTAGAATATATAGTAAGGGGGGTGTGGGGGCATAGCCCCCCATATAGTTTGAATATATATTAAGTTTAGAAAAGAGTAATTTATTGAAATTGCAAGTATCCATGTGTATAGTTCAAAATATTTAAAATCGGTGGGGGCCGGCCCCCCACACCCCTTACTATATATTCTAACTCCAGGGTCGCACTACAGTGGGGAAAAGGCCATATATAACTTTCAAAGAAATGTGTTTCAGTCAAATGTGTTTCAGTGAAATGTGCTTTCAGTGACTAGTCCTAGACCCATATATATATATATATAGGTTCATAGATTCATACTAGGCTATCTGCCCGAGGGCATTTACAAGCCTAGCCCATAGTTTTGTGGCTTACGCCACCCCTTTAGTATGGGGAACTATACCCATTATTTTGCTGTGCCTCTGTTGAGCAGTGACACTGAGGTAATCCCTGGGGTATATCTGCGATCTCCCATCCATTGGTCAAGATTTCTCTTGAACAAGGCCAGCGAGGTGCTCTGCCTCACATATACCGGGATTTTATTCCACAGCATAGGGAGTCTTTGGGTGATGAATCTATCCCTCCAGCACGTCCTATTAATAGCCGTGTCGAGGTTTAAGTCTCCGCCCTTGTGGCTCTGACGGATCTAGATTATTTGAGGTGAAGCATATTCATCAAATCTGGGTTTGACATGGCCTTGTATGTTAGGCAAAGGTCACCTCTGAGCAAGCGTGGCGACTGAATAGAGCTGGAGTTCTTTCAGTCGGGCAGCATAGGACAGATGTTTGAGACCCTTTATCCTTTTGGTGAGGAACTTTTGTGGCCTCTCCAGCTGCTGCAAGTGTCGGGTCAGATACATTCCGAATGGGGCATTGTACTCAATCATTGGTCTGATGAGTGATGAGTATAGGGAGACTATGACCTCCCTTGATCTAGATGAGAATCCCTTCATGATAAGGTGGGCAATGTAGAAGGTCTTCCTAACTACTTTAGCTACATGGGTGTCGAATGACAGACTACTATCAACCTGGGTCCCCAGGTCCCTGATAACTTCTTCTGTACACAGTGGATTGCCACCTATTTGGTAGCTAGGGGTAACCTTGTTTTTCCCGAAGGGTATGACTATGCATTTTTTGGCATTTAACTTTAGGCCATGGCTCTGGCACCAGTTATCCGTTTCTGTGAGACCCTTCTGAAGGATATCTGTGTCAGATGTGTTTTCTACTATGGCGCCCAGTTTGCAGTCATCTGCAAACTTTGTCAGCCATAACCCTCCTGTGTTTGCTTGTACTTGGCAAAAGTAGATGCCAAACAAGAGTGGGCCCAGGACTGAGCCCTGTGGTACACCACTTGTGACAGGCTTTGAGTCTGACATGGCGCCAGCAACTCTGACCCTGTGGGTTCTGTCACTCAGCCAGTTTGCAACCCATCTTGTGATGTATGGGTTAACATTTAAGCTGATGAGTTTTTCAATGATACCCGAGTGGGGTATTGTATCAAAGGCCTTCGCCAGATCGAGGTAGGCTGTATGGACTGCCTTTCCTCATCAATGGCTTTGGTGACTGTTTCAAAAAGTCAACCAAGTTTAGAAGGCATGATCTGCCTTTGACAAAGCCAAACTGGGATGGATCCAAAGTCTGCAAATTCCCTATGTCTTTATTTATGAGGTCCATTATGATCCTCTCCATGGCTTTGCAGATAAGGCTTGTCAAGCTAATGGGCGGTAATTTCCAGGGTCGGTGGAGGCACCGCCTTTGTGAAGTGGGACCACAGTTGCAGTGCGCCACTCCTGGAGTGCGTATCCAGAGGTAAGACTATGATTAAACAGCTGTCCTAGCTGTGGGTTTAATTCCTCGTTGAGTTCGTGGAGCACACAGCCGGGGACACCATCAGGTCCCATGGATGCTGTGTTTTTGCTTTGGAGAGCAGTTCTCACTTGGGCGTTGGAGATGTTTGGGGGCTGCAATCGCTTGGTATAGATATCTCTCCTTTTGGGGAGGGGAGTTTGCACTGAACCTGTCAGCCAGTATGTTGGCAATGTCTGTAGGATCAGTAATCTTCACATCATTTTGAACTAGTTCTGAGCATATCTGGGAGTTTCCTCCCAGGTTTCTAACATAGCTAAAGAAGGCCTTATGATTGTCTTTTGAGTCTTTAGCTATTTTTCTCTCAAAATTTGCTTTGGATGATTTTATGAGAGCTCTTAGTTTTTACTTATAGTGATCAAGGGTGTCTTACCTTTTAAGGATTTTGCTCTATCTTGTAGTAGCTTCCTCCTTTTGTTGTAGAGTTTGTTTATGGCTGGGGTCCACCAGAGTGGACGCTTGCCTTTGGTACAAAGAGTCTTTGTTTTGCTTGGGATTGCCTTATCCATGCAGTCCTGCAGGTGCTGGTAGAAGGCATTTGTAAGTGATTCAGCGGCTTGAGTACTGTTTTCCGTCGGCTCGGGGCCTTAAAGGAGACCACACTAGTCTTTAGAAGTGTGAAGTCGGCTTTGAGAAGTTCTTTACTGTGGTCTTTTATTTCAGGTGGGGTGGGATGAGGACCTCCAGCGAGATTAGTTGTGATCTGATCTCACCAGTGAGGGGTATACTTCGGTGTTGAACATTGTGCTCCCATGTTCGTGATGATGAGATCAAGTATGTTTTCTCCTCTTGTGGGGATGGTGACTAGTTGTTCCATGGCATTTGAGTTTATGAATTCCAGGAACTTTTGGGCTAGGGTGTTTGGGTTTGAGTAGTGTTCCCAGTCTATATTAGGGTAATTGAAGTCACCTAGTATGATGGTGTTTGGTGATACATTTATCCCTCTAGTGTTTTCAGGAAGGCCATGTGAGGTTCCTGAGTTTGTGAGGCTCGCCTGTAACATGCTGCAATTTGCAGAGCAGTCTTGCCTATGGTTAATTGCACCTGGATGGTCTCCGATGCATCGTGCGTTGCCACCAGTCTTGAGGTGTGGGTGTCTTTGATGAATATGGATACCCCTCCTTTCTTGGTATTGTCCGGATTTTGGGGCCGGAACGCATGATAAGAGGTAAAACCTGATAGTGCTGGGGTGCT